>NW_027638174.1:0-322470 GCF_951216825.1 Electrona antarctica
CCCGCTCGTCCATGCGCGCGCGACCTACGCGTTGGATGATGGCACGCAACAGGAGCTGTCCGTCCAAACTGCGAGAGCCTCAATATTGAGAATGAAGCGATCTCAGAGTGCCCAGCATTGGACCAGCTTAAGCCTGCAAGGAAAACTGGCTCATCTACCCTCTGCAAATCACTCTCTGTCTCACTCTATCCTCTCAAACACCACCATTGGAGAGGACATTCTCATATTTACCATCAAGGCCCGCCTACAAGTTCTGCCTACAAAATACAACTTGGCAACCTGGTATCCATCCCAACATGAACCACACTGCATTCTCCATCCACATCCAACCCCAAGCAATAAAGAGACAATGGCCCACATCCTCAATGGCTGTAGCTTTTACAGAGGACTGTATATTGCCAGGCATGACCGGCTGGTTGATCTAATCTCTAGCAACATCAGAGAAGTACAGGACTTAACATCTAAAATGTATTTGCACAGCACTGTTAATCCACACTGGTTTGAACACAATTCCACTGATGACAACATTTTCTGTAATATTCCAAATGCTCCAGATATTATTTTTATTATTGAAACAAGTAAATCAGTTGTCATCTTTGAAATAGGCTGTTCTTTTGATATGTACATGGACATTTGCTTCACATCCAAACTCATGAAATATCAGCCCTTGGTAGAGTGTATCAAGTCACTTGGCTATAACTGCCAATTCATTGTGCTCGTGTTTGGAAGTCTGGGGCATGTCCACAGACTTGTGCTCCGTGGATTGCAACTTGGAGGACTGCAGAAGATCGCTGGAAAAAGACTGGCCAAATATTGCTCAGTCTCTGCAGTGATCGGCAGCCTCTCTATTTGGAAGAGGCGATGCTTTGTCTATCCTTGAGTGGACTATTACATTTTCATATACTGTTGACTGGTGCTAGACTATAATCATTGCATTTCATATTACTGTGAGTTAATCATACTTCATATGGTGTCTGGTTATGCCTTCATTTGAAACCCTCCTCAAAAATGTTTGGATCTGTTATGCAACTGTTTGTTGTAGATCCAAATAAAAGTATTCAAATGTGTGTGTGTGTGTGTGTGCGTGCGTACCTCCAGGTGTGTGCGCGTGTGTGTGCGCGTGTGTGTGCGTACCTCCAGGTGTGTGTGCGTGTGTGTGTGTGTGTGTGTGCGTTTATGCGTGTGCGT
The DNA here is from genome assembly GCF_951216825.1 of Electrona antarctica. Taxonomy (NCBI): domain Eukaryota; kingdom Metazoa; phylum Chordata; class Actinopteri; order Myctophiformes; family Myctophidae; genus Electrona; species Electrona antarctica. The sequence continues at coordinate 1,189 of NW_027638174.1, forward strand.
ACCTCCAGGTGCCCGCTGAAGGCCGCGTGGTGCAGCGCGGTGCGTCCAGCGCGGTCGGACACGTTGACGTTGCTGAGCAGAGGGACCAGAGCCTCGGCGCAGCGCGCCGCCTTGTTGGCGGACGCCATGTGCAGAGGAGTCTGCCAGTTCTTATCCCGCGCGTTCACGTCCGCCGAGTGCTTCAGAAGAACCTGGACCGCCTCCTGGGGGGAGGGGAGGGGAGGGGGGGGGGCAATTTCAGTTTCAGTCATTACTGTAAAGTGGCCTTACACTAGCCGATAATCGGGCATTGTTGACGCTCGGGGGGTGCCCGACCGCTCAAAGCACGATCGGCCCGATCAACATCAAGAATGTTTGATATTTGCTCTGCCCCGCTCCGATTATCCTGTAGTGTGTGGTGCTATCAGATTATCCTGTAGTGTGTGGTGCTATCAGATTATCCTGTAGTATGGTGCTATCAGATTATCCTGTAGTGTGTGGTGCTATCAGATTATCCTGTAGTGTGTGGTGCTATCAGATTATCCTGTAGTGTGTGGTGCTATGAGATTATCCTGTAGTGTGTGGTGCTATCAGATTATCCTGTAGTGTGTGGTGCTATCAGATTATCCTGTAGTGTGTGGTGCTATCAGATTATCCTGTAGTGTGTGGTGCTATCAGATTATCCTGTAGTGTGTGGTGCTATCAGATTATCCTGTAGTGTGGTGCTATCAGATTATCCTGTAGTGTGTGGTGCTATCAGATTATCCTGTAGTGTGGTGCTATCAGATTATCCTGTAGTGTGGTGCTATCAGATTATCCTGTAGTGTGGTGCTATCAGATTATCCTGTAGTGTGGTGCTATGAGATTTCAGGTTGAAAATAATCGGCTAGTGTAAAGGTGGCCTTTAAAGCCCAACACACACCGTCTGCGAAGCGACGCAGTATTGCCGCGCGTCATAGCCGCACAGCAACACCTACAGGACGCGGCGCGCTACCGCGCGGCTGGCCAGCCACGCCCGCGGATTCCCGGATGGAGGCCGTGCGTCAACGCCTGGAAAATAGAACAGCGGCGCATCGGAGCGTCAGGCGAGGCGTGAACGCACGCCAGCACGCGTCTGACGCCGCCGGTGTGGGATAGGTTCATTAAAAATAACGGAGGCGGCTGTTTTGACGCGCGACGTTCACAGACTGTGTGTGTTGGGCTTTACACTAGCCGATTTATTTCAATCTGAAATCTGATAGCACCACACTACAGGATAATCTGATAGCACCACACTACAGGATAATCTGATAGCACCACTACAGGATAATCTGATAGCACCACACACTACAGGATAATCTGATAGCACCACACTACAGGATAATCTGATAGCACCACACACTACAGGATAATCTGATAGCACCACACTACAGGATAATCTGATAGCACCACACACTACAGGATAATCTGATAGCACCACACTACAGGATAATCTGATAGCACCACACTACAGGATAATCTGATAGCACCACTACAGGATAATCTGATAGCACCACACACTACAGGATAATCTGATAGCACCACACTACAGGATAATCTGATAGCACCACACACTACAGGATAATCTGATAGCACCACACTACAGGATAATCTGATAGCACCACACACTACAGGATAATCTGATAGCACCACACACTACAGGATAATCTGATAGCACCACACTACAGGATAATCTGATAGCACCACACACTACAGGATAATCTGATAGCACCACACACTACAGGATAATCTGATAGCACCACACACAGGATAATCTGATAGCACAACACACTACAGGATAATCTGATAGCACCACACTACAGGATAATCTGATAGCACCACACACTACAGGATAATCTGATAGCACCACACACTACAGGATAATCTGATAGCACCACACACTACAGGATAATCTGATAGCACCACACACAGGATAATCTGATAGCACCACACACAGGATAATCTGATAGCACCACACACAGGATAATCTGATAGCACCACACACAGGATAATCTGATAGCACCACACTACAGGATAATCTGATAGCACCACACTACAGGATAATCTGATAGCACCACACTACAGGATAATCTGATAGCACCACACACAGGATAATCTGATAGCACCACACTACAGGATAATCTGATAGCACCACACACTACAGGATAATCTGATAGCACCACACACTACAGGATAATCTGATAGCACCACACACTACAGGATAATCTGATAGCACCACACTACAGGATAATCTGATAGCACCACACTACAGGATAATCTGATAGCACCACACACAGGATAATCTGAGAGCACCACACACAGGATAATCTGATAGCACCACACACTACAGGATAATCTCATAGCACCACACACTACAGGATAATCTGATAGCACCACACACTACAGGATAATCTGATAGCACCACACTACAGGATAATCTGATAGCGCCACACACTACAGGATAATCTGATAGCACCACACACTACAGGATAATCTGATAGCACCACACACTACAGGATAATCTGATAGCACCACACACTACAGGATAATCTGATAGCACCACTACAGGATAATCTGATAGCACCACACACTACAGGATAATCTGATAGCACCACACACTACAGGATAATCTGATAGCACCACACACACTACAGGATAATCTGATAGCACCACACACTACAGGATAATCTGATAGCACCACACACTACAGGATAATCTGATAGCACCACACACTACAGGATAATCTGATAGCACCACACACACTACAGGATAATCTGATAGCACCACACACTACAGGATAATCTGATAGCACCACATACTACAGGATAATCTGATAGCACCACACACTACAGGATAATCTGATAGCACCACATACTACAGGATAATCTGATAGCGCCACACACTACAGGATAATCTGATAGCACCACATACTACAGGATAATCTGATAGCGCCACACACTACAGCATAATCTGATAGCACCACATACTACAGGATAATCTGATAGCACCACACACTACAGGATAATCTGATAGCACCACACTACAGGATAATCTGATAGCACCACATACTACAGGATAATCTGATAGCGCCACACACTACAGGATTATCTGATAGCACCACATACTACAGGATAATCTGATAGCACCACACACTACAGGATAATCTGATAGCACCACATACTACAGGATAATCTGATAGCGCCACACACTACAGCATAATCTGATAGCACCACATACTACAGGATAATCTGATAGCACCACACACTACAGGATAATCTGATAGCACCACACTACAGGATAATCTGATAGCACCACATACTACAGGATAATCTGATAGCACCACACTACAGGATAATCTGATAGCGCCACACACTACAGGATAATCTGATAGCACCACACACTACAGGATAATCTGATAGCACCACACACTACAGGATAATCTGATAGCGCCACACACTACAGGATAATCTGATAGCACCACACACTACAGGATAATCTGATAGCACCACACTACAGGATAATCTGATAGCACCACTACAGGATAATCTGATAGCACCACACTACAGGATAATCTGATAGCACCACTACAGGATAATCTGATAGCACCACTACAGGATAATCTGATAGCACCACACACTACAGGATAATCTGATAGCACCACTACAGGATAATCTGATAGCACCACACACTACATGATAATCTGATAGCACCACACACACTACAGGATAATCTGATAGCACCACACACTACAGGATAATCTGATAGCACAACACACTACAGGATAATCTGATAGCGCCACACACTACAGGATAATCTGATAGCGCCACACACTACAGGATAATCTGATAGCACCACTACAGGATAATGTGATAGCACCACACACTACAGGATAATCTGATAGCACCACTACAGGATAATCTGATAGCGCCACACACTACAGGATAATCTGATAGCACCACACACTACAGGATAATCTGATAGCACCACACACTACAGGATAATCTGATAGCACCACACACTACAGGATAATCTGATAGCACCACACTACAGGATAATCTGATAGCACCACACACTACAGGATAATCTGATAGCACCACACTACAGGATAATCTGATAGCACCACACACTACAGGATAATCTGATAGCACCACACTACAGGATAATCTGATAGCACCACACTACAGGATAATCTGATAGCACCACACACTACAGGATAATCTGATAGCACAACACACTACAGGATAATCTGATAGCACCACACACTACAGGATAATCTGATAGCACCACACACTACAGGATAATCTGATAGCACAACACACTACAGGATAATCTGATAGCGCCACACACTACAGGATAATCTGATAGCGCCACACACTACAGGATAATCTGATAGCACCACTACAGGATAATGTGATAGCACCACACACTACAGGATAATCTGATAGCACCACTACAGGATAATCTGATAGCGCCACACACTACAGGATAATCTGATAGCACCACACACTACAGGATAATCTGATAGCACCACACACTACAGGATAATCTGATAGCACCACACACTACAGGATAATCTGATAGCACCACACTACAGGATAATCTGATAGCACCACACACTACAGGATAATCTGATAGCACCACACTACAGGATAATCTGATAGCACCACACACTACAGGATAATCTGATAGCACCACACTACAGGATAATCTGATAGCACCACTACAGGATAATGTGATAGCACCACACACTACAGGATAATCTGATAGCACCACACTACAGGATAATCTGATAGCACCACACACTACAGGATAATCTGATAGCACCACACTACAGGATAATCTCATAGCACCACACACTACAGGATAATCTGATAGCACCACACTACAGGATAATCTGATAGCACCACACACTACAGGATAATCTGATAGCACCACACACTACAGGATAATCTGATAGCACCACACACTACAGGATAATCTGATAGCACCACACTACAGGATAATCTGATAGCACCACACACTACAGGATAATCGGGACCGATTATTTTATCCGATTATTTTATACAGCACACAATTCACAAGTTTAAAACTCGGGCGCAAATATCAAACATTGTTGGTGTTGATCGGGCCGATCCCGATCGCGCTGTGAGCGGCCCCGAGCAGATCACTCACACTAGACGATCATTTATGCCCTAAAATCGCTCCCGATTGAGTCGGGCACCCCCCGATCGTCAAAAATGCCCGATTATCGGCTAGTGTACGGCCACCTTAAGTCTCCTGAATAGTTTTAATTTTGTTTCAGTCACATTGTAGTCACCCAGTCTGTCAGACAGACAGACAGGTACCTCACTGCAGGAAGCCACCGCTCTGTGCAGAGGAGTCAGCCACTTGCTGTCTTTGGCGTTTACCCTGGCTCCTGGACACACGCACACACAGAGAGAGAGAGTTCTGTCAGTTCCCTTCAGCCACGACAATACAATAGGGTTGTAAAATGAATGAACACACGTGTGTATACATTTAAATGGGAAGGATTTGTATGATTCCATGATGTGTTGAAGCAAGAAGATTTGCTTGCTGCCATATTTTCACGATTTTTCAAAAATAGCAGACCTACAAGCTCGTAGCGCGCCACTCGGTGCCGCGCTATGAGCTTGTAGATCTGCTATAGCTAAAGTATAACATAATGCTTAAAACACCAGAAGGGGTTCACGTCCAGAACGGATTAATTAAGCAATGAGGGTGTGGTTTAACGAGAGGGTGTGGTTTAACGTGATTATTGCCACAACAGTGATGCGGTCAGGAACGAGATGTAGTTGAGTTCCGCAAGCATCACTGAAGTGGCAATAATCACGTTAAACCACACCCTTGAGTGTAATATTGCAATTATACAACAGTTACCCTTAAAACTAAGAAAATCACTGAAAAAACATGTTTTTTTAATGACAGATGTAGTCACTACGACCACAAATGTCCCAAGAAACTAGCTAGCCTAGCCACGCAGTCTGCTGCTCTCTGGGAGAACAGAAACTAGCTAGCCTAGCCACCCAGTCTGCTGCTCTCTGGGAGAACAGAAACTAGCTAGCCTAGCCACCCAGTCTGCTGCTCTCTGGGAGAACAGAAACTAGCTAACCTAGCCACCCAGTCTGCTGCTCTCTGGGAGAACAGAAACTAGCTAACCTAGCCACCCAGTCTGCTGCTCTCTGGGAGAACAGAAACTAGCTAGCCTAGCCACCCAGTCTGCTGCTCTCTGGGAGAACAGAAACTAGCTAGCCTAGGCACCCAGTCTGCTGATCTCTGGGAGAACATAAACTAGCTAGCCTAGCCACCCAGTCTGCTGCTCTCTGGGAGAACATAAACTAGCTAGCCTAGCCACCCAGTCTGCTGCTCTCTGGGAGAACATAAACTAGCTAGCCTAGCCACCCAGTCTGCTGCTCTCTGGGAGAACAGAAACTAGCTAGCCTAGCCACCCAGTCTGCTGCGCTCTGGGAGAACAGAAACTAGCTAGCCTAGGCACCCAGTCTGCTGCTCTCTGGGAGAACATAAACTAGCTAGCCTAGCCACCCAGTCTGCTGCTCTCTGGGAGAACATAAACTAGCTAGCCTAGGCACCCAGTCTGCTGCGCTCTGGGAGAACAGAGCAGCTGAATTCTTTGTTTTGATTAGGTGTGGAGTGATGCTCGTTTGAACCGCGGCTAGAAGGCTGTTTCAACCAATCAGATTGCTTCCTCTTAACAAGCTGTTGTATAATGGACAATAACGTTGTCTTTCTCCTTCTCCGTACCTGACAGGACGAGCAGCTCGATGATCTCGGCGTCTCCCAGGTAGGCGGCGGCGTGCAGCGGCGTTCGCTTCTCATTGTCCTGCAGCGGGAAGAGAAACGATGCAGACACAGGTCACGTCACGTCACGACACGTCACGTCACGTCAAGTTACGTTACATTACTGGGATGGATAAAATGCAGATTAAAACAGGGTGCATTTTGCATTCCAAAACGCAGTTTAGAGTTAAGGGACGCAATAAAACAACCACCTCTGCATCCACGGGATGCACTACTGTACTGTTTTATATTCTAGTTTATTTTGCTAGCTTAAGTTATAATAATAATTTCTTCTTCTGTTTTCTACATGAATATAACCACATTATAACCATACAAAATGAAATCGGTAAATTTGTAAAAATTACAAAATATGACTCCTAACGTGGTTGAAGTGGGACTCATAAAATGTCCCTGGGACTCATCTCTAAAAGACCATCCCTGCATCCTGGGACTCATTTCTAAAAGACCATCCCTGCATCCTGGGACTCATCTCTAAAAGACCATCCCTGCATCCTGGGACTCATCTCTAAAAGACCATCCCTGCATCCTGGGACTCATCTCTAAAAGACCATCCCTGCATCCTGGGACTCATTTCTAAAAGACCATCCCTGCATCCTGGGACTCATTTCTAAAAGACCATCCCTGCATCCTGGGACTCATTTCTAAAAGACCATCCCTGCATCCTGGGACTCATTTCTAAAAGACCATCCCTGCATCCTGGGACTCATCTCTAAAAGACCATCCCTGCATCCTGGGACTCATCTCTAAAAGACCATCCCTGCATCCTGGGACTCATCTCTAAAAGACCATCCCTGCATCCTGGGACTCATCTCTAAAAGACCATCCCTGCATCCTGGGACTCATCTCTAAAAGACCATCCCTGCATCCTGGGACTCATCTCTAAAAGACCATCCCTGCATCCTGGGACTCATCTCTAAAAGACCATCCCTGCATCCTGGGACTCATCTCTAAAAGACCATCCCTGCATCCTGGGACTCATTTCTAAAAGACCATCCCTGCATCCTGGGACTCATCTCTAAAAGACCATCCCTGCATCCTGGGACTCATCTCTAAAAGACCATCCCTGCATCCTGGGACTCATCTCTAAAAGACCATCCCTGCATCCTGGGACTCATTTCTAAAAGACCATCCCTGCATCCTGGGACTCATTTCTAAAAGACCATCCCTGCATCCTGGGACTCATTTCTAAAAGACCATCCCTGCATCCTGGGACTCATTTCTAAAAGACCATCCCTGCATCCTGGGACTCATCTCTAAAAGACCATCCCTGCATCCTGGGACTCATCTCTAAAAGACCATCCCTGCATCCTGGGACTCATCTCTAAAAGACCATCCCTGCATCCTGGGACTCATCTCTAAAAGACCATCCCTGCATCCTGGGACTCATCTCTAAAAGACCATCCCTGCATCCTGGGACTCATCTCTAAAAGACCATCCCTGCATCCTGGGACTCATCTCTAAAAGACCATCCCTGCATCCTGGGACTCATTTCTAAAAGACCATCCCTGCATCCTGGGACTCATTTCTAAAAGACCATCCCTGCATCCTGGGACTCATCTCTAAAAGACCATCCCTGCATCCTGGGACTCATCTCTAAAAGACTATCCCTGCATCCTGGGACTAATTTCTAAAAGACCATCCCTGCATCCTGGGACTCATCTCTAAAAGACCATCCCTGCATCCCGGGACTCATCTCTAAAAGACCATCCCTGCATCCTGGGACTCATCTCTAAAAGACCATCCCTGCATCCCGGGACTCATCTCTAAAAGACCATCCCTGCATCCCGGGACTCATCTCTAAAAGACCATCCCTGCATCCTGGGACTCATCTCTAAAAGACCATCCCTGCATCCCGGGACTCATCTCTAAAAGACCATCTCTGCATCCCGGGACTCATTACATTGAAAACGGATCCATATTTATTTTTGCTGATAACTGCTCTGCAAAAGCTTTATAGTCGACTAATCATTCATTACAGATCTTTGGTTACCTGTGTGTTGACGTCCTCCTTCTTGAATATGAGGGAGCGAACTTCATCTGGGTCCACGTTGAAGATGGCTTTCAGCAGCGGAGGCTGCAGAGAGACAGAGACAGAACCAACAGACTTAATTTAGCCCATTTGGAACTGACGACCACTCTACAAATACCTTCCAAATCCTGACAGTTTTCTGAAAAACCCCATGTTTCTATGTCAGTGGTTCTCACAGGGTTAAAACCCTATGTTTCTATGTCGGTGGTTCTCACAGGGTTAAAACCCCATGTTTCTATGTCAGTGGTTCTCACAGGGTTAAACCCTATGTTTCTATATCAGTGGTTCTCACAGGGTTAAACCCTATGTTTCTATATCAGTGGTTCTCACAGGGTTAAACCCTATGTTTCTACATCAGTGGTTCTCACAGGGTTAAACCCTATGTTTCTACGTCAGTGGTTCTCACAGGGTTAAAACCCTATGTTTCTATGTCAGTGGTTCTCACAGGGTTAAAACCCTATGTTTCTATGTCAGTGGTTCTCACAGGGTTAAACCCTATGTTTCTATGTCAGTGGTTCTCACAGGGTTAAACCCTATGTTTCTATGTCAGTGGTTCTCACAGGGTTAAAACCCTATGTTTCTATGTCAGTGGTTCTCACAGGGTTAAACCCTATGTTTCTATGTCAGTGGTTCTCACAGGGTTAAACCCTATGTTTCTATGTCAGTGGTTCTCAACCTTTTTCATGTCAAGGAGCCCCACACAGAACTACCTCTGACCTCATCAACATGGGCCCAAGGCATTGCTGCACACAGAACTACCTCTGACCTCATCAACATGGGCCCAAGGCATTGCTGCACACAGAACTACCTCTGACCTCATCAACATGGGCCCAAGGCATTGCTGCACAATGTGCTCTACAGCAGTGGTCTAGTGACTCTGTGCTCTACAGCAGTGGTCTAGTGACTCTGTGCTCTACAGCACCGGTCTAGTGACTCTGTGCTCTACAGCAGGTCTAGTGACTCTGTGCTCTACAGCAGGTCTAGTGACTCTGTGCTCTACAGCAGGTCTAGTGACTCTGTGCTCTACAGCAGGTCTAGTGACTCTGTGCTCTACAGCAGGTCTAGTGACTCTGTGCTCTACAGCAGGTCTAGTGACTCTGTGCTCTACAGCAGTGGTCTAGTGACTCTGTGCTCTACAGCAGTGGTCTAGTGACTCTGTGCTCTACAGCACCGCTCTAGTGACTCTGTGCTCTACAGCAGTGGTCTAGTGACTCTGTGCTCTACAGCAGGTCTAGTGACTCTGTGCTCTACAGCACCGGTCTAGTGACTCTGTGCTCTACAGCAGTGGTCTAGTGACTCTGTGCTCTACAGCACTGCTCTAGTGACTCTGTGCTCTACAGCAGTGGTCTATTGACTCTGTGCTCTACAGCAGTGGTCTAGTGACTCTGTGCTCTACAGCAGTGGTCTAGTGACTCTGTGCTCTACAGCACCGGTCTAGTGACTCTGTGCTCTACAGCAGTGGTCTAGTGACTCTGTGCTCTACAGCAGTGGTCTAGTGACTCTGTGCTCTACAGCAGTGGTCTAGTGACTCTGTGCTCTACAGCAGTGGTCTAGTGACTCTGTGCTCTACAGCAGTGGTCTAGTGACTCTGTGCTCTACAGCAGTGGTCTAGTGACTCTGTGCTCTACAGCAGTGGTCTAGTGACTCTGTGCTCTACAGCAGTGGTCTAGTGACTCTGTGCTCTACAGCAGTGGTCTAGTGACTCTGTTCTCTACAGCCGGTCTAGTGACTCTGTGCTCTACAGCAGTGGTCTAGTGACTCTGTGCTCTACAGCAGTGGTCTAGTGACTCTGTGCTCTACAGCACCGGTCTAGTGACTCTGTGCTCTACAGCACCGCTCTAGTGACTCTGTGCTCTACAGCAGGTCTAGTGACTCTGTGCTCTACAGCAGGTCTAGTGACTCTGTGCTCTACAGCAGGTCTAGTGACTCTGTGCTCTACAGCAGGTCTAGTGACTCTGTGCTCTACAGCAGGTCTAGTGACTCTGTGCTCTACAGCAGGTCTAGTGACTCTGTGCTCTACAGCAGTGGTCTAGTGACTCTGTGCTCTACAGCACCGCTCTAGTGACTCTGTGCTCTACAGCAGGTCTAGTGACTCTGTGCTCTACAGCAGTGGTCTAGTGACTCTGTGCTCTACAGCAGTGGTCTAGTGACTCTGTGCTCTACAGCAGTGGTCTAGTGACTCTGTGCTCTACAGCACCGCTCTAGTGACTCTGTGCTCTACAGCAGGTCTAGTGACTCTGTGCTCTACAGCAGGTCTAGTGACTCTGTGCTCTACAGCAGGTCTCGTGACTCTGTGCTATACAGCAGTGGTCTAGTGACTCTGTGCTCTACAGCAGTGGTCTAGTGACTCTGTGCTCTACAGCAGGTCTCGTGACTCTGTGCTCTACAGCAGTGGTCTAGTGACTCTGTGCTCTACAGGAGCAGTCTAGTGACTCTGTGCTCTACAGCAGTGGTCTAGTGACTCTGTGCTCTACAGCAGGTCTAGTGACTCTGTGCTCTACAGCAGGTCTAGTGACTCTGTGCTCTACAGCAGCGCTCTAGTGACTCTGTGCTCTACAGCAGTGGTCTAGTGACTCTGTGCTCTACAGCAGTGGTCTAGTGACTCTGTGCTCTACAGCAGTGGTCTAGTGACTCTGTGCTCTACAGCAGTGGTCTAGTGACTCTGTGCTCTACAGCACTGCTCTAGTGACTCACTCTGTGCTCTACAGCACCGCTCTAGTGACTCTGTGCTCTACAGCAGTGGTCTAGTGACTCTGTGCTCTAGTGACTCTGTGCTCTACAGCAGTGGTCTAGTGACTCTGTGCTCTACAGCAGGTCTCGTGACTCTGTGCTCTACAGCAGGTCTAGTGACTCTGTGCTCTACAGCAGGTCTAGTGACTCTGTGCTCTACAGCAGTGGTCTAGTGACTCAGTGCTCTACAGCAGGTCTAGTGACTCTGTGCTCTACAGCAGTGGTCTAGTGACTCTGTTCTCTACAGCACCGCTCTAGTGACTCTGTTCTCTACAGCCGGTCTAGTGACTCTGTGCTCTACAGCAGTGGTCTAGTGACTCTGTTCTCTACAGCAGGTCTAGTGACTCTGTGCTCTACAGCAGTGGTCTAGTGACTCTGTTCTCTACAGCAGGTCTAGTGACTCTGTGCTCTACAGCACCGCTCTAGTGACTCTGTGCTCTACAGCAGTGGTCTAGTGACTCTGTGCTCTACAGCAGGTCTAGTGACTCTGTGCTCTACAGCAGGTCTAGTGACTCTGTGCTCTACAGCAGTGGTCTAGTGACTCTGTGCTCTACAGCAGGTCTAGTGACTCTGTTCTCTACAGCAGGTCTAGTGACTCTGTGCTCTACAGCAGTGGTCTAGTGACTCTGTGCTCTACAGCACCGCTCTAGTGACTCTGTGCTCTACAGCAGTGGTCTAGTGACTCTGTGCTCTACAGCAGTGGTCTAGTGACTCTGTGCTCTACAGCACCGGTCTAGTGACTCTGTGCTCTACAGCAGTGGTCTAGTGACTCTGTGCTCTACAGCAGTGGTCTAGTGACTCTGTGCTCTACAGCACCGCTCTAGTGACTCTGTGCTCTACAGCAGTGGTCTAGTGACTCTGTGCTCTACAGCAGTGGTCTAGTGACTCTGTGCTCTACAGCAGTGGTCTAGTGACTCTGTGCTCTACAGCACCGCTCTAGTGACTCTGTGCTCTACAGCAGGTCTAGTGACTCTGTGCTCTACAGCAGGTCTAGTGACTCTGTGCTCTACAGCACCGCTCTAGTGACTCTGTGCTCTACAGCAGGTCTAGTGACTCTGTGCTCTACAGCAGGTCTAGTGACTCTGTGCTCTACAGCAGTGGTCTAGTGACTCTGTGCTCTACAGCAGTGGTCTAGTGACTCTGTGCTCTACAGCACCGCTCTAGTGACTGTGCTCTACAGCACAGGTCTAGTGACTCGGTGCTCTACAGCAGTGGTCTAGTGACTGTGCTCTACAGCAGTGGTCTAGTGACTCTGTGCTCTACAGCAGTGGTCTAGTGACTCTGTGCTCTACAGCAGTGGTCTAGTGACTCTGTGCTCTACAGCAGGTCTAGTGACTCTGTGCTCTACAGCAGTGGTCCAGTGATGTAAATAGGGTGCGTTTTGCGTCCCAAAACGCACTTTATAGTTTTGGGACGCTAACTCCGCTCAACCTCTGCATCCACGGGATGCACTACTGTACTCAGTCAGCATACACAGTAATAATAATCCACGTGGGGAAAAAAAGAAATCGTGGGGGGGAAAATGCGGTAAAACAATAATCTACGGACACGATCATTTTGCATGCCCACATCCGACCTCATCCTATGTTATAAAACATAAAATCCACGTAGGAATCGTTCTTGTAGAACCACTAGTCTGTAACAACATTGTCAACACAGCGCGATGTGCGCCGCCATGTTGGCTCTGACTGAGCGCAGCCTCTAAGACTAGAGCCGTTTAGAGACGGAGAGTGACGACAATGGAGTGATCAGTGACGCATGCAGCCCCACGAATAAGCAGTGAATGGAGATGTCGCAACTCTCTCAACTAAACGGCGCTGCCTCCGACAGAAATATTTAGGGGAACATGTTTTAGCGTGACAAGCAGACCCGATTCAATGGGAAACACACATTGTGTAACACACGCGGATATTTTGACTAAGTATAATAATTGCAACTGCAAACAACTTTTGGTTGGTTTAAGCTATGTTAAATCCACTGTTGCCCACTATTAGTATTTCTTACTGAGTTGTGCTTGCTAATACTACTAGCCTACATTACAAATATACTGTATAGGCCTATTTGATATGTTTATATATTTTTGTTTTATAAAATAAAATAAAAAATGTTTTATTATTATTATTTTTGAGTGGTGCAACCACTCCCTTACGGAGCTATGTGTGTGGGCGGGTGGCTGGGTGTCTGGGTGTCTGGGTATGAGCACGAAAACAGCATGGTTGTTTTTCACCATCTGTGCGCAACCTAATGCACACACAAACACGCACGCACGTATTAACTGTATGCTTTTGGGGGTGCCAGTACATTACAGTACAGTAGAGGGGCCGCCACACACGGTAACTCTGTCATTCTCAACCGCTTCGGACGCGACGCGGCACGCCAGAACCGGCCCGGCCCCCTGGGCGTGTTCCTGGGGGTCTGGAACATCCCCCCCCCCCCCCCCCCCCCCCCCCCGCGAACCCCCACACGGAGTTGCATCCCCTCACTTCACACAGGTGTGATTTTTTTTGGGACTCATTAGAATTTTTTTGGACTCATTAGAATGACCACCTGTGCATCCCGGGACTCATTACATTGAAAACCTATTTACATCACTGGTGGTCTAGTGACTCTGTGCTCTACAGCAGGGGTTCTCAACGGTTTTGGCCGGGGACGCCCGGAAATGCTTTGGCAATGTCTCGGGACCCCCGCCCCGCCCCGACCCCCAATATAAATTGACTGCTACAATAACCTTAATAATAGAGACAATACACCATAAATAAATACTGAAACTAGAAAAAGTGCCCTTCTGGGCACAGGTCTCCACCAGGAGGATAGGAGTGTGAGTGTGATGTTTGGCAAAATGTTTAGGAGCAATATAAACATGTGTGTGCGTGTGCACATTTGTGTGACGTGGCTTGGCCTGTTGTAGCGCCACCATGAGGCTGATTTGAAAACTGTCAAGTGGCATTTCTTCCAAAGCCTAGTGGGAATATGCATGCACAGTTTCACCACAATCGGACGCTGTGTTGAGTAGTTGTGGCGATTTGTACAAAACGGCTACTCCTGAAAAGTTTAGAAGCCAATCGTAGCCAATGAGGGTGGATTATGAGAAATCAAACAAACCCGTCTTGATCACATAACTATGGAGAGCATGTGTACCGATTTGCGTGAAATTTGGATACAATCTGAAGGAGTAATATTAGAAAATGTGTTTTACATATGTCGGCCTCCTGGTGGCGCTATAAAGAGCAGATGTGAAAAATTCCAGGCAAAGGTTTTTCCTTGGCCTCTAGGGAGTTAGCATACAAAGTTATCCACGGATCCGTGCAATTAGAGGTAAAAACACCTTTCTGCCAGTTATAGCGCCACCATGAGGCTGAGTTGAAAATGTTCATGTGGCATTTCTTCCACGGCCTAGCGGGAATGTGCGTGCACAATTTCACGGAAATCACACGATGTGTTCATGATTTGCAGCATTTTGTTTGAAACTGAGCACTCCTGCTTGCTTTGGAAGCCAATCTTAGCCAATCAGGATGGAGTCTGAGAAATCTGAAAGACCCGTTTCGTTGAATGGCTCTAGAGAGACTGTACCAATTTGCGTGATGTTTGGACAAAATCTGTAGGTGTACTGTCCAAAAACTTGTTTTGCACAAAGCGGCCTCCTGGTGGCGCTATAACAGGCCGTTCTGGAAATGTTGGGTCAGAGGTTCATCGTTCGCATCCAGGGAGTGTGTGTGCAAAGTTTGGCATCGACCGGGTTAACGGTGCCAGAGATTAGCTGATCACAGACGGACACACGGACGGACGGACACACGGACGGACGGACGGACGGACACACGGACGGACGGACGGACGGAGTGCAAAACATACTCTCTCCCCATGCCTTCGGCCTGGTGGAGACAACCAGATATAATCATTAGGGAAGGTGTATGCATGTACTATGTGTACTATGTAAACTCTTCATTTCCATTTTCCAGCCATTCAGTTGCAAAAAAAAAGAAAAAAAGAATTTGGCTGTTCTATGTTCTATGCCTCTTTCAAACAGCACGCCTGTAGGAGATGTTCTATGCCTCTTTCAAACAGCACGCCTGTAGGAGATGTTCTATGCCTCTTTCAAACAGCACGCCTGTAGGAGATGTTCTATGCCTCTTTCAAACAGCACGCCTGTAGGAGATGTTCTATGCCCCTTTCAAACAGCACGCCTGTAGGAGACGTTATATGCCTCTCTCTCTCTCTCAAACAGCACGCCTGTAGGAGACATTCTATGCCTCTCTCTCAAACAGCACGCCTGTAGGAGACATTCTATGCCTCTCTCTGTCTCTCAAACAGCACGCCTGTAGGAGACATTCTATGCCTCTCTCTCAAACAGCACGCCTGTAGGAGACATTCTATGCCTCTCTCTCTCAAACAGCACACCTGTAGGAGACATTCTATGCCTCTCTCTCTCAAACAGCACACCTGTAGGAGACATTATATGCCTCTCTCTCTCAAACAGCACACCTGTAGGAGACATTCTATGCCTCTCTCAAACAGCACACCTGTAGGAGACATTCTATGCCTCTCTCTCAAACAGCACACCTGTAAGAGACATTCTATGCCTCTCTCTCAAACAGCACACCTGTAGGAGACATTCTATGCCTCTCTCTCAAACAGCACACCTGTAGGAGACATTCTATGTCTCTCTCTCAAACAGCACACCTGTAGGAGACATTCTATGCCTCTCTCTCTCTCAAACAGCACGCCTGTAGGAGACATTCTATGCCTCTCTCTCTCTCAAACAGCACACCTGTAGGAGACATTCTATGCCTCTCTCTCTCTCAAACAGCACACCTGTAGGAGACATTCTATGCCTCTCTCAAACAGCACACCTGTAGGAGACATTCTATGCCTCTCTCTCAAACAGCACACCTGTAGGAGACATTCTATGCCTCTCTCTCAAACAGCACACCTGTAGGAGACATTCTATGCCTCTCTCTCAAACAGCACACCTGTAGGAGACATTCTATGTCTCTCTCTCAAACAGCACACCTGTAGGAGACATTCTATGCCTCTCTCTCTCAAACAGCACGCCTGTAGGAGACATTCTATGCCTCTCTCTCTCTCAAACAGCACACCTGTAGGACACATTCTATGCCTCTCTCTCTCTCAAACAGCACACCTGTAGGAGACATTCTATGCCTCTCTCTCTCAAACAGCACACCTGTAGGAGACATTCTATGCCTCTCTCTCTCAAACAGCACACCTGTAGGAGACATTCTATGCCTCTCTCTCTCAAACAGCACACCTGTAGGAGACATTCTATGCCTCTCTCTCAAACAGCACGCCTGTAGGAGACATTCTATGCCTCTCTCTCTCAAACAGCACACCTGTAGGAGACATTCTATGCCTCTCTCAAACAGCACACCTGTAGGAGACATTCTATGCCTCTCTCTCTCAAACAGCACACCTGTAGGAGACATTCTATGCCTCTCTCTCTCTCAAACAGCACGCCTGTAGGAGACATTCTATGCCTCTCTCTCAAACAGCAAGCCTGTAGGAGACATTCTATGCCTCTCTCTCTCTCAAACAGCACACCTGTAGGAGACATTCTATGCCTCTATCTCTCTCAAACAGCACACCTGTAGGAGACATTCTATGCCTCTCTCAAACAGCACACCTGTAGGAGACATTCTATGCCTCTCTCTCAAACAGCACGCCTGTAGGAGACATTCTATGCCTCTCTCAAACAGCACACCTGTAGGAGACATTCTATGCCTCTCTCTCAAACAGCACACCTGTAGGAGACATTAGATGCCTCTCTCTCAAACAGCACAAACAGCACAGACATTCTATGCCTCTATCTCTCTCAAACAGCACGCCTGTAGGAGACATTATATGCCTCTCTCTCTCAAACAGCACACCTGTAGGAGACATTATATGCCTCTCTCTCTCTCTCTCAAACAGCACACCTGTAGGAGACATTCTATGCCTCTCTCTCTCTCTCAAACAGCACGCCTGTAGGAGACATTCTATGCCTCTCTCTCTCAAACAGCACACCTGTAGGAGACATTATATGCCTCTCTCAAACAGCACACCTGTAGGAGACATTCTATGCCTCTCTCTCTCTCTCAAACAGCACGCCTGTAGGAGACATGCTATGCCTCTCTCTCTCAAACAGCACACCTGTAGGAGACATTCTATGCCTCTCTCTCAAACAGCACACCTGTAGGAGACATTCTATGCCTCTCTCTCTCAAACAGCACACCTGTAGGAGACATTCTATGCCTCTCTCTCAAACAGCACACCTGTAGGAGACATTATATGCCTCCCTCTCTCTCTCTCTCAAACAGCACGCCTGTAGGAGACATTCTATGCCTCTCTCTCAAACAGCAAGCCTGTAGGAGACATTCTATGCCTCTCTCTCTCAAACAGCACACCTGTAGGAGACATTCTATGCCTCTCTCAAACAGCACACCTGTAGGAGACATTCTATGCCTCTATCTCTCAAACAGCACACCTGTAGGAGACATTATATGCTTATCTCTCTCTCTCTCAAACAGCACACCTGTAGGAGACATTCTATGCCTCCCTCAAACAGCACACCTGTAGGAGACATTATATGCCTCCCTCAAACAGCACACCTGTAGGAGACATTCTATGCCTCTCTCTCTCAAACAGCACACCTGTAGGAGACATTCTATGCCTCTCTCTCTCTCTCTCAAACAGCACGCCTGTAGGAGACATTCTATGCCTCTCTCTCTCTCTCTCAAACAGCACACCTGTAGGAGACATTATATGCCTCTCTCTCTCTCTCTCAAACAGCACACCTGTAGGAGACATTCTATGCCTCTCTCTCAAACAGCACACCTGTAGGAGACATTATATGACTCTCTCTCTCAAACAGCACACCTGTAGGAGACATTCTATGCCTCTATCTCTCTCAAACAGCACACCTGTAGGAGACATTCTATGCCTCTCTCTCAAACAGCACACCTGTAGGAGACATTATATGCCTCTCTCTCTCAAACAGCACGCCTGTAGGAGACATTCTATGCCTCTATCTCTCTCAAACAGCACGCCTGTAGGAGACATTCTATGCCTCTCTCTCTCAAACAGCACACCTGTAGGAGACATTATATGCCTCTCTCTCTCTCTCTCAAACAGCACACCTGTAGGAGACATTCTATGCCTCTCTCTCTCTCTCAAACAGCACGCCTGTAGGAGACATTCTATGCCTCTCTCTCTCAAACAGCACACCTGTAGGAGACATTATATGCCTCTCTCAAACAGCACACCTGTAGGAGACATTCTATGCCTCTCTCTCTCTCTCAAACAGCACGCCTGTAGGAGACATGCTATGCCTCTCTCTCTCAAACAGCACACCTGTAGGAGACATTCTATGCCTCTCTCAAACAGCACACCTGTAGGAGACATTCTATGCCTCTCTCAAACAGCACGAATGTGCACCTCCTTGTTCCATCCAGCCTAGTTAATACCATCACCATGGAGACAGCACTGGAGTCTAGGCACACACACACACACACACACACACACACACACACACACACACACACACACACACACACACACACACACACACACACACACACACACACACACACACACACACACACACACACACACACACACACACACACACACACACACACACACACACACACACACACACACACACACGCAAGTGTTAGGTTGACGTTATGAGATAGGAGGTTAATGATAAGCAGCTATTGCTGCTTTGATAAGTAGGTGTTAGTGTGAAAACTGTCGTTGCCAATCATGATGGAACACATCTACAACGATGACCTTTAGTGTGATTTGGACCCGAGTGTAAAAAGAAAAACAATATTATATGATGAATATGATGACCATAAAACGGCCTAATAAAAGTCAGTTTGACTATGATTCAGCTACTTATTTACTTTTCTAAAAATAAAAACTGTAATAAAAGGCTCTCAGTGTTTGACATGATGGGAATAGTGTGGCTCTAACATGGATCTTAGACTGCATGGTGGGAATAGTGTGGCTCTAACATGGATCTTAGACTGCATGATGGGAATAGTGTGGCTCTAACATGGATCTTAGACTGCATGATGGGAATAGTGTGGCTCTAACATGGATCTTAGACTGCATGATGGGAATAGTGTGGCTCTAACATGGATCTTAAACTGCATGATGGGAATAGTGTGGCTCTAACATGGATCTTAGACTGCATGATGGGAATAGTGTGGCTCTAACATGGATCTTAGACTGCATGATGGGAATAGTGTGGCTCTAACATGGATCTTAGACTGCATGATGGGAATAGTGTGGCTCTAACATGGATCTTAGACTGCATGATGGGAATAGTGTGGCTCTAACATGGATCTTAGACTGCATGATGGGAATAGTGTGGCTCTAACATGGATCTTAGACTGCATGATGGGAATAGTGTGGCTCTAACATGGATCTTAGACTGCATGATGGGAATAGTGTGGCTCTAACATGGATCTTAGACTGCATGATGGGAATAGTGTGGCTCTAACATGGATCTTAGACTGCATGATGGGAATAGTGTGGCTCTAACATGGATCTTAGACTGCATGATGGGAATAGTGTGGCTCTAACATGGATCTTAGACTGCATGATGGGAATAGTGTGGCTCTAACATGGATCTTAGACTGCATGGTGGGAATAGTGTGGCTCTAACATGGATCTTAGACTGCATGGTGGGAATAGTGTGGCTCTAACATGGATCTTAGACTGCATGGTGGGAATAGTGTGGCTCTAACATGGATCTTAGACTGCATGATGGGAATAGTGTGGCTCTAACATGGATCTTAGACTGCATGATGGGAATAGTGTGGCTCTAACATGGATCTTAGACTGCATGATGGGAATAGTGTGGCTCTAACATGGATCTTAGACTGCATGATGGGAATAGTGTGGCTCTAACATGGATCTTAGACTGCATGATGGGAATAGTGTGGCTCTAACATGGATCTTAGACTGCATGATGGGAATAGTGTGGCTCTAACATGGATCTTAGACTGCATGATGGGAATAGTGTGGCTCTAACATGGATCTTAGACTGCATGATGGGAATAGTGTGGCTCTAACATGGATCTTAAAGACTGCATGATGGGAATAGTGTGGCTCTAACATGGATCTTAGACTGCATGATGGGAATAGTGTGGCTCTAACATGGATCTTAGACTGCATGATGGGAATAGTGTGGCTCTAACATGGATCTTAGACTGCATGATGGGAATAGTGTGGCTCTAACATGGATCTTAGACTGCATGATGGGAATAGTGTGGCTCTAACATGGATCTTAGACTGCATGATGGGAATAGTGTGGCTCTAACATGGATCTTAAAGACTGCATGATGGGAATAGTGTGGCTCTAACATGGATCTTAGACTGCATGATGGGAATAGTGTGGCTCTAACATGGATCTTAGACTGCATGATGGGAATAGTGTGGCTCTAACATGGATCTTAGACTGCATGATGGGAATAGTGTGGCTCTAACATGGATCTTAGACTGCATGGTGGGAATAGTGTGGCTCTAACATGGATCTTAGACTGCATGATGGGAATAGTGTGGCTCTAACATGGATCTTAGACTGCATGATGGGAATAGTGTGGCTCTAACATGGATCTTAGACTGCATGATGGGAATAGTGTGGCTCTAACATGGATCTTAGACTGCATGATGGGAATAGTGTGGCTCTAACATGGATCTTAGACTGCATGATGGGAATAGTGTGGCTCTAACATGGATCTTAGACTGCATGATGGGAATAGTGTGGCTCTAACATGGATCTTAGACTGCATGGCCAGCTTGAGACTTCTATGAAGCAGTGGTTCCCAAACCTTTTCATGCCAAGGACCCCCAGATTGACACTCATTAGCCTGCGGACCCCCATTCATTAGCCTGCGGACCCCCATTCATTAGCCTGCGGACACCCATTCATTAGCCTGCGGACCCCCATTCATTAGCCTGCGGACCCCCATTCATTAGCCTGCGGACCCCCATTCATTAGCCTGCGGACCCCCATTCATTAGCCTGCGGACCCCCATTCGAAAATATATGCCAGGGATATGCCCCCATAAGAGAAGATTTTTACGGCTCTAACAGTGATTTTCAACCGTTTTCATTTCGATGACCCCCCAGGTTTGACCTGAATTAGGCCCCTATTTAATGGCATTTCTATCTCTGGGACACCCAATTTATATTGTAAAATCACGGTTAGTTTAACTCTGAGAGTGGACCTGTTAGGGTCCATTTTGTACACGCTCTGCGTTACAGACCCATAAGGGTCCATTTGGTACTTCCTAATTATCATTTAGCTGGGGACCCCCTGGAACCCTTAGGGGTCCCCGGACCCCACTTTGAGAACCAGTGTTCTATGACACTGGTTCTCAAATATCTCATGTGTTCTCATGTCAGGGAGCCAGTCAGTCAGTCAGTCAGTCAGCCAGGGAGCCAGTCAGTCAGTCAGGGAGCCAGCCAGGGAGCCAGTCAGTCAGCCAGCCAGTCAGTCAGTCAGGGAGCCAGCCAGGGAGCCAGTCAGTCAGCCAGCCAGTCAGTCAGGGAGCCAGCCAGGGAGCCAGTCAGTCAGTCAGCCAGTCAGTCAGCCAGGGAGCCAGTCAGTCAGTCAGGGAGCCAGTCAGTCAGCCAGGGAACCATCCAGGGAGCCAGTCAGTCAGCCAGGGAGCCAGTCAGTCAGCCAGTCAGTCAGTCAGGGAACCAGCCAGGGAGCCAGTCAGTCAGTCAGCCAGTCAGTCAGCCAGGGAGCCAGTCAGTCAGTCAGGGAGCCAGTCAGTCAGCCAGGGAACCATCCAGGGAGCCAGTCAGTCAGCCAGGGAGCCAGTCAGTCAGCCAGTCAGTCAGTCAGGGAACCAGCCAGGGAGCCAGTCAGTCAGCCAGTCAGTCAGCCAGGGAGCCAGTAAGGGAGCCAGTCAGGGAGCCAGTCAGTCAGCCAGGGAGCCAGTAAGGGAGCCAGTCAGGGAGCCAGTCAGTCAGCCAGGGAGCCAGTAAGGGAGCCAGTCAGTCAGCCAGGGAGCCAGCCAGGGAGCCAGTCAGTCAGCCAGGGAGCCAGTCAGTCAGTCAGGGAGCCAGCCAGGGAGCCAGCCAGGGAGCCAGTCCGTCAGCCAGGGAGCCAGTCAGTCAGCCAGGGAGCCAGTCAGGGAGCCAGCCAGGGAGCCAGTCAGTCAGCCAGGGAGCCAGTCAGGAAGCCAGCCAGGGAGCCAGTCAGGGAGCCAGTCAGTCAGCCAGGGAGCCAGCCAGGGAGCCAGTCAGTCAGCCAGGGAGCCAGTCAGGGAGCCAGCCAGGGAGCCAGCCAGGGAGCCAGTCAGTCAGCCAGGGAGCCAGCCCGCCAGTCAGTCAGCCAGTCAGCCCAGCCAACATGAGAGAAGCTTCCTTCCACTTTATAACATAGACATAGACCAGTTGTTTTCAACTAGTGGTCCTTGAGGGGGTTCCAGGTTGGTCCCCAGCTAAATGATGGAGTTGTTGGTAACCAAATGGACCCTTATTATAGACCATTAACGCTTATATATCTTTAACTCTTGTGTAAACATTTTACACTCTCAAGAGTTAAACTATTGTTAAACATCTGCATGACATTTACAAGTCTACAGAAATAAGAGACTGTAGAATAGAATAATTGTTGTGTTGATCATTGCTAGTTATCTCTCCTAATGGTACCGACACCAACATCATGGAACTGTGGACACAAATATTATCCAACGACAACAACATATTCTCCCATGTCTTTAGTCCGAGAGGCTACATGTCATCAAATGGTGGTTCCGTGGCTCAAATGCTGAATAAATAATGGGCCTTGATATGAAAAAGGTTTGAAACCCAGTCAGACACACTTTCTCCACCACAGGTAGCGGTGTTGTTGTTCAAACGGAGCTCAGCTAGCATTAGCCACCTAGCACCCCCACACACACACACACACACACACACACACACACACACACACACACACACACACACACACACACACACACACACACACACACACACACACACACACACACACACACACACACACACACACACACACACACACACACACACACACACACACACACACACACGGGGCTCAGCTAGCATTAGCCACCTAGCACTTCCCTCCCCACACACACACACACGGGGCTCAGCTAGCAGTAGCCAGCTAGCACTTCCCTCCCCACACACACACACACACTCACAGCTAACAGAAGATGAACAGAACAGTCACCTGGTCTCTTATCTTGAGGACCACCATATTGTTGCTGGAGGTCTGGTAGTATCATGCGGGTCACTCTGTGGGAGGAACAGCACAGACGGTGGGGCCAGGCTGTGTGTGTGTGTGTGTGTGTGTGTGTGTGTGTGTGTGTGTGTGTGTTCCGTTAGCTTAGCCACCGCTGTGCTAATTGTGGCATCATGAAAAAAAGCGACACACGGAGGAACAGGAAGGAAGTGGAACCTCCAAGCAGTGTTGCCAGGTTTTGCCCGAGAAACAAGCAAACATGGTCTATGAAAACAAGCCCAAATTAAAGTGGCTATTTGAAAATTGAAGTATTTATTCACAGTAGAATGAGTAAATTTCAAACGAAAGCACAACTCAATATACCAGTAAGATGCCTGAGGGCAAGAAGTGACCCCGCCCCCTTCCGCCTGGGTGACAGCAGACTGCTGGGCGAGCGCTGGCGCTTTGGCATGGGGGGTAAGAAGATCTTAATTTTCGGGCCTGTTGAGAACTCTAGTTTTCGCCGGCTGCCGGGCACGGCTGCACTAATAACTTTGGGGCGGCGGGCCCGTCTAGAGTTTAAATGGACAGGTATCAGTCAACAGGCCCGTCTAGAGTTTAAATGGACAGGTATCAGTCAACAGGCCCGTCTAGAGTTTAAATGGACAGGTATCAGTCAACAGGCCCGTCTAGAGTTTAAATGGACAGGTATCAGTCAACAGGCCCGTCTAGAGTTTAAATGGACAGGTATCAGTCAACAGGCCCGTCTAGAGTTTAAATGGACAGATATCAGTCAACAGGCCCGTCTAGAGTTTAAATGGACAGATATCAGTCAACAGGCCCGTCTAGAGTTTAAATGGACAGGTATCAGTCAACAGGCCCGTCTAGAGTTTAAATGGACAGGTATCAGTCAACAGGCCCGTCTAGAGTTTAAATGGACAGGTATCAGTCAACAGGCCCGTCTAGAGTTTAAATGGACAGGTATCAGTCAACAGGCCCGTCTAGAGTTTAAATGGACAGGTATCAGTCAACAGGCCCGTCTAGAGTTTAAATGGACAGGTATCAGTCAACAGGCCCGTCTAGAGTTTAAATGGACAGGTATCAGTCAACAGGCCTTGTCTAGAGTTTAAATGGACAGGTATCAGTCAACAGGCCCGTCTAGAGTTTAAATGGACAGGTATCAGTCAACAGGCCCGTCTAGAGTTTAAATGGACAGGTATCAGTCAACAGGCCCGTCTAGAGTTTAAATGGACAGGTATCAGTCAACAGGCCCGTCTAGAGTTTAAATGGACAGGTATCAGTCAACAGGCCCGTCTAGAGTTTAAATGGACAGGTATCAGTCAACAGGCCCGTCTAGAGTTTAAATGGACAGGTATCAGTCAACAGGCCCGTCTAGAGTTTAAATGGACAGGTATCAGTCAACAGGCCCGTCTAGAGTTTAAATGGACAGGTATCAGTCAACAGGCCCGTCTAGAGTTTAAATAGACAGGTATCAGTCAACAGGCCCGTCTAGAGTTTAAATGGACAGGTATCAGTCAACAGGCCCGTCTAGAGTTTAAATGGACAGGTATCAGTCAACAGGCCCGTCTAGAGTTTAAATGGACAGGTATCAGTCAAAGGGGCGACATCGAAGAGGAAGGATGGATGAGGTCAGATCAACATATGGAATGAATTCTGTACTGGCCATTTATGGAGCGTGTCTTGAGTGTACAGGGATTGGTGAGGTCAGATCAACATATGGAATGTCAGAACAGGTCAGCTCCATATATGGAGATCTAATGGTGGTGGTGGTAGCGGGGGCAGTGTCTTGAGTGTACAGGGTTTGATGAGGGCCCAGGTAGGGCCGGGCCTTCATTTCCGCGCCTGTTGAGAACTCTAGTTTTCGCCGGATGCACTGATTACTTTGGGGCAGGCCCGTCTAGAGTTTAAATGGACAGGTATCAATCAGTCAAAAGGGTGAGGAAGGATGGATGGGGAAGGATCAACATATGGAATGTCAGAAGAGGTCAGCTCCATATATGGAGATCTAAGAGTTTGAGGTCAGATGTAGAGTTGCTGGCCAATATTGATGACATCAGGGATCTATATGGGCTTAATATTGATGATCTCCATCCCTGATGATGTCATGTGATGTCACATGCTCCATCCCTGATGATGTCACGTGATGTCACATGCTCCATCCCTGATGATGTCACGTGATGTCACATGCTCCATCCCTGATGTCATGTAAAGTCACATGCTCCATCCCTGATGATGTCACGTGATGTCACATGCTCCATCCCTGATGATGTCATGTGATGTCACATGCTCCATCCCTGATGATGTCATGTGATGTCACATGTCACATTTGTGGCAGCGGTGGCCGAACGGTTTGCGGAGCCTTGAGCAAGGCATTGAACCCCAACCATGAAATGTTCTATGAGCAGGGCCTGGCTGTAAACAAGCATCTCGAGCTTAGTCCACTTATCCTGGGTAAACAAAGAACTTTGCTTTGCTTTACATGCTCCATCCCTAATGATGTCACGTGATGTCACATGCTCCATCCCTAATGATGTCACGTGATGTCACATGCCAGTGCTGTCTCTACAGGGGGGCATTGGGGGGCATCCCCCCCCCCCCCCCCCCCCAGATTGGATTTTGTACCCCTCCAGTCCAGATTGGCCAGTAGTACCCTACCAAAATGTTAATGTTTTACAAATGTCAAATATATAAGTTCTTCATGATTATTGTAAATATATACATGTTCAAATTAATGGAATAGTAAATAGAAATACAAGGTAATATATGCATGCAGAAGACATGCCTTTTTCAAGCATCACTTTGTTAATAGGCGACTATTTGTTATACATGGGGGGGGGGGTTGAAAAATGAAGTGCCCCCTTTGGAAAAAAGTATGCCCCCTGCTGCCTGGAAACGGCACTGTCACATGCTCTCTCACCTGGGGTGTGACACACTGACGGGAAATGCGCGATTCACTGTGACCTTCAGTCGCAATAAACTGTTACTGTGTAATGCTTTACAATCATGATATTACACTTGTTTACAACAGGGTCCACCATTTTCAATTCATCAGAACATTTAGAGACAAACAAACACATATACACAGCCGTCCGTAGGTGCCCTTTGGGAGCGGTTTTGAATTGCAGCCGTCCGTAGGTGCCCTTTGGGAGCGGTTTTGAATTGCAGCCGTCCGTAGGTGCCCTTTGGAGCGGTTTTGAATTGCAGCCGCCCGTAGGTGCCCTTTGGGAGCGGTTTTGAATTGCAACCGCCAGTAGGTGCCCTTTGGAGCGGTTTTGAATTGCAGCCGTCCGTAGGTGCCCTTTGGAGCGGGTTTGAATTGCAGCCGTCCGTAGGTGCCCTTTGGGAGCGGTTTTGAATTGCAACCGCCAGTAGGTGCCCTTTGGAGCGGTTTTGAATTGCAGCCGTCCGTAGGTGCCCTTTGGGAGCGGTTTTGAATTGCAGCCGTCCGTAGGTGCCCTTTGGGAGCGGTTTTGAATTGCAGCTGTCCGTAGGTGCCCTTTGGGAGCGGTTTTGAATTGCAACCGCCAGTAGGTGCCCTTTGGAGCGGTTTTGAATTGCAGCCGTCCGTAGGTGCCCTTTGGAGCGGTTTTGAATTGCAGCCGCCAGTAGGTGCCCTTTGGAGCGGGTTTGAATTGCAGCCGTCCGTAGGTGCCCTTTGGAGCGGTTTTGAATTGCAGCCGCCAGTAGGTGCCCTTTGGAGCGGTTTTGAATTGCAGCCGTCCGTAGGTGCCCTTTGGGAGCGGGTTTGAATTGCAGCCGTCCGTAGGTGCCCTTTGGGAGCGGGTTTGAATTGCAGCCGTCCGTAGGTGCATGCCCTTTGTGAGCGGTTTTGAAGGAGTCAATCGCGACGGGACGCAAACTTGTGGATCTGCTATTTTCAATAAAAATAAATGTCATGTGATTGTGGAATATTTTTGACACATATTAACAACACAAATCTTGTCCCTGGCATAGAATGTGTTCAGATGTGGGTCTGCAGTCTGCAGACAATGATGAAAGACATAGCCTATTTATTTTGACTTTTTTGAGGGTCCTTGACATGAACATGTTTGAGAATCACTGGCTTAAATGACATTATGAAACAAGCCCAAAAATAAGCAACTACACTTTAGAAACAAGCGGAAAGCCCCAAAAAAGTGTATATTTGTACCGTGTACGTCTCTAAAGGTTCTGATGAATTGAAAATGGTGGACCCTGTTGTAAACAAGTGCAATGTTTTATCATGGTGTCGCCCGTTAAGTTTTTGTATTGAGTTGTGTTTGAAATGTATGTACCCATTCTGCAAACTGTTAATAAATACTTCAATCAAAATAAACAATATACAATTAAGCAACAAGCAACTTGCAACACAACTTCACAGAAAAAACAAGTACAAAGTCGCTTATAGTAAGCGGACATGGCAACACTGAACGATCGGCGCGTCGTCCCGTATGGCCGGTGTCGCGCGCAGACATTTTCTGCAGATCTACAAGCTCACGGCGCGTCACTGCCGCCTGAGCCCGCCACGCGCTGTGGGCTTGTAGATCTGCTGTTATTTCCACCAAGACGCCGCGCCCCTCCCACCCCAGAGGAAGACGCGATTCGATTGGTCCAGCTGGACTCCGGACGCTCGTGTAAAACGGTTGGCGGTTGGTTGGTTCACTGACAGCGCTGGTTGCGCTGCTACGCGCTTTTCTGGGAAATGTTTTATATTTACGGTAAATGTTTTTATTCATGATTGCCAAATAATCAATGACATTCCAATGAAGGCTATATGTTTTTTTTTTTTTTATTATTATTATTAGTTGTATTATTATTACACTTTATTTAAATACACTGAACCAAAGTCTTGTTAAAATGACTTGTATGTATGTTATTGTTCCACTTTATTTTCCCATAGCCTACTTTTTAAAGTGTATTGTCTACATGTCTTTATAATTGTAAGGGCTAAATGAGTATAATAAGTCAAACTAATTTGTGACCATGGGGTGGCGCTGTTATTCTTATAAGCGTCAGGTTCACTGGCATCTGTAGGGAGGATTGACCCGGAAGGGTAATGGTTTTTGACCGCAGGTACGTCACTGTTGTTCAAACACTGGAGCGAAATGTTTGTTTGTCTGAAATGTTTATTTGTTTATTTATCTGTCTCTAATTATGGGTTGTTTTATGTAATCGCAGATACTGATGCCGTACTCACTGCTTGGAAAATAAATGTGTCAAAAGCAACAGGAGCTGCCTGTGTGTTTATTATCACCAAATGGGGCTGACACTCAGCACAAACAGTATGGCATTGGACCAGCGCGTCAACCAGGTCCATCTACGGGATCAACTCCTCGAGAGCTAAAACGGGGCTCTCATAATAATAGTATTATTATTATTACTTCACGTGTCTGTCCCTGCAATGAGCATCATTTTGTTGAAAAAACACATTTGAGGTCAGAAATAGGAATGAAAGACTGGTTGACATTTAGGACATTAGGACATCTCAGGGTGGTATGGATTAACCTATAGCCAACTACACCATGTGTGACAGGGTGGTATGGATTAACCTATAGCCAACTACACCATGTGTGACAGGGTGGTATGGATTAACCTATAGCCAACTACACCATGTGTGACAGGGTGGTATGGATTAACCTATAGCCAACTACACCATGTGTGACAGGGTGGTATGGATTAACCTATAGCCAACTACACCATGTGTGATAGGGTGGTATGGATTAACCTATAGCCAACTACACCATGTGTGACAGGGTGGTATGGATTAACCTATAGCCAACTACACCATGTGTGACAGGGTGGTATGGATTAACCTATAGCCAACTACACCATGTGTGACAGGGTGGTATGGATTAACCGATAGCCAACTACACCATGTGTGACAGGGTGGTATGGATTAACCTATAGCCAACTACACCATGTGTGACAGGGTGGTATGGATTAACCTATAGCCAACTACACCATGTGTGACAGGGTGGTATGGATTAACCTATAGCCAACTACACCATGTGTGACAGGGTGGTATGGATTAACCTATAGCCAACTACACCATGTGTGACAGGGTGGTATGGATTAACCTATAGCCAACTACACCATGTGTGACAGGGTGGTATGGATTAACCTATAGCCAACTACACCATGTGTGACAGGGTGGTATGGATTAACCTATAGCCAACTACACCATGTGTGATAGGGTGGTATGCATAGACATATATATACGTAGATGCCCTTTCCGGCTCTGAGGCGCGTGTCACCATTGAAGGCACAATTTTCCCGACATTCCTTGCACAGCATGCGTGCGTAACATAAATCCGGGAAAAGACGCGCTGTGATTGGCCAGTAGTCACTTGAGTGACAGCGAGAGACATGGAGGAGTCGCATGAGTGACGTCACTTGGGCAGCGACGCAGTCGCCTTCAGCAAATGCCTTCAGCACTTCTAAATAAGAAAGCTGCGGAGAACTGTTGCTTTGTGTTCACTCTTTAATGTTTTCTGTTAGTAATCTAATCCCCCCTGGCTCTGATGTTGTATTGTTAATAACTTTGTTTGTGTTTGTTTGTTTGTCTTGTATTGTAATGTATATTGTCATGACTGTTTAAAGATTTGTTTTAAAAAAAAGCCTTCAGCTGCACTTCCGCCTTCATTGGGATACACGTCGCTCCAATGAACTGCAACGGCCAGTGAGGCATCTATTTCTTATAATATCTATGGTGGTATGGATTAACCTATAGCCAACTACACCATGTGTGACAGGGTGGTATGGATTAACCTATAGCCAACTACACCATGTGTGACAGGGTGGTATGGATTAACCTATAGCCAACTGCACCATGTGTGACAGGGTGGTATGGATTAACCTATAGCCAACTGCACCATGTGTGACAGGGTGGTATGGATTAACCTATAGCCAACTATGTTTATGTTTATGTTTATTTATTTGATATGGACATAACAATCACATTGCTCATTGCACAGTTGTACAATTAGTAGATGCATCATTTACAGTGTGTTAGCACATGTGCTAATTTTCACCACTTGTCCACAGGAGACTTTTCTAAAAACTACAGGGACACTATAGTTTAAAAAACACCCAATCAAGTACAAAAGATTATACATTCTAATAATATTTACAGCACAATTACAAAATCCATTACATAATCTCTAATACAAAAGTAAACATAATCATTCTAATAACCAGTCAGAAGCTATACATGTGAACACAGTTGATTTGATTTCAACCATAGTTTGAGTCCTCTGTAGAACACGTTACCATCAGACTCTAGTTTTAGAGCCGTAGGCAAAGAGTTCCATAAGTTTGCTCCCTTTACTGAGAAGGCAGACTGTCCGAATGAGTTGTTACACCTAGGAACAATACAGTTACCACTTGTTGAGGCTCGTGTGGTTGCTCTACCAGTGGTCGGAAGTCTATCAACCAGTCCAGAGAACAAAGGTGAAACATGACCATGTAAACATTTAAAAACCAATTTGGTAGTAGAAAAAAACACAAAATTGTCAAACGTAAAAAGGTTGTGTTTTTTTAGGATACCACAAAGGTGCCATCTCATCGGTTTTTGATCCATGATTTTTATAGCCTGTTTGTATATTGATGTTATTGGTTGTAAGACAGTTTTAGAGGATTGTGACCATGTTGTAACGCTGTATGCTAGGTGTGAGAAAATCATAGCATGCATGTACAGTTGTGCAGTTTTAGCTGATAAGTCCCTTCTGATATGCCGAAAACAATTTAGATTTGGTTTAACCTTCTTGCATATATGCTTTACCTGTTTTTCAAATTTTAAGTTTTTTTCCAAGATTATTCCTAAGTATTTTACTTCACTCATTTCAGCAAGAGTTTCATTTTTGATGCGTACCTCAAAGGTATCCGCAGCAGGCCTGCTGCGGATGGAGATACACATTGAAACTGTTTTTTGTACATTAAGAGTTAATTGTGACGACTCTAGCCAGTTTGAGATCTTCTCCAATTCCTGTGTCAGCTGCGCAGCTGCCATGCTGGCTGTTTTAGCAGATGTATAGATGACAGTGTCATCAGCGTACATCTGGCAGCTAACGCCTGGACAGGTATTTGGAAGATCATTAATGTACATGGTGAACAGCAGCGGTCCAAGTACCGACCCTTGGGGCACTCCCATGTTGTTAGGGAGCAGCGTTGATTTCTCCCCATTGACCCTGACACACTGCTGTCTCCCTCCCAGATATGACTTAAACCACTGTAAAGCTTCTGCCGATATTTTAAAGTGTTTTAACTTGGACAACAAGACTCCATGATTGACAGTGTCAAAGGCCTTTTTTAGGTCCAAGAACACTGTCCCCACAACATGTCCCCTCACCAGTAGACCCTTGAACCTGTCTAGTAAGTAGCAGTTAGCTGTCTCTGTGGAATGTTTAGGTCTGAATCCAAACTGCTGTGGGTGCAGTAGTTGTTTAGACTCTAAACATTCAGTTAGTTGCATAGCAACAATCTTTTCTAATATTTTAGAGACAACAGGAAGAATGGCAATAGGTCTATAATTGCTAGCCAAGTCCTTCTCTCCTGACTTATGGATCGGGGCAATTATTGCCGTTTTCCAGCTCTCTGGGAACCTATTTGTTTTTATTGATAGATTAACTAAGTAGGTGATAGGCTCTATCAAGCAGGTCTGATTTTTTTTTATTAGTTCAGCATATAAACTGTGGATATCCTTTGACATAGAGCTACTCATATTTGCGATGCATTTTTTTACTGCATCACTGGATACCTCTTTGATTCGGAAATCATCTGAATGGGCATTGTCAGTCTCCTCAGAGGGTGACTCAGTGGGTCTAAAATTACTGGACAATTCCTCTACAGACTCAATGAAGAAATTGTTGAAAGCATTTGCCATAGCAATATTACTGTCAACAAGGCTATTGCTTACTTTCAGACTATTTATTTTAGCGTGCTTGTGCCTACTTGAGTCTGTTACTCGGTTGATATGCTGCCATAGTTTAGAGCTGTTGCCATTAGCCTCTTCAATAAGCGTGTGGAAGTAGTTACTCCTGGCCTTCCTTAGCTCAGACAGCACTTTGTTCCTCAAGCCTGTGAAGAGAAGGTGGTCAGTATTGTTTTTTGTTTTTAGGGACTTTTTAAGGGCCAGATCTCGCTTTTTAGTAAGCTGGAGGATTTCTTTATTGAACCAAGGGAGAGAATATTTCTTTGGCCTGCTTTTCCACGTTTTAGTGTATTTATTTATTAAATTGCCCAAGATTGAGGTGAAATGATTTACACTATTGTTTAAATCTGGCTCTCTGGTTACCCCTTCCCAGTTGGTTTCCATTAAATCCTGTTCAAAGTTAACTACATTTGCCCTGGGAATTCCTGTCGTTGAGGTGCGACTTTCCATTTTACAATGGTGGACAAGACGTTTTCCTGTTAGTTTTCTTACAATCAGGGTCATATTATGATCTGAGAGTCCAGTTATAAGATTATATGTTTTTATTGCTCTCTCTGGCCTATTTGTGAAAATCAGATCGATAAGAGTTTCACTCTTTCTAGTTATGCGGGTGGGTTTATCTATCAACTGTTTATATTTATATTTCTCCATTACAGATTTCAGTTTTAATTTGCCCTTTTTATCGGCCCAGTTCACATTGTAGTCCCCCAAAAATATTGTCTCATTATATTTATCACAAGCAGAGAGAAGACTTTTCATTTCATTGTAAAAATCAGCATCATGAGATGGAGGATTATACAGTACAACTATGTTAAAATTCATGTTGGGAGAAAGTATTACATTGAGTCCCAAACACTCCATGTTTACAACCAGTTCAAGCTCTGCACATTTAATACATTCCCTAATATAGATTAGAACACCACCGCCTACTTTACCTGTGGTTCTATCTTTCCTGAAACATGTGTATCCAGATATGTTCACTCGGTCAGTGGAGACATTGCCGTTCAGCCAACTCTCAGTTATACACAAGAAATCCAAGTTAGATTCAATTAGCACTTTCCTTATCTGATCAATTTTAGGTAACAGACTTCTGACATTTAATTGACCTCCTAATAGTCCTTTGGGTTTTGAGTGTGGGTTCCATATGACCTGTGCGTGGTTTACAGTTTGAAAGAGATGGTATTGCAGTCTGGTGGAGGGTGTCGGTCGCTGGAGATGTTAACTGCGCCGGCGGGATGGTGTTCGTTGCATAGCCGCCCTGTTGCGAGGAGGGCCCAGGGTTTAGGTGAACGTCCCCTGCTAGTAGTAACAGTAATAAAAACATTTTGGCTGTGCGCCAACTGCTGCTCGTTCGTCTGGTTGTAGTTGAGTGTGTCGGCTCGATGATCTGAGCGCGGCCATCCTTGAGAACCCGTTCAAAGACGACAGCATAGCCACATCCAAAAAATGTCAGTTTTGATTTTGTTGATAGAATGCCAAGTGGATCGCAGGTGTGTTCCAAACAATGTTGCTCTCTAGCCACAGTCCTCGGTGTGTTACAGGTGGATAGAACAGGCACCAGCATAAATAGGCTGCAGACGACGATCAGACCAGCATAGAGATGATTATGTTTCCTTTTGCTTTTACCGCACCATTTCAAATTAGAGTCATGCGGTGACTTGCTAAAAAGCCCTAATAATGACACAATATAGTGGCAGATGGAATTAAGGGCAGTGTTGTCGAAAAAAGTTTGCAGATGAGTGGAGCCTGCCAAACCACTCACTGCCACTGCCGCCATCTTGCCGCCCGGATCTGTCACCCTGCACCATGTGTGACAGGGTGGTATGGATTAACCGATAGCCAACTGCACCATGTGTGACAGGGTGGTATGGATTAACCTATAGCCAACTACACCATGTGTGACAGGGTGGTATGGATTAACCTATAGCCAACTGCACCATGTGTGACAGGGTGGTATGGATTAACCGATAGCCAACTACACCATGTGTGACAGGGTGGTATGGATTAACCTATAGCCAACTGCACCATGTGTGACAGGGTGGTATGGATTAACCTATAGCCAACTACACCATGTGTGACAGGGTGGTATGGATTAACCTATAGCCAACTACACCATGTGTGACAGGGTGGTATGGATTAACCTATAGCCAACTACACCATGTGTGACAGGGTGGTATGGATTAACCTATAGCCAACTACACCATGTGTGACAGGGTGGTATGGATTAACCTATAGCCAACTACACCATGTGTGACAGGGTGGTATGGATTAACCTATAGCCAACTACACCATGTGTGATAGGGTGGTATGCATAGACATATATATACGTAGATGCCCTTTCCGGCTCTGAGGCGCGTGTCACCATTGAAGGCACAATTTTCCCGACATTCCTTGCACAGCATGCGTGCGTAACATAAATCCGGGAAAAGACGCGCTGTGATTGGCCAGTAGTCACTTGAGTGACAGCGAGAGACATGGAGGAGTCGCATGAGTGACGTCACTTGGGCAGCGACGCAGTCGCCTTCAGCAAATGCCTTCAGCACTTCTAAATAAGAAAGCTGCGGAGAACTGTTGCTTTGTGTTCACTCTTTAATGTTTTCTGTTAGTAATCTAATCCCCCCTGGCTCTGATGTTGTATTGTTAATAACTTTGTTTGTGTTTGTTTGTTTGTCTTGTATTGTAATGTATATTGTCATGACTGTTTAAAGATTTGTTTTAAAAAAAAGCCTTCAGCTGCACTTCCGCCTTCATTGGGATACACGTCGCTCCAATGAACTGCAACGGCCAGTGAGGCATCTATTTCTTATAATATCTATGGTGGTATGGATTAACCTATAGCCAACTACACCATGTGTGACAGGGTGGTATGGATTAACCTATAGCCAACTACACCATGTGTGACAGGGTGGTATGGATTAACCTATAGCCAACTGCACCATGTGTGACAGGGTGGTATGGATTAACCTATAGCCAACTGCACCATGTGTGACAGGGTGGTATGGATTAACCTATAGCCAACTATGTTTATGTTTATGTTTATTTATTTGATATGGACATAACAATCACATTGCTCATTGCACAGTTGTACAATTAGTAGATGCATCATTTACAGTGTGTTAGCACATGTGCTAATTTTCACCACTTGTCCACAGGAGACTTTTCTAAAAACTACAGGGACACTATAGTTTAAAAAACACCCAATCAAGTACAAAAGATTATACATTCTAATAATATTTACAGCACAATTACAAAATCCATTACATAATCTCTAATACAAAAGTAAACATAATCATTCTAATAACCAGTCAGAAGCTATACATGTGAACACAGTTGATTTGATTTCAACCATAGTTTGAGTCCTCTGTAGAACACGTTACCATCAGACTCTAGTTTTAGAGCCGTAGGCAAAGAGTTCCATAAGTTTGCTCCCTTTACTGAGAAGGCAGACTGTCCGAATGAGTTGTTACACCTAGGAACAATACAGTTACCACTTGTTGAGGCTCGTGTGGTTGCTCTACCAGTGGTCGGAAGTCTATCAACCAGTCCAGAGAACAAAGGTGAAACATGACCATGTAAACATTTAAAAACCAATTTGGTAGTAGAAAAAAACACAAAATTGTCAAACGTAAAAAGGTTGTGTTTTTTTAGGATACCACAAAGGTGCCATCTCATCGGTTTTTGATCCATGATTTTTATAGCCTGTTTGTATATTGATGTTATTGGTTGTAAGACAGTTTTAGAGGATTGTGACCATGTTGTAACGCTGTATGCTAGGTGTGAGAAAATCATAGCATGCATGTACAGTTGTGCAGTTTTAGCTGATAAGTCCCTTCTGATATGCCGAAAACAATTTAGATTTGGTTTAACCTTCTTGCATATATGCTTTACCTGTTTTTCAAATTTTAAGTTTTTTTCCAAGATTATTCCTAAGTATTTTACTTCACTCATTTCAGCAAGAGTTTCATTTTTGATGCGTACCTCAAAGGTATCCGCAGCAGGCCTGCTGCGGATGGAGATACACATTGAAACTGTTTTTTGTACATTAAGAGTTAATTGTGACGACTCTAGCCAGTTTGAGATCTTCTCCAATTCCTGTGTCAGCTGCGCAGCTGCCATGCTGGCTGTTTTAGCAGATGTATAGATGACAGTGTCATCAGCGTACATCTGGCAGCTAACGCCTGGACAGGTATTTGGAAGATCATTAATGTACATGGTGAACAGCAGCGGTCCAAGTACCGACCCTTGGGGCACTCCCATGTTGTTAGGGAGCAGCGTTGATTTCTCCCCATTGACCCTGACACACTGCTGTCTCCCTCCCAGATATGACTTAAACCACTGTAAAGCTTCTGCCGATATTTTAAAGTGTTTTAACTTGGACAACAAGACTCCATGATTGACAGTGTCAAAGGCCTTTTTTAGGTCCAAGAACACTGTCCCCACAACATGTCCCCTCACCAGTAGACCCTTGAACCTGTCTAGTAAGTAGCAGTTAGCTGTCTCTGTGGAATGTTTAGGTCTGAATCCAAACTGCTGTGGGTGCAGTAGTTGTTTAGACTCTAAACATTCAGTTAGTTGCATAGCAACAATCTTTTCTAATATTTTAGAGACAACAGGAAGAATGGCAATAGGTCTATAATTGCTAGCCAAGTCCTTCTCTCCTGACTTATGGATCGGGGCAATTATTGCCGTTTTCCAGCTCTCTGGGAACCTATTTGTTTTTATTGATAGATTAACTAAGTAGGTGATAGGCTCTATCAAGCAGGTCTGATTTTTTTTTATTAGTTCAGCATATAAACTGTGGATATCCTTTGACATAGAGCTACTCATATTTGCGATGCATTTTTTTACTGCATCACTGGATACCTCTTTGATTCGGAAATCATCTGAATGGGCATTGTCAGTCTCCTCAGAGGGTGACTCAGTGGGTCTAAAATTACTGGACAATTCCTCTACAGACTCAATGAAGAAATTGTTGAAAGCATTTGCCATAGCAATATTACTGTCAACAAGGCTATTGCTTACTTTCAGACTATTTATTTTAGCGTGCTTGTGCCTACTTGAGTCTGTTACTCGGTTGATATGCTGCCATAGTTTAGAGCTGTTGCCATTAGCCTCTTCAATAAGCGTGTGGAAGTAGTTACTCCTGGCCTTCCTTAGCTCAGACAGCACTTTGTTCCTCAAGCCTGTGAAGAGAAGGTGGTCAGTATTGTTTTTTGTTTTTAGGGACTTTTTAAGGGCCAGATCTCGCTTTTTAGTAAGCTGGAGGATTTCTTTATTGAACCAAGGGAGAGAATATTTCTTTGGCCTGCTTTTCCACGTTTTAGTGTATTTATTTATTAAATTGCCCAAGATTGAGGTGAAATGATTTACACTATTGTTTAAATCTGGCTCTCTGGTTACCCCTTCCCAGTTGGTTTCCATTAAATCCTGTTCAAAGTTAACTACATTTGCCCTGGGAATTCCTGTCGTTGAGGTGCGACTTTCCATTTTACAATGGTGGACAAGACGTTTTCCTGTTAGTTTTCTTACAATCAGGGTCATATTATGATCTGAGAGTCCAGTTATAAGATTATATGTTTTTATTGCTCTCTCTGGCCTATTTGTGAAAATCAGATCGATAAGAGTTTCACTCTTTCTAGTTATGCGGGTGGGTTTATCTATCAACTGTTTATATTTATATTTCTCCATTACAGATTTCAGTTTTAATTTGCCCTTTTTATCGGCCCAGTTCACATTGTAGTCCCCCAAAAATATTGTCTCATTATATTTATCACAAGCAGAGAGAAGACTTTTCATTTCATTGTAAAAATCAGCATCATGAGATGGAGGATTATACAGTACAACTATGTTAAAATTCATGTTGGGAGAAAGTATTACATTGAGTCCCAAACACTCCATGTTTACAACCAGTTCAAGCTCTGCACATTTAATACATTCCCTAATATAGATTAGAACACCACCGCCTACTTTACCTGTGGTTCTATCTTTCCTGAAACATGTGTATCCAGATATGTTCACTCGGTCAGTGGAGACATTGCCGTTCAGCCAACTCTCAGTTATACACAAGAAATCCAAGTTAGATTCAATTAGCACTTTCCTTATCTGATCAATTTTAGGTAACAGACTTCTGACATTTAATTGACCTCCTAATAGTCCTTTGGGTTTTGAGTGTGGGTTCCATATGACCTGTGCGTGGTTTACAGTTTGAAAGAGATGGTATTGCAGTCTGGTGGAGGGTGTCGGTCGCTGGAGATGTTAACTGCGCCGGCGGGATGGTGTTCGTTGCATAGCCGCCCTGTTGCGAGGAGGGCCCAGGGTTTAGGTGAACGTCCCCTGCTAGTAGTAACAGTAATAAAAACATTTTGGCTGTGCGCCAACTGCTGCTCGTTCGTCTGGTTGTAGTTGAGTGTGTCGGCTCGATGATCTGAGCGCGGCCATCCTTGAGAACCCGTTCAAAGACGACAGCATAGCCACATCCAAAAAATGTCAGTTTTGATTTTGTTGATAGAATGCCAAGTGGATCGCAGGTGTGTTCCAAACAATGTTGCTCTCTAGCCACAGTCCTCGGTGTGTTACAGGTGGATAGAACAGGCACCAGCATAAATAGGCTGCAGACGACGATCAGACCAGCATAGAGATGATTATGTTTCCTTTTGCTTTTACCGCACCATTTCAAATTAGAGTCATGCGGTGACTTGCTAAAAAGCCCTAATAATGACACAATATAGTGGCAGATGGAATTAAGGGCAGTGTTGTCGAAAAAAGTTTGCAGATGAGTGGAGCCTGCCAAACCACTCACTGCCACTGCCGCCATCTTGCCGCCCGGATCTGTCACCCTGCACCATGTGTGACAGGGTGGTATGGATTAACCTATAGCCAACTGCACCATGTGTGACAGGGTGGTATGGATTAACCGATAGCCAACTGCACCATGTGTGACAGGGTGGTATGGATTAACCTATAGCCAACTACACCATGTGTGACAGGGTGGTATGGATTAACCTATAGCCAACTGCACCATGTGTGACAGGGTGGTATGGATTAACCGATAGCCAACTACACCATGTGTGACAGGGTGGTATGGATTAACCTATAGCCAACTGCACCATGTGTGACAGGGTGGTATGGATTAACCTATAGCCAACTACACCATGTGTGACAGGGTGGTATGGATTAACCTATAGCCAACTACACCATGTGTGACAGGGTGGTATGGATTAACCTATAGCCAACTACACCATGTGTGACAGGGTGGTATGGATTCACCTATAGCATACTATGCCATGTGTGACAGGGTGGTATGGATAAATGGTGCATTTGTGACAGGGTGATATGGATAAATGGTGCATTTGTGACAGGGTGATATGGATAAATGGTGCATGTGTGACAGGGTGATATGGATAAATGGTGCTTGTGTGACAGGGTGATATGGATAAATGGTGCATGTGTGACAGGGTGATATGGATAAATGGTGCATGTGTGACAGGGTGATATGGATAAATGGTGCTTGTGTGACAGGGTGATATGGATAAATGGTGCATGTGTGACAGGGTGATATGGATAAATGGTGCATGTGTGACAGGGTGATATGGATAAATGGTGCATGTGTCACAGGGTGATATGGATTCACCTATAGCCAACTACACCACCTGGGGAATTGAGCCCCGGCCAGGAGATATTTACTGAGATCTAACACTGAACACCCGGAGCACTTAATGACTCCTCCACACAGGTAACAGGTTCACTACTACTACTACTACCAGACTACTCCACAGGTAACAGGTTCACTACTACTACTACCAGACTACTCCACAGGTAACAGGTTCACTACTACTACTACCAGACTACTCCACAGGTAACAGGTTCACTACTACTACTACCAGACTACTCCACAGGTAACAGGTTCACTACTACTACTACTACCAGACTACTCCACAGGTAACAGGTTCACTACTACTACTACCAGACTACTCCACAGGTAACAGGTTCACTACTACTACTGTGGAAATATCCATGATATTGGTATTGTTCAATATTAAATAGGTACTATACTAGAGTTGACCCGACAAGAGGTCACCATTACTGCTGGCAAAGCAAGTTAACAGGAAGGTGTGAAATGTGACACCTCCGTCTCCCTCTAAGAGAATGTCAGTGCTTGTAACTATTGTATGTACCAATATTTGTCTACTAAAACTCCTCAGTGTAATTATCCATTGAATGTCTAATTATTGTAATGTAGCAGTAATATGGATTGAATGTATAGACTTGGAGTAGTCAGACAAAGGACTGCCATAATGAAGCAAGCCGGAGAAACTTCCTCAAATAGGCCTCACACACAACGGGGGAGCTGATAAAGGGGGCAAACTGCCGGTGAATAGCTGAAATCAGCAAACAGCAGTTGTGTAACCAGAGCCACTGTAAACCAGTTCTACTAGCCGGCCAAAGCACATGTAGTTGTAATACTTCCTGGTCTTTCAACCAATAGAAAGGCTGTTACAATGTGCTAAGCAGCCAATGATGCCAAGTTGGTACGGAACCGCCCACAGGGCGGGCTCCACTGAACAGAGATTTTATAAACCCTGCGTGGGGCTCTACCAGTCAGATTCAAACCAACTACGAAGGATCCACACCTCATGTAACCACATGGACATGATGAACAACAACTCACATTAGACCAATGGTAATTATTGATACATAATGCAAACTATTAATAATCAATGAATAATGTGTTATCCATGTGTTGTAACCTGCCTGTAATTGACGAATGCTATGTGTATCTCTGTCTTATCTGTACAGGTTTTTTACCTAAACGAAACTAAACGAACCTAACTAACTAGTTAAAACTAACTAAACGTCTAACCTAAACTGGGTTAAAACTAACCCTTAAACCAATCCTAGATAAATAGTTCATGTGTTTGAATGTATGTTTGTTAAACGACAATAAAAGTATAAAAGACACTTGGGTTATCTTATTTAGACAGTTTGAGTAAAGACATACTCTTTTGTGCAGTTGTGACCCTTTCAGAAGGGGTAGTTTATGAAACGATGCTATCAACTTAGCAATAAATCGTAGATAGCTACAAATCTGAACAACTACTACCAGACTACTCCACAGGTAACAGGTTCACTACTACTACTACCAGACTACTCCACAGGTAACAGGTTCACTACTACTACTACCAGACTACTCCACAGGTAACAGGTTCACTACTACTACTACCAGACTACTCCACAGGTAACAGGTTCACTACTACTACTACCAGACTACTCCACAGGTAACAGGTTCACTACTACTACTACTACCAGACTACTCCACAGGTAACAGGTTCACTACTACTACCAGACTACTCCACAGGTAACAGGTTCACTACTACTACTACCAGACTACTCCACAGGTAACAGGTTCACTACTACTACTACTACCAGACTACTCCACAGGTAACAGGTTCACTACTACTACTAACAGACTACTCCACAGGTTCACTACTACTACCAGACTACTCCACAGGTAACAGGTTCACTACTACTACTACTACTACTACCAGACTACTCCACAGGTAACAGGTTCACTACTACTACTACTACTACCACCAGACTACTCCACAGGTAACAGGTTCACTACTACTACTACCAGACTACTCCACAGGTAACAGGTTCACTACTACTACTACTACCACCAGACTACTCCACAGGTAACAGGTTCACTACTACTACTACCAGACTACTCAACAGGTAACAGGTTCACTACTACTACTACCAGACTACTCCACAGGTAACAGGTTCACTACTACTACTACCAGACAACTCCACAGGTAACAGGTTCACTACTACTACTACCAGACTACTCCACAGGTAACAGGTTCACTACTACTACTACTACCAGACTACTCCACATGTAACAGGTTCACTACTACTACTACCAGACTACTCCACAGGTAACAGGTTCACTACTACTACTACCAGACTACTCCACAGGTAACAGGTTCACTACTACTACTACTACCAGACTACTCCACAGGTAACAGGTTCACTACTACTACTACCAGACTACTCCACAGGTAACAGGTTCACTACTACTACTACTACCAGACTACTCCACAGGTAACAGGTTCACTACTACTACTACCAGACTACTCCACAGGTAACAGGTTCACTACTACTGTAGGAGCCAATTCCTTATATTCAATTATATTATTTATGTATTGGCCCTCTGGTGGTGGTGATGTGTCATTTAATGAAGTCTGCTCTCTGCCCACTGCAGGATACCTTATAAGGAACTCTATGTCACAATAGGGGCGTGACAGACTGGCAAGCAGACAGTCTTTTGACCTTGCCTGTTTGGTGTGAAGGATTTTGTGTTACTTTATTTGTTTTATCCTACAAGTTTAAGTTTTCTCGTTTTTGCATCCCTGTAAAGGAAGAAATAAACAACTTTAATTTAACACCTGAACCAACCTGGAATCATTCTATTATTTTATTCAAACAAAGCAAGCGTCTTTAGCATGTTCAGTCTGCCCAAGAAGTGGCTCACACTAAAGGAGAAAAGAGTTTCAACAAGGGATAAGTGGTCACTACAACTACTACTAACAGACTACTCCACAGGTTCACTACTACTACCAGACTACTCCACAGGTAACAGGTTCACTACTACTACTACTACTACCAGACTACTCCACAGGTAACAGGTTCACTACTACTACTACTACTACCACCAGACTACTCCACAGGTAACAGGTTCACTACTACTACTACCAGACTACTCCACAGGTAACAGGTTCACTACTACTACCAGACTACTCCACAGGTAACAGGTTCACTACTACTACTACCAGACTACTCAACAGGTAACAGGTTCACTACTACTACTACCAGACTACTCCACAGGTAACAGGTTCACTACTACTACTACCAGACTACTCCACAGGTAACAGGTTCACTACTACTACTACCAGACAACTCCACAGGTAACAGGTTCACTACTACTACTACCAGACTACTCCACAGGTAACAGGTTCACTACTACTACCAGACTACTCCACAGGTAACAGGTTCACTACTACTACCAGACTACTCCATAGGTAACAGGTTCACTACTACTACTACCAGACTACTCCACAGGTAACAGGTTCACTACTACTACTACCAGACTACTCCACAGGTAACAGGTTCACTACTACTACTACCAGACTACTCCACAGGTACAGGTTCACTACTACTACTACTACTACCAGACTACTCCACAGGTAACAGGTTCACTACTACTACTACTACTACCAGACTACTCCACATGTAACAGGCTCACTACTACTACTACCAGACTACTCCACAGGTAACAGGTTCACTACTACTACCAGACAACTCCACAGGTAACAGGTTCACTACTACTACTACCAGACTACTCCACAGGTAACAGGTTCACTACTACTACTACCAGACTACTCCACAGGTAACAGGTTCACTAATACTACTACCAGACTACTCCACAGGTAACAGGTTCACTACTACTACCAGACTACTCCACAGGTAACAGGTTCACTACTACTACTACCAGACTACTCCACAGGTAACAGGTTCACTACTACTACTACTACTACCAGACTACTCCACAGGTAACAGGTTCACTACTACTACTACCAGACTACTCCACAGGTAACAGGTTCACTACTACTACTACTACTACCAGACTACTCCACAGGTAACAGGTTCACTACTACTACTACCAGACTACTCCACAGGTAACAGGTTCACTACTACTACTACTACCAGACTACTCCACAGGTAACAGGTTCACTACTACTACCAGACTACTCCACAGTTAACAGGTTCACTACTACTACTACCAGACTACTCCACAGGTAACAGGTTCACTACTACTACTACCAGACTACTCCACAGGTAACAGGTTCACTACTACTACTACCAGACTACTCCTCAGGTAACAGGTTCACTACTACTACTACTACCAGACTACTCCACAGGTAACAGGTTCACTACTACTACTACCAGACTACTCC
Source organism: Electrona antarctica (assembly GCF_951216825.1). NCBI lineage: Eukaryota > Metazoa > Chordata > Actinopteri > Myctophiformes > Myctophidae > Electrona > Electrona antarctica. The sequence continues at coordinate 45,930 of NW_027638174.1, forward strand.
ACAGGTAACAGGTGCACTACTACCAGACTACTCCACAGGTAACAGGTTCACTACTCCACAGGTAACAGGTTCACTACTACTACTACCATACTACTCCACAGGTAACGGGTTCACTACTACTACCAGACTACTCCACAGGTAAGAGGTTCACTACTACTACTACTACTACTACCACCAGACTACTACACAGGTAACAGGTTCACTACTACTACTACCAGACTACTCAACAGGTAACAGGTTCACTACTACTACTACCAGACTACTCCACAGGTAACAGGTTCACTACTACTACTACCAGACTACTCCACAGGTAACAGGTTCACTACTACTACTACCAGACTACTCCACGGGTAACAGGTTCACTACTACTACTACCAGACTACTCCACGGGTAACAGGTTCACTACTACTACCAGACTACTCCACAGGTAACAGGTTCACTACTACTACTACCAGACTACTCCACAGGTACAGGTTCACTACTACTACTACCAGACTACTCCACAGGTAACAGGTTCACTACTACTACTACTACCAGACTACTCCACATGTAACAGGCTCACTACTACTACTACCAGACTACTCCACAGGTAACAGGTTCACTACTACTACCAGACAACTCCACAGGTAACAGGTTCACTACTACTACTACCAGACTACTCCACAGGTAACAGGTTCACTACTACTACTACCAGACTACTCCACAGGTAACAGGTTCACTACTACTACTACTACCAGACTACTCCACAGGTAACAGGTTCACTACTACTACTACCAGACTACTCCACAGGTAACAGGTTCACTACTACTACTACTACTACGAGACTACTCCACAGGTTCACTACTACTACTACTACTACTACCAGACTACTCCACAGGTAACAGGTTCACTACTACTACTACTACCAGACTACTCCACAGGTAACAGGTTCACTACTACTACCAGACTACTCCACAAGTAACAGGTTCACTACTACTACTACCAGACTACTCCACAGGTAACAGGTTCACTACTACTACTACTACCAGACTACTCCACAGGTAACAGGTTCACTACTACTACTACTACCAGACTACTCCACAGGTAACAGGTGCACTACTACTACTACCAGACTACTCCACAGGTAACAGGTTCACTACTACTACTACCAGACTACTCCACAGGTAACAGGTGCACTACTACTACTACCAGACTACTCCACAGGTAACAGGTTCACTACTACTACTACTACCAGACTATTCCACAGGTAACAGGTTCACTACTACTACCAGACTACTCCACAGGTAACAGGTTCACTACTACTACTACTACTACCAGACTACTCCACAGGTAACAGGTTCACTACTACTACTACTACTACCAGACTACTCCACAGGTAACAGGTGCACTACTACTACTACTACTACTACTACTACGAGACTACTCCACAGGTAACAGGTTCACTACTACTACTACTACTACCAGACTACTCCACAGGTAACAGGTTCACTACTACTACTACTACCAGACTACTCCACAGGTAACAGGTTCACTACTACTACTACCAGACTACTCCACAGGTAACAGGTTCACTACTACTACCAGACTACTCCACAGGTAACAGGTTCACTACTACTACTACTACTACCAGACTACTCCACAGGTAACAGGTTCACTACTACTACTACCAGACTACTCCACAGGTAACAGGTTCACTACTACTACTACCAGACTACTCCACAGGTAACAGGTTCACTACTACTACTACCAGACTACTCCACAGGTAACAGGTTCACTACTACTACTACCAGACTACTCCACAGGTAACAGGTTCACTACTACTACTACTACCAGACTACTCCACAGGTAACAGGTTCACTACTACTACTACTACTACCAGACTACTCCACAGGTAACAGGTTCACTACTACTACTACCAGACTACTCCACAGGTAACAGGTTCACTACTACTACTACTACCAGACTACTCCACAGGTAACAGGTTCACTACTACTACTAACAGACTACTCCACAGGTTCACTACTACTACCAGACTACTCCACAGGTAACAGGTTCACTACTACTACTACTACTACCAGACTACTCCACAGGTAACATGTTCACTACTACTACTACCACCAGACTACTCCACAGGTAACAGGTTCACTACTACTACTACCAGACTACTCCACAGGTAACAGGTTCACTACTACTACTACTACTACCAGACTACTCCACAGGTAACAGGTTCACTACTACTACTACCAGACTACTCAACAGGTAACAGGTTCACTACTACTACTACCAGACTACTCCACAGGTAACAGGTTCACTACTACTACCAGACAACTCCACAGGTAACAGGTTCACTACTACTACTACCAGACTACTCCACAGGTAACAGGTTCACTACTACTACTACTACTACCAGACTACTCCACATGTAACAGGTTCACTACTACTACTACCAGACTACTCCACAGGTAACAGGTTCACTACTACTACTACCAGACTACTCCACAGGTAACAGGTTCACTACTACTACTACTACCAGACTACTCCACAGGTAACAGGTTCACTACTACTACTACCAGACTACTCCACAGGTAACAGGTTCACTACTACTACTACTACCAGACTACTCCACAGGTAACAGGTTCACTACTACCAGACTACTCCACAGGTAACAGGTTCACTACTACTGTAGGAGCCAATTCCTTATATTCAATTATATTATTTATGTATTGGCCCTCTGGTGGTGGTGATGTGTCAACTAATGAAGTCTGCTCTCTGCCCACTGCAGGATACCTTATAAGGAACTCTATGTCACAATAGGGGCGTGACAGACTGGCAAGCAGACAGTCTTTTGACCTTGCCTGTTTGGTGTGAAGGATTTTGTGTTACTTTGTTTTATCCTACAAGTTTAAGTTTTCCCGTTTTTGCATCCCTGTAAAGGAAGAAATAAACAACTTTAATTTAACACCTGAACCAACCTGGAATCATTCTATTATTTTATTCAAACAAAGCAAGCGTCTTTAGCATGTTCAGTCTGCCCAAGAAGTGGCTCACACTAAAGTAGAAAAGAGTTTCAACAAGGGATAAGTGGTCACTACAACTACTACTAACAGACTACTCCACAGGTTCACTACTACTACCAGACTACTCCACAGGTAACAGGTTCACTACTACTACTACTACTACCAGACTACTCCACAGGTAACAGGTTCACTACTACTACTACTACTACTACTACCACCAGACTACTCCACAGGTAACAGGTTCACTACTACTACTACCAGACTACTCCACAGGTAACAGGTTCACTACTACTACCAGACTACTCCACAGGTAACAGGTTCACTACTACTACTACCAGACTACTCAACAGGTAACAGGTTCACTACTACTACTACCAGACTACTCCACAGGTAACAGGTTCACTACTACTACTACCAGACTACTCCACAGGTAACAGGTTCACTACTACTACTACCAGACAACTCCACAGGTAACAGGTTCACTACTACTACTACCAGACTACTCCACAGGTAACAGGTTCACTACTACTACCAGACTACTCCACAGGTAACAGGTTCACTACTACTACCAGACTACTCCACAGGTAACAGGTTCACTACTACTACTACCAGACTACTCCACAGGTAACAGGTTCACTACTACTACTACTACCAGACTACTCCACAGGTAACAGGTTCACTACTACTACTACCAGACTACTCCACAGGTAACAGGTTCACTACTACTACTACTACCAGACTACTCCACAGGTAACAGGTTCACTACTACTACTACTACCAGACTACTCCACAGGTAACAGGTTCACTACTACTACTACCAGACTACTCCACAGGTAACAGGTTCACTACTACTACTACCAGACTACTCCACAGGTAACAGGTTCACTACTACTACTACCAGACTACTCCACAGGTAACAGGTTCACTACTACTACTACTACCAGACTACTCCATAGGTAACAGGTTCACTACTACTACTACCAGACTACTCCACAGGTAACAGGTTCACTACTACTACTACCAGACTACTCCACAGGTAACAGGTTCACTACTACTACTACCAGACTACTCCACAGGTACAGGTTCACTACTACTACTACCAGACTACTCCACAGGTAACAGGTTCACTACTACTACTACTACCACCAGACTACTCCACATGTAACAGGCTCACTACTACTACTACCAGACTACTCCACAGGTAACAGGTTCACTACTACTACCAGACAACTCCACAGGTAACAGGTTCACTACTACTACTACCAGACTACTCCACAGGTAACAGGTTCACTACTACTACTACTACTACTACTACCACCAGACTACTCCACAGGTAACAGGTTCACTACTACTACTACCAGACTACTCCACAGGTAACAGGTTCACTACTACTACCAGACTACTCCACAGGTAACAGGTTCACTACTACTACTACCAGACTACTCAACAGGTAACAGGTTCACTACTACTACTACCAGACTACTCCACAGGTAACAGGTTCACTACTACTACTACCAGACTACTCCACAGGTAACAGGTTCACTACTACTACTACTACCAGACAACTCCACAGGTAACAGGTTCACTACTACTACTACCAGACTACTCCACAGGTAACAGGTTCACTACTACTACCAGACTACTCCACAGGTAACAGGTTCACTACTACTACCAGACTACTCCACAGGTAACAGGTTCACTACTACTACTACCAGACTACTCCACAGGTAACAGGTTCACTACTACTACTACTACCAGACTACTCCACAGGTAACAGGTTCACTACTACTACTACTACTACCAGACTACTCCACAGGTAACAGGTTCACTACTACTACTACTACCAGACTACTCCACAGGTAACAGGTTCACTACTACTACTACTACCAGACTACTCCACAGGTAACAGGTTCACTACTACTACTACCAGACTACTCCACAGGTAACAGGTTCACTACTACTACTACCAGACTACTCCACAGGTAACAGGTTCACTACTACTACTACCAGACTACTCCACAGGTAACAGGTTCACTACTACTACTACTACCAGACTACTCCATAGGTAACAGGTTCACTACTACTACTACCAGACTACTCCACAGGTAACAGGTTCACTACTACTACTACCAGACTACTCCACAGGTAACAGGTTCACTACTACTACTACCAGACTACTCCACAGGTACAGGTTCACTACTACTACTACCAGACTACTCCACAGGTAACAGGTTCACTACTACTACTACTACCAGACTACTCCACATGTAACAGGCTCACTACTACTACTACCAGACTACTCCACAGGTAACAGGTTCACTACTACTACCAGACAACTCCACAGGTAACAGGTTCACTACTACTACTACCAGACTACTCCACAGGTAACAGGTTCACTACTACTACTACCAGACTACTCCACAGGTAACAGGTTCACTACTACTACTACCAGACTACTCCACAGGTAACAGGTTCACTACTACTACCAGACTACTCCACAGGTAACAGGTTCACTACTACTACTACCAGACTACTCCACAGGTAACAGGTTCACTACTACTACTACTACCAGGCTACTCCACAGGTAACAGGTTCACTACTACTACTACCAGACTACTCCACAGGTAACAGGTTCACTACTACTACTACTACCAGACTACTCCACAGGTAACAGGTTCACTACTACTACTACCAGACTACTCCACAGGTAACAGGTTCACTACTACTACTACTACCAGACTACTCCACAGGTAACAGGTTCACTACTACTACCAGACTACTCCACAGTTAACAGGTTCACTACTACTACTACCAGACTACTCCACAGGTAACAGGTTCACTACTACTACTACCAGACTACTCCACAGGTAACAGGTTCACTACTACTACTACCAGACTACTCCTCAGGTAACAGGTTCACTACTACTACTACCAGACTACTCCACAGGTAACAGGTTCACTACTACTACCAGACTACTCCACAGGTAACAGGTGCACTACTACCAGACTACTCCACAGGTAACAGGTTCACTACTACTACCACCAGACTACTCCACAGGTAACAGGTTCACTACTACTACTACCAGACTACTCCACAGGTAAGAGGTTCACTACTACTAATACTACTACTACCACCAGACTACTACACAGGTAACAGGTTCACTACTACTACTACCAGACTACTCAACAGGTAACAGGTTCACTACTACTACTACCAGACTACTCCACAGGTAACAGGTTCACTACTACTACTACCAGACTACTCCACAGGTAACAGGTTCACTACTACTACTACTACTACCAGACTACTCCACGGGTAACAGGTTCACTACTACTACCAGACTACTCCACAGGTAACAGGTTCACTACTACTACCAGACTACTCCACAGGTACAGGTTCACTACTACTACTACCAGACTACTCCACAGGTAGCAGGTTCAGTACTACTACTACCAGACTACTCCACATGTAACAGGCTCACTACTACTACTACCAGACTACTCCACAGGTAACAGGTTCACTACTACTACCAGACAACTCCACAGGTAACAGGTTCACTACTACTACTACCAGACTACTCCACAGGTAACAGGTTCACTACTACTACTACCAGACTACTCCACAGGTAACAGGTTCACTACTACTACTACTACCAGACTACTCCACAGGTAACAGGTTCACTACTACTACCAGACTACTCCACAGGTAACAGGTTCACTACTACTACTACTACGAGACTACTCCACAGGTTCACTACTACTACTACTACTACCAGACTACTCCACAGGTAACAGGTTCACTACTACTACTACTACCAGACTACTCCACAGGTAACAGGTTCACTACTACTACCAGACTACTCCACAGGTAACAGGTTCACTACTACTACTACTACGAGACTACTCCACAGGTTCACTACTACTACTACTACTACCAGACTACTCCACAGGTAACAGGTTCACTACTACTACTACTACCAGACTACTCCACAAGTAACATGTTCACTACTACTACTACTACTACTACTACCAGACTACTCCACAGGTAACAGGTTCACTACTACTACTACCAGACTACTCCACAGGTAACAGGTGCACTACTACTACTACTACTACCAGACTACTCCACATGTAACAGGTTCACTACTACTACTACTACCAGACTACTCCACAGGTAACAGGTTCACTACTACCACTACTACCAGACTACTCCACAGGTAACAGGTTCACTACTACTACTACCAGACTACTCCACAGGTAACAGGTTCACTACCAGACTACTCCACAGGTAACAGGTTCACTACTACTACTACTACTACCAGACTACTCCACAGGTAACAGGTTCACTACTACTACTACTACCAGACTACTCCACAGGTAACAGGTTCACTACTACTACTACCAGACTACTCCACAGGTAACAGGTTCACTACTACTACTACTACCACCAGACTACTCCACAGGTAACAGGTTCACTACTACTACTACCAGACTACTCCACAGGTAACAGGTTCACTACTACTACTACCAGACTAATCCACAGGTAACAGGTTCACTACTACCAGACTACTCCACAGGTAACAGGTTCACTACTACTACTACCAGACTACTCCACAGGTAACAGGTTCACTACTACTACTACCAGAGTACTCCACAGGTAACAGGTTCACTACTACTACTACCAGACTACTCCACAGGTAACAGGTTCACTACTACTACTACCAGACTACTCCACAGGTAACAGGTTCACTACTACTACTACCAGACTACTCCACAGGTAACAGGTTCACTACTACTACTACTACTACCAGACTACTCCACAGGTAACAGGTTCACTACTACTACGACTACCAGACTACTCCACAGGTAACAGGTTCACTACTACTACTACTACCAGACTACTCCACAGGTAACAGGTTCACTACTACTACTACCAGACTACTCCACAGGTAACAGGTTCACTACTACTACTACCAGACTACTCCACAGGTAACAGGTTCACTACTACTACTACCAGACTACTCCACAGGTAACAGGTTCACTACTACTACCAGACTACTCCACAGGTAACAGGTTCACTACTACTACTACCAGACTACTCCACAGGTAACAGGTTCACTACTACTACTACCAGACTACTCCACAGGTAACAGGTTCACTACTACTACTACCAGAGTACTCCACAGGTAACAGGTTCACTACTACTACTACCAGACTACTCCACAGGTAACAGGTTCACTACTACTACTACCAGACTACTCCACAGGTAACAGGTTCACTACTACTACTACCAGACTACTCCACAGGTAACAGGTTCACTACTACTACTACTACCAGACTACTCCACAGGTAACAGGTTCACTACTACTACGACTACCAGACTACTCCACAGGTAACAGGTTCACTACTACTACTACTACCAGACTACTCCACAGGTAACAGGTTCACTACTACTACTACCAGACTACTCCACAGGTAACAGGTTCACTACTACTACTACCAGACTACTCCACAGGTAACAGGTTCACTACTACTACTACCAGACTACTCCACAGGTAACAGGTTCACTACTACTACCAGACTACTCCACAGGTAACAGGTTCACTACTACTACTACTACCAGACTACTCCACAGGTAACAGGTTCACTACTACTACTACCAGACTACTCCACAGGTAACCGGTTCACTACTACTACTACCAGACTACTCCACAGGTAACAGGTTCACTACTACTACTACCAGACTACTCCACAGGTAACAGGTTCACTACTACTACTACCAGACTACTCCACAGGTAACAGGTTCACTACTACTACCAGACTACTCCACAGGTAACAGGTTCACTACTACTACTACCAGACTACTCCACAGGTAACAGGTTCACTACTACTACTACCAGACTACTCCACATGTAACAGGCTCACTACTACTACCAGACTACTCCACAGGTAACAGGTTCACTACTACTACTACCAGACTACTCCACAGGTAACAGGTTCACTACTACTACTACTACTACTACCAGACTACTCCACAGGTAACAGGTTCACTACTACTACTACTACCAGACTACTCCACAGGTAACAGGTTCACTACTACTACTACTACTACTACTACCAGACTACTCCACAGGTAACAGGTTCACTACTACTACTACTACTACTACTACCAGACTACTCCACATGTAACAGGTTCACTACTACTACTACTACCAGACTACTCCACAGGTAACAGGTTCACTACTACTACTACTACCAGACTACTCCACAGGTAACAGGTTCACTACTACTACTACCAGACTACTCCACAGGTAACAGGTTCACTACCAGACTACTCCACAGGTAACAGGTTCACTACTACTACTACTACTACCAGACTACTCCACAGGTAACAGGTTCACTACTACTACTACTACCAGACTACTCCACAGGTAACAGGTTCACTACTACTACTACCAGACTACTCCACAGGTAACAGGTTCACTACTACTACTACCAGACTACTCCACAGGTAACAGGTTCACTACTACCAGACTACTCCACAGGTAACAGGTTCACTACTACTACTACTACCAGACTACTCCACAGGTAACAGGTTCACTACTACTACTACCAGACTACTCCACAGGTAACAGGTTCACTACTACTACTACTACCAGACTACTCCACAGGTAACAGGTTCACTACTACTACTACCAGACTACTCCACAGGTAACATGTTCACTACTACTACCAGACTACTCCACAGGTAACAGGTTCACTACTACTACTACTACCAGACTACTCCACAGGTAACAGGTTCACTACTACTACTACCAGACTACTCCACAGGTAACAGGTTCACTACTACTACTACTACTACCAGACTACTCCACAGGTAACAGGTTCAATACTACTACTACCAGACTACTCCACAGGTAACAGGTTCACTACTACCAGACTACTCCACAGGTAACAGGTTCACTACTACTACTACCAGACTACTCCACAGGTAACAGGTTCACTACTACTACTACCAGACTACTCCACAGGTAACAGGTTCACTACTACTACTACTACTACCAGACTACTCCACATGTAACAGGTTCACTACTACTACCAGACTACTCCACAGGTAACAGGTTCACTACTACTACTACCAGACTACTCCACAGGTAACAGGTTCACTACTACTACTAATACCAGACTACTCCACAGGTAACAGGTTCACTACTACTACTACCAGACTACTCCACAGGTAACATGTTCACTACTACTACTACTACCAGACTACTCCACAGGTAACAGGTTCACTACTACTACTACCAGACTACTCCACAGGTAACATGTTCACTACTACTACTACCAGACTACTCCACAGGTAACATGTTCACTACTACTACTACTACCAGACTACTCCACAGGTAACAGGTTCACTACTACTACCAGACTACTCCACAGGTACCAGGTTCACTACTACTACTCCACAGGTAACAGGTTCACTACTACTACTACCAGACTAATCCACAGGTAACAGGTTCACTACTACTACTACCAGACTACTCCACAGGTAACAGGTTCACTACTACTACTACCAGACTACTCCACAGGTAACAGGTTCACTACTACTACTACTACTACTACCAGACTACTCCACAGGTAACAGGTTCACTACTACTACCAGACTACTCCACAGGTAACAGGTTCACTACTACTACTACCAGACTACTCCACATGTAACAGGCTCACTACTACTACCAGACTACTCCACAGGTAACAGGTTCACTACTACTACTACCAGACTACTCCACAGGTAACAGGTTCACTACTACTACTACTACCAGACTACTCCACAGGTAACAGGTTCACTACTACTACTACCAGACTACTCCACAGGTAACAGGTTCACTACTACTACTACTACCAGACTACTCCACAGGTAACAGGTTCACTACCAGACTACTCCACAGGTAACAGGTTCACTACTACTACTACTACCAGACTACTCCACAGGTAACATGTTCACTACTACTACTACCAGACTACTCCACATGTAACAGGTTCACTACTACTACTACCAGACTACTCCACAGGTAACAGGTTCACTACTACTACTACCAGACTACTCCACAGGTAACAGGTTCACTACTACTACTACCAGACTACTCCACATGTAACAGGTTCACTACTACTACTACCAGACTACTCCACAGGTAACAGGTTCACTACTACTACCAGACTACTCCACAGGTAACAGGTTCACTACTACTACTACTACTACCAGACTACTCCACAGGTAACAGGTTCACTACTACTACTACCAGACTACACTACTCCACAGGTAACAGGTTCACTACTACTACTACCAGACTACTCCACAGGTAACAGGTTCACTACTACTACTACTACTACCAGACTACTCCACAGGTAACAGGTTCACTACTACCAGACTACTCCACAGGTAACAGGTTCACTACTACCAGACTACTCCACAGGTAACAGGTTCACTACTACTACTACCAGACTACTCCACATGTAACAGGTTCACTACTACTACCAGACTACTCCACAGGTAACAGGTTCACTACTACTACTACCAGACTACTCCACATGTAACAGGTTCACTACTACTACTACCAGACTACTCCACAGGTAACAAGTTCACTACTACTACTACCAGACTACTCCACAGGTAACAGGTTCACTACTACTACTAATACCAGACTACTCCACAGGTAACAGGTTCACTACTACTACTACCAGACTACTCCACAGGTAACATGTTCACTACTACTACTACTACCAGACTACTCCACAGGTAACAGGTTCACTACTACTACTACTACCAGACTACTCCACAGGTAACAGGTTCACTACTACTACTACTACTACCAGACTACTCCACAGGTAACAGGTTCACTACTACTACTACCAGACTACTCCACAGGTAACAGGTTCACTACTACTACTACCATACTACTCCACAGGTAACAGGTTCACTACTACTACTACCAGACTACTCCACAGGTAACAGGTTCACTACTACTACTACCAGACTACTCCACAGGTAACAGGTGCACTACTACTACTACTACCAGACTACTCCACAGGTAACAGTTTCACTACTACTACCAGACTACTCCACAGGTAACAGGTTCACTACTACTACTACCAGACTACTCCACAGGTAACAGGTTCACTACTACTACTACTACCAGACTACTCCACAGGTAACAGGTTCACTACTACTACTACTACTACCAGACTACTCCACAGGTAACAGGTTCACTACTACTACTACCATACTACTCCACAGGTAACAGGTTCACTACTACTACTACTACCAGACTACTCCACAGGTAACAGGTTCACTACTACTACTACCAGACTACTCCACAGGTAACAGGTGCACTACTACCAGACTACTCCACAGGTAACAGTTTCACTACTACTACCAGACTACTCCACAGGTAACAGGTTCACTACTACTACTACCAGACTACTCCACAGGTAACATGTTCACTACTACTACTACCAGACTACTCCACATGTAACAGGCTCACTACTACTACCAGACTACTCCACAGGTAACAGGTTCACTACTACCAGACTACTCCACAGGTAACAGGTTCACTACTACTACCAGACTACTCCACAGGTAACAGGTTCACTACTACTACTACCAGACTACTCCACAGGTAACAGGTTCACTACTACTACTACTACCAGACTACTCCACAGGTAACAGGTTCACTACTACTACCAGACTACTCCACAGGTAACAGGTTCACTACTACTACTACCAGACTACTCCACAGGTAACAGGTTCACTACTACTACCAGACTACTCCACAGGTAACAGGTTCACTACTACTACTACCAGACTACTCCACAGGTAACAGGTTCACTACTACTACCAGACTACTCCACAGGTAACAGGTTCACTACTACTACTACCAGACTACTCCACAGGTAACAGGTTCACTACTACTACTACTACCAGACTACTCCACAGGTAACAGGTTCACTACTACTACTACTACTACTACCAGACTACTCCACAGGTAACAGGTTCACTACTACTACTACCAGACTACTCCACAGGTAACAGGTTCACTACTACCAGACTACTCCACAGGTAACAGGTTCACTACTACTACCAGACTACTCCACAGGTAACAGGTTCACTACTACTACTACCAGACTACTCCACAGGTAACAGGTTCACTACTACTACCAGACCTTATTCTTGCTCTCGTACAGTGAGGACGCTTCGCTCCGCTGCTCTCGCCTATGCTTGCATTCTTCAACTGATATCAATGTTTTATTTTTCTTTGAGAAACTACAAGTGGATCCTCATTACTTGTAAACCGATGGGACTGTATTTCTTCTATAGAACGAAGCTTTTGCCATACTGCAAAATACTCTTTTTTTTACCTCCAGTGAATGGGTACGTGGCACATAGCTATAGCTAACTAGCACTGGATACTTGGCAAATAGCCAGCACCGCGATGTTCCCTGTCATATCTTCAAAGGACTTTCAGAAACTGCTTCAAAAGATTGCAGTGCTCGAAGCGGAATTACACTATTTAAAAGTTAATTTGGAAGTAAAACAACAACATGGGAATCAGGAGAACCGCACGCAGGATAAGACATTCGCCTGGAGTTCTCTCGGCGCAAGGCCAAAGGACATGAAAGGACGAAAAACTGGGGGTGTCTCCCCCCCCGGGGGTGTCTCCCCCCCCGGTATATCCACTGTGATTACAAACAGAGAGAACGGCATACAGGACTTGAAAGGACGACTAACTGGAAGAGCTCGGAGCCCCGATAAGACCAGCTGGCCTACGCTACCAGCCCGACTCAGAGCCTCGTCCACCCCCCTTCAAAATTGGAAAACTGTGAAAAGCAGATCAAAAATCCTATCTCCCCATATGGAGAATGTGCAGGTGGCTAACAGATTCAGCCCACTGCTCCAGATGAACGACAGAGATATCGCCACACCGAGCAGGGTAAGATTCAACATCACAGAAAATGAAAGGCGAGCTAATGGAGAACAAATTAATGAATTCCTGATTGTTGGTGATCAGGCTGTGAAATATGTTAAAAGTAACAAAATGAGAAAAGCAAAAGTTCTATGCTTTCCCAAAGACACAGTCTCTGATTTGAATGACAGAATCTCTGATGTTGTTGCTGCACACCCTATGGTGAAAACACTGATACTGCACATCGGTACACGTGATACAGAAAAACAACAGTCAGAAATCCTAAAAAATGATTTCAGAGCCCTATTCCACACCCTCAGCTCCCTAGATTTAGACGTGTGGATCAGCGGGCCACTACCTCCAATGACTGGATGTGAACGCTTCAGCAGACTGTATGCACTCAGCAAATGGCTCTCAACGGCATGCACAGAAGAATCATTCAATTTCATTGACAACTTCAATTTCTTCTTTGATCGTAGGCACCTCTTTGTTGATGGAATTCACCTAAACAAGCTGGGGGTTAAACTATTCTCCAGCAACTTGTTCCACAACATGGAATCAAGAGATAGCGCCCTAGCCAAAACAGATAATATTGTGGCGGCGGGTGCCAAGCTTCTCCCCCTCGCCAAGGATGTTCTCAAAACAAGGAATACCACAGATAGTGAACCCACAGCTCCTCCTGGTGGAGAAATCAAATCAAGTGAACACACAACTCCTCCTGATGTGCTCTGGACTGATGCAGAAGAGTGGTCCTCCTCTGATGGAGAAGAGGAAGTGCATCCCCCCTGGTATATCTGCATCTGCTGTGACTACATAGAGCGTGATGCATGGTCCCCTGGTGATGCATGGCCCCCTGAAAAACTCACCCCCTATGAACTCACCCCCGTGTTCATAGGGGGTGACTATTGCGGAGAAAAACGCACAGAGCGTGAGGTCACAGCGCCCCCTGGTGGAGAAAAACGCACAGAGCGTAAAGTCACAGCGCCCCCTGGTGGAGAAAAACGCACAGAGCGTAAAGTCACTGCGCCCCCTGGTGGAGAAAAACTCACAGGGCGTGAAGTCACAGCGCCCCCTGGTGGAGAAAAACGCACGGGGTGTGAAGTCACAGCGCCCCCTGGTGGAGAGAAACTCACAGGGCGTGAAGTCACAGCGCCCCCTGGTGGAGAAAAACTCACAGGGCGTGAAGTCACAGCGCCCCCTGGTGGAGAAAAACTCACAGGGCGTGGAGTCACAGCGCCCCCTGGTGGAGAAAAACTCACAGGGCGTGGAGTCACAGTGCCCCCTGGTGGAGAAAAACTCACAGGGCGTGAAGTCACAGCGCCCCCTGGTGGAGAAAAACTCACAGGGCGTGGAGTCACAGCGCCCCCTGGTGGAGATAAACTCACAGGGCGTGGAGTCACAGCGCCCCCTGGTGGAGATAAACTCACAGAGCGTGGAGTCACAGCGCCCCCTGGTGGAGATAAACTCACAGAGCGTGAAGTCACAGGGGCCACTGGTGGAGAGGATACTGAGGCCGCCGAGAGGCCCATCAATGACAGTCGAATGGAGGAATTTCAAACTCCTTCACCAATACATCACCTCAAATTCACTCCGGGCATGATGGACCTGATAAACGCTGGAGTAAGGCTGACCCCCCTTACCGTACGGCCAGCCCAACAGCCCAAAATGCGAGAGATACCATGGCCAGAGTTAATCCCACGCTATATGCCACGCCCATATAGCCTAGAAAATACATTTGATAACTGATATGAACAGGGTCCATTATGCGTAGCAACAAACATGTATGGACCCCTTGCTTCTAGAAAGCCTGGTGTTTCAATCACCGTACAGGTTGAGGTTCACAACATTTCCACTGTTATTTCAAATAGATTGTCCAAGACAAGGAGTAGCCTGAAGAGAGAATGCTGCTTGGTTAATGTACCTCACAGGCATCACAGCCCCCAAAAATCTGATAACAAGCTAAACCTTGCCTTGTTTAACATCAGGTCATTAACAAATAAGTCCTCTTCTGTAAATGATATAATATGTAAAGAGAAGCTAGATATTATCTTTCTAACAGAGACATGGCTTGGCTCGGATGGAGCTGTTCTCCTAGCGCCAGCCTGTCCCGCAAACTACAGTTTCATCCACTCTGTTCGCGAGGCTAAGAAAGGAGGTGGACTGGCAATCATTTTTTCAGACACTTTAAAATTCAAGGCTCTGACGCTCGGCAGCTTTTCATCCTTTGAATACCAGGCCACAATACTGCAGGGTCAGTCCTCTATCCCAATGATCAGCATTTATCGTCCTCCAAAGTGCAGCAAAGCTGTATTTCTAACAGAAATATCAGAACTTTTATCTATCTGTTCCACTAACTATGACAGAACTCTTATCTCGGGCGATCTTAATCTACACCTGGACGATGCTTCAAATGCGGTGGCTCTGGGTTTCTTAGAGTTATTGCACTCCTTTGAGTTCATCCAACATGTTGTTGGGCCTACACATAAACAGGGGCACACTCTGGACCTGGTGATTTCTAGAGGTCTGAACATCACTGTTGAAAGGACTATTGAAATGCCTGAGCTATCAGACCACTATTTGCTGTGTTTTAATATGACTGTCTCTGATCTAGAGAAAAACATCACTGAATATACTATAAAAAAGCGTTTTTTTAGCTCATCTGCAGCCAACGAGTTCTCTCGTCATCTGGGCCCCCCCCTATCCGATACTCCCCCAGTGAATGATATGGTCCAAATGTTTAATCTTAAACTAGAGTCAGCTCTTGACATAGTGGCTCCTATGAAAACTAAAAAGAAACAGAACACCAGAGTAACACCCTGGATAAATGAGCATACACGTTCACTGAAGCAAGATTGTCGTAGAGCTGAGCGAGCTTGGAGAAAAAACAAACTCACCATCCACCTAGAGATTCTTAAAAAGTCAACAGTCACATATAACAAAGCCCTGCGTCTGGCAAGGCAGGCTTATTTCTCTGGCATTATTAATGAGAACAAGAAAAATGCCAGAGTCTTATTCTCTACCAACGACTTTTAAACCCCCCCCAGTCCTACAAGCAGTCGTTCCCGGCCTCTAAAGCTAAGTGTAATGAGTTTGCATGCTTTTTTGATAACAAAATTTGTAACATTAGAGCTGATATTATGAATGGTGCTGCTGCTAGCTCAAGCCCTCTAACAGCAGCTAATGGTCTCCCGTTTCGAATGGGATCAGTGTATTGAAACGGGGAAAATCAGGTGCAATCAGGCCTTTCAATAGACTGAGTAGACGTCTACCCGTCTACTCAGGTGCTCAGTAGGTTGATTCCTTCCGATTGTGTCGGTTGATCTGTGCAGTTTAATGCATCGCATGCAGCTACTGGAGCTCAGTAGGTGATCATTCCTTTCAATGCAGCCGTAACATCGAACATGCACTGCTCCCGTGCTTGCGGTTATGTTTAGGTTAGGATTAGAGATGCACTGCTCCCGTGCTTGCGGTTATGTTTAGGTTAGGATTAGAGATAGGGATAGTAATTTCGGAACAAGGAACCTTCTGACTAACGACACGGCACCGCTCCAGTAGCTGCATGCGATGCATTAAACTGCACAGATCAACCGACACAATCGGAAGGAATCAACCTACTGAGCACCTGAGTAGACGGGTAGACGTCTACTCAGTCTATTGAAAGGCCTGATTGCACCTGATTTTCCCCGTTTCAATACACTGATCCCTTTTTTTTTTTTTTTATAATTATTTTTTTATTGGGTGGTTGAGTGGTTACATACATTCTTGAATACATATCAATACACCTTTTCATAAGGAATGATCTTAGTCAAGGAGGTAACAGGAAATGGTTTACATGACATTAGAGTTTTTTAAACATTTTGTATTTCATTAATTTTATGGCTTCATCCACCCAATGGTTTTTTCATTTTATTTTCATTCACACCTCATTCTTACTAAAGCCGCATGTGCGCACGCACGCACGCGCACGCGCGCGCACGCACGCACGCACGCACACACACACACGCACGCACGCACGCACACACACACGCACACACACACACGCACGCACGCACGCACACACACACACACACACACACACACACACACACACACACACACACACACACACACACACACACACACACACACACACACACACACACACACACACACACACACACACACACACACACACACACACACACACACACACACACACACACACACACACACACACACACACACACACCCCCTACCTACCCTGCCCTGCCCTATACACACACATGAGGGAGATGCGGGAAGAAACAAAGGGGAAGCAACACAAAACATCACACACTCACACAGGTTCCTTAGGTTGTCCAGCACAGGTTGACTCAGCGGCTCCATTCCTCCTACAACGCCTCATAAATTGGACTCCACAGAGAGTTAAACTGGTTTTCTTTATGACTGTCCTCCGACATTGTCTTCTCAATATTTAAATAATATTTCATTAGTGATTTCCAATCTTGAAGGGAGGGTGCTTCTTTATTTTTCCAGTTTTGCAACAGCAGTTTTTTATATACTAAACATGAAAAGAGAATTTGCCTGCTTATTGGGCATCTGGTTTCCTCAATATTTTGGAAGATACAGATCTTAGGTGAAAGCACGACTGCACATTTACAATTTATATTTAAAAAACTCTCCATTTTCTCCCAGATCTTTCTAACTTTCTCGCAGTACCAGAAGGCGTGTATAAGGGAATCTCTTTGTGTGCAACACTTTAAGCATCTATCGGAGGATGTGGGATCGAACTTATTTATCTTATCTCTAGTATAGTACATTCTTGTCATTACTTTATACTGAATTAGTCTTAGATTTTCGTTTGTGGTAGTTTTATATGTACGTTGTAAGCATCCCTTCCATTTATATTTAGCATCATCTATTTGAAGATCTTCATTCCATTTATTATATATATTTTGTAGCAGTTCGTCACTATTCTCTGCATTGCTTAGGATGTTATATACAGCACCTATAAGTGGTCTCTTTTTATCCCTTTTTTTAATCACGTCGCTTAATTTAGTTGGAATTTTTTCCCCAAGATCCAAATTTTCTATTACCCAGTTTTTCAACTGCAGATACTTAAAAACATCCCTATTGTTTAATTTGTGTTTGTCTTTTAATTCCTGAAAGGAACATAATTGATTATTTTGTATAATGTCTGATAACTTCTGAATTCCACCATTAATCCATGTTTCCCAATTCAGTTGAGCGTTTTGAATTGTTATTGATGGGTTATTCCAAATTTGTATATGTTTAGGGATTCCTATATCGTGACCTACTATTTTTTTCATATTTTTCCAAGCGTTAACAGTGCTATTAATAATAAAGTTTGACGTTTTAATTCTTTTCTTGGGGAAAAGGGCTAAGAGTAAACTATGTGGTTGTAACTGGTGGTTTTCAATGTCTATCCACGGTTCCTCATTTGTGTTATTAATTATGTTATAGATATAGAACATTTGACTTGTATTATGATAGAGTTCCATATTAGGAAGATTTAGACCTCCCTCCTCTCGAGGGTATTGCAGCAGTTTCCTCTTTATTCTATTTGATTTATTAGACCAAATGAAGGATGTAATAAGTGAATTCACGCTTTTAAAAAAGGATTTGGGCGGTGTAATAGATATAGTCTGAAATATATATAAAAATTTAGGCAACCACATCATCTTAAAGAGATTTATTCTGCCCATAAGGTTGATGTTCAAGTCAGACCACCTTTCCAAATCTTCTTTCAGTCCTTTAACTAATGGGATAAAATTATCTTTATACAGCTGTAGTTTGTTTGCACTCATATAGCAACCAAGGTACTTGATATTACTCTTTTTTACTTTAAATTGTCTAAATTCGTCCAAATCGGTTTCCCCTTTATTTATTACCAGCAATTCAGTTTTTCCTTCGTTCATCTTGTAACCTGATATTTTTGAAAATGTTTTCATAATTTCTAATATGTGTGGCATATCCCGGTTTACATTACTTAGGTAGAGCAATAAATCATCTGCAAACAAGCTCAGTTTATATTGGTTTTTACCAATGCTAATACCCATTATTTGTTCGGACTGTCTAATTTTTTGGGCCAAGGGCTCAATTGCTAAGGCAAACAGGGAAGGCGATAGGGGGCAGCCTTGAGCTGATCCTCTGCTCAAGGGAAAGGGGTCGGATAAGATTCCATTAGTGTATACTTGTGCCTTTGGTGATTTATAGATTGTTTTTACCATGTTTATGAATTTTAATGGGAAGTCATACACCTCTAAGACTTTGTACAAGTATGACCATTCTAGACGGTCAAAGGCTTTTTCCGCATCGACGGCCATTAGCGTTAACTCTTTATTATGCTTCTTAGCGTATTGTATTAAGGATAAGCAAGTTCTGGTGTTCGTTTTCAAGTCTCTATTTTGAATAAATCCTGTTTGATTGTGATGAATTATACTTGGTAGAACCTGAGCTAATCTGTTATTCATTACCTTTGTAATTATTTTTTTATCACAGTTAATTAAACTAATTGGTCTAAAGTCAGAAGGACTTACGCATTCTCTTCCAGGTTTCGGTAATACCGAGATAGTAGCTAAATACATCGTTTGAGGAAGCGAGTGTTTTGTTTGAGCAGAATTTATAACTTCCATAAAGAGGGGGTTTATACTTGACCAGAATGTAGAATAGAATTCTATTGGGAGGCCATCCATTCCAGGAGCTTTTTTGGGGGGAGATTGTTTTATTGCCGATTTAATTTCTTCATAAGAGAAGTCCTTATTAAAATTGTCTTTTTGCTCTACTGATAGTTTTTTCAATTCTAGTGAGTTTAAGAAGGGGAGCGGGTCCTGATCTTTTATTTCCGATGTGTATAGGTTTTCATAGAATGATTTAAATTCATTGTTAATTAACTGGTTGTTTCTATTAACCAAGTCTGTTGTTTTGTTTTTTAAAGATATAGGTTGTCT
The DNA here is from genome assembly GCF_951216825.1 of Electrona antarctica. Classification (NCBI taxonomy): domain Eukaryota; kingdom Metazoa; phylum Chordata; class Actinopteri; order Myctophiformes; family Myctophidae; genus Electrona; species Electrona antarctica. The sequence continues at coordinate 66,858 of NW_027638174.1, forward strand.
CTTCAACACCTTTTTAACCAATGATGCTAAATGTTTGCCTGATTTATTAACCGAAATATAGTTAAGTTTGTTGGAGTTATGTCGAAAATCATTAGCCTTTTTAGTTAATAAGCTATCCAATTTTAACTTAACTTCCTGTAGTTCTGATAATGTTTTCCTATCAAAGTGTGTCTTGTGTTTTTTCTCTAAGCTACTAATATGTTCCCTCAGTTTATTTATTTCCTTGTTCAATTCAGCTTTCTTTTTTGCGGCATACCCTAACATTATTCCTCTTATATATGCTTTAAATGCATCCCATATGACCTCAATTTCAGGCCTGTCTTGAGGGTCTTCTACATGTACATTCGTTTGGATAAATATCTCTATGTGTTTTTTAATGTGCATCAAAAATTCGTTGTCTGTTAAATATTTCCTATTCATTCTCCACATCCTCTGAGAAAGAGCATTTTGTTTTGGGGTCATGACACATGAGACGGTAGCGTGGTCTGATATAATGATGTTGTTAATTTTACTTGATAGTACATTGTCCAGGCCTTGCTGTGATACAAATATATAATCTAATCGACTATAACTATTTTGAGGATGTGAGAAGTATGTGTAGTCTATTGTATTGGGATGTAAAATTCTCCATACGTCTTGTAGTTCATTATCTGAGAGAAATTTCACAAGTTTGTTTGGTGGGTTGATTTTCCTGGTTTTAGTTGAGCTGTCATTAGAGCTAAAGATATTGTTCAAATCTGACCCCATTATAATCACCCCTGTTGGTGTGTTATCTAATATAGTTTGAATTTTACCCAGGAAAGACATATCTGAGTTGGGAGGGTTATAGACATTTATGAGAGTGTAGCGTTCACCGAACATTTCACATTTCACTATTAGATACCTGCCGTGGATATCCTTGTGTTGAGAAATCAACTTAAATGGTATCCTCTTGTTAATTAATATTCCCACCCCCCTACTCCTAGATGTAAAAACAGCTTCAAATGCCTCCCCTACCCATTGCCTCTTTAAATATTCCATTTGTCCTACTTTAAAGTGAAGTTCCTGTAAAAAGACAATGTCGGAGGACAGTTTTCCCAAATGATGTAGGACTTTCTGTTTTTTTGTGCCTTCCTGAAGACCATTTACATTCCATGTTACTATTTGAAAGGACACTGGAATAGTTTTTACAGGGTTTTGATTAGCCATGGATGTTCTATGTCCTATAATAAATAGAGGCTCGATTAGAGGTAGAGCCGCCGGGATCAAACCCGCTATGAACCCAGGAACCTGACACACAGGGGGAACACAACACACACTCAAACACACAGACATTTACCCCCACGAACGCTGACCTGCCCCACCCCCCACCCACCCCTTCCCTATATTTTAGACACATGCTTTGTTAGAGCTATAAACCCCCACTCTTTGGCGTGCAGAACAATTTACTGAAATAAGCACTCATACAGACTCATTCATACCTCCTTGTTTTAGGTCCACAACCTTTCTATTCACATTCCTGAAGGTTCTCCTCCTCATGCAAATGTATCGACCAGTCATGTTCATGTTTACACTTCCTCCGACCCAGGACAAAAATAACGAAGCCTCACATTTCAAACCCCTCATTTGCAAATTAAATAAGTTGTACATCATATGGTTCTTAGTGACAGGAGGGGGATAGTGGCATTTGATTATTTGAAACTTAATTTGTCTTCGAGGCACAGTTAAAGTAATACATAAATAGAAATTAAATATAGAAATTAAATAATTAAATAGTGGGGGAGAGAGAAAATAATAATAATAAGTATACATACATACATACATATATACATACCCACAATACTTGAGGGCTATTTCTCCCCACTAGTTCTACTTATACCTCGCTAGTCTATAGGTTAGAGGGAAAGAGCAATGAATTCGTGATTCAATATATGCTTCCATATTATCACTCTCACCTTCCTCCTCCATTAAATAAATGTGGTGTTGCCTATTCGCAACATAACATAATTGTGCATAACCCAGACAAAAAAAATAAAAAAAATAAGAGATTAATCATTAATATTATACTCTAGATTTATTACGTAATGCTCTAACTGAATACAACCAAATACAATTTAATTTTCCATCTTAATGCAACCTATAATAAGTTAAAGAAAAAGAGAAGAAAGGAGAAAAAATAAGGAGGGGAAGAGTCTGAAGGGTGACAGCGACAGGGGAAGAGGAGACAGACAGGCAGAGAGGGAGAAAGAGAAGGTGAGAAGAGAAGCCCATTTCCGAACCCCCCCCCCCCCCCCCTCCCGACGTTTTCAACCCCACGCCTCCGCCCCCAGCACCCCCCCCCCCCCCCCCCAACCGTGTTAGGTCCATTCAACAAGTTTCATAGAGAAAAAAAAAAGAAGTAAAAGAGCAGCGCCGAGGTGCGGCTCTGCTACTAGTCCGTATGGTGCGCTAATCAGTCCATAGTTCCATAGTGTGCAGTAATATGAATGTTTGATTGTCCACTTATTCCGTTACTGCAATTATCAGTTATTTTGTCTTCAAATATCGCTACTTTTGGGCCATCCTTAAACGTCAGACTCGGGCTTGGTGGCATAATAAGATTAAAGTCTTAGTTGAATCATATAGAGTGTGTAGTCTCTTACCCGCCGTTTATCGCCTCATCTGTCCTTGTAGGTTTGATGGTCGGTCATTTAAATAGAAGTTTAATGGATGGGTATTTCCCTTTCAACTCGCATTTGGCCTCGTCTAGCGTTTTGAAGCTCACAGTGATGTCCTCGTCCTCCACGTATAGCGTTGCTGGGTGTTTTATGTAGGTCTTAATATTCAGTTGATGAAGTTGTTCTCTTAATGGCCAGTACTCCGCTTTCTTCATCCGCAACTGTGCGGACGTGTCCTGCACAATTTTGAGATCACAACCTTCCAGACTTTCTCTTGTCTGTTTCCATATTAGCTGCTTCTTCTGGAAGTGGTGGAGTTTAAATATAATGGCCCGGGGACGTGTTGCCTTGTCCTTAACTGGACCAACGCGATGAGCTCTCTCAAAATCATCTTCCTTGAGCTCAAGATTCCATTTTTCCGCGAGGGTTTTAACCAAGTAGGAAATCATTGGCATATCACTTTCTTCCCCTTCACCTGCATTCAGGAGTCTTAGGTTGTTCTGACGGTGTCTATTTTCAAGCTGATCAATATACTCATTTGCATGTCGTAACTTCTTCTCCAGCTCGTAGACCCGCTTCTCTTGCGAGTTTAGCCTCACTCCTTGTTCGTGTACATCAGCCATAATGCTCTCAGTTTTTGTATCAAGTGTGTCCACCCGCCCGACAACAGTGTTCAACAGGGTGTTAGTTGAGGCGTTTAGTTCCAGCAGCTTGTCCAATTTCGAATCCAATTCATCGAACCTGGCGTTGTAATTGCCTGTTCCAGCCCCCTGGCTTGGCTGCGTCTTTGTTTGGTTTCTGGTTGTAGTTGCCATCATATGTTCACTCTTGTGGGTCGTTGTCTTCAGTAATTTTTATCCCACACGCAACCTACTTTGATTCTTGTTGTTTGTCGTGGAGGTAGAGGATATAATTAGAACTTTTAAGTGACTTTTTAATACATTGTTCTACACGCCGTCTAGAGCCCCTAGCCCTTCCGACTTCTTACGCCGCGCATGCGTCCTTGCTCTCTCAATACACTGATCCCATTCGAAACGGGTGTAATGGTGCCAGGGTTGATCTCTCCAGGGGGAGCCTATTGTCTTTCTGTACAATTGATGAAGACGAACTCCGAAAAACCATATCTCAGATGACATCATCCTCCTGTTCATTGGACACAATTCCCACCACCTTTCTCAAAGAGGTTTTAGACAGTGTGATTGGAGATATCCTAAAAATTGTAAACAGCTCTCTACAATCAGGCGTCTTTCCAGACTCACTGAAGACGGCTGTAGTTAGGCCCTTACTCAAGAAACACAATCTTGATCCCTCTGTGATGGGTAACTACCGACCCATTTCTAATCTGCCCTTTCTGGGCAAGGTTTTAGAAAAATGCATCTTTCATCAATTGGATGTGTTTCTACAGAACAACAATGTGCATAACAAATTCCAATCTGGCTTTAGGAAAGGCCACAGCACAGAAACAGCACTTGTAAAAGTAATGAATGATCTTAGGGTGTCTGCTGACAAGAAACATGTTTCCGTTCTTTTACTTCTAGATCTAACGGCTGCATTTGACACGATTGACCATTCAATTTTAATACAGCGTCTGGAGCACTGGGTAGGCCTGTCTGGCACGGCCCTGTCCTGGTTTTCCTCCTACCTAACAAACAGAAGCTATTTTGTCAATCTAGCTGAGTTTGACTCAGACAAACACAACATCAGTTCTGGTATTCCACAGGGCTCAATTCTTGGTCCTCTGTTATTCTCCCTGTACATACTGCCATTGGGAGAACTCATTACCAATCACGGAGTCAATTTTCATTTCTATGCTGATGATACCCAACTATATCTTTCTGTAGATCCAGATGATCTCTGTGCCTTAGACCCGCTGTTGACCTGTCTGTCTAGCATTAAATGCTGGATGAGTGAGAACTTTCTCAAGCTAAATGAGGATAAGACAGAAGTTCTCATAATCGGTTCTAGTGAGCAGAAAGAATCGATAAAAAGCAGACTTGGCAACCTGACTGTAGAAAGTAACAGTACAGTAAAGAACTTGGGGATCACTATTGATTCTGAACTGAATTTTAATTCACACATTAATCATGTTACCAAGATTGCCTTTTTTCATCTTAGAAATATTGCACGAATCTGCCTTTTTTCATCTTAGAAATATTGCACGAATCTGCACGAATCAGAGCCTATTTGTCACTGGACGATGCAAAAACGCTAATCCACGCCTTTGTTTTTTCTCGGCTTGATTACTGCAATGCACTTTTTTCTGGATTGCCTAAGAAATCAACTGACAGATTACAACTTGTCCAAAATGCAGCAGCCAGAGTCTTAACTAGAACTAAGATGAGAGAACATATCACTCCAGTCTTGGCCTCATTGCACTGGCTTCCGGTTGTTTTTAGGATTGATTTTAAAATTCTTTTACTTTTTATAAAGCTCTCAATGGTCTCGCACCTTCCTACCTACATGACTGCCTGCCGAAATATGTCCCAAACCGCCCCCTAAGGTCTTCCACTGCTGGCCTGCTCGCTTTGCCTAAAAAAATGGCAACTAAAAAATACGGGGAAGCAGCTTTTTGCTTCTACGGGCCGACGGCGTGGAACAAACTCCCACTGTACCTTCGACAGGCAGCCTCTGTAGACATTTTTAAAGCTCAGCTCAAGACCCACTTTTACACCCTTGCTTTTAATTGATTTATCTGTCTTTTAAAAAAAAAAGTTATTCATGTCCTCACTGTATTGTTTATGCCCTGCTTTTCTTTTCTTTTTTGTGTAAAGCACTTTGAGCTGCATTTCATGTCATGAAAGGTGCTATACAAATAAAGTTTTATTATTATTATTATTATTACCAGACTACTCCACAGGTAACAGGTTCACTACTACTACTACCAGACTACTCCACAGGTAACAGGTTCACTACTACTACCAGACTACTCCACAGGTAACAGGTTCACTACTACTACCAGACTACTCCACAGGTAACAGGTTCACTACTACTACTACCAGACTACTCCACAGGTAACAGGTTCACTACTAGTACTACCAGACTACTCCACAGATAACAGGTTCACTACTACTACTCCACAGGTAACAGGTTCACTACTACTACTACTACTACCAGACTACTCCACAGGTAACAGGTTCACTACTACTACTACCAGACTACTCCACAGGTAACAGGTTCACTACTACTACTACCAGACTACTCCACAGGTAACAGGTTCACTACTAGTACTACCAGACTACTCCACAGGTAACAGGTTCACTACTACTACTCCACAGGTAACAGGTTCACTACTACTACTACTACTACCAGACTACTCCACAGGTAACAGGTTCACTACTACCAGACTACTCCACAGGTAACAGGTTCACTACTACTACTACCAGACTACTCCACAGGTAACAGGTTCACTACTACTACCAGACTACTCCACAGGTAACAGGTTCACTACTACTACTACCAGACTACTCCACAGGTAACAGGTTCACTACTACTACTACCAGACTACTCCACAGGTAACAGGTTCACTACTACTACTACCAGACTACTCCACAGGTAACAGGTTCACTACTACTACTACCAGACTACTCCACAGGTAACAGGTTCACTACTACTACTCCACAGGTAACAGGTTCACTACTACTACTACTACTACCAGACTACTCCACAGGTAACAGGTTCACTACTACTACTACTACTACCAGACTACTCCACAGGTAAAAGGTTCACTACTACTACTACCAGACTACTCCACAGGTAACGGGTTCACTACTACCAGACTACTCCACAGGTAACAGGTGCACTACTACTACTACCAGACTACTCCACAGGTAACAGGTGCACTACTACCAGACTACTCCACAGGTAACAGGTTCACTACTACTACTACTACAAGACTACTCCACAGGTAAAAGGTTCACTACTACTACTACCAGACTACTCCACAGGTAACGGGTGCACTACTACCAGACTACTCCACAGGTAACAGGTTCACTACTACTACTACTACAAGACTACTCCACAGGTAAAAGGTTCACTACTACTACTACCAGACTACTCCACAGGTAACAGGTTCACTACTACTACTACCAGACTACTCCACAGGTAACAGGTTCACTACTACTACTACCAGACTACTCCACAGGTAACAGGTTCACTACTACTACTACCAGACTACTCCACAGGTAACAGGTTCACTACTACTACTACCAGACTACTCCACAGGTAACAGGTGCACTACTACTACTCCACAGGTAACAGGTTCACTACTACTACTACTACTACCAGACTACTCCACAGGTAACAGGTTCACTACTACTACTACTACTACCAGACTACTCCACAGGTAAAAGGTTCACTACTACTACTACCAGACTACTCCACAGGTAACGGGTTCACTACTACCAGACTACTCCACAGGTAACAGGTGCACTACTACTACTACCAGACTACTCCACAGGTAACAGGTGCACTACTACCAGACTACTCCACAGGTAACAGGTTCACTACTACTACTACTACAAGACTACTCCACAGGTAAAAGGTTCACTACTACTACTACCAGACTACTCCACAGGTAACAGGTGCACTACTACCAGACTACTCCACAGGTAACAGGTTCACTACTACTACTACTACAAGACTACTCCACAGGTAAAAGGTTCACTACTACTACTACCAGACTACTCCACAGGTAACAGGTTCACTACTACTACTACCAGACTACTCCACAGGTAACAGGTTCACTACTACTACTACCAGACTACTCCACAGGTAACAGGTTCACTACTACTACTACCAGACTACTCCACAGGTAACAGGTTCACTACTACTACTACCAGACTACTCCACAGGTAACAGGTGCACTACTACTACTACCAGACTACTCCACAGGTAACAGGTGCACTACTACCAGACTACTCCACAGGTAACAGGTTCACTACTACTACTACTACAAGACTACTCCACAGGTAAAAGGTTCACTACTACTACTACCAGACTACTCCACAGGTAACGGGTTCACTACTACTACTACCAGACTACTCCACAGGTAACAGGTTCACTACTAGTACTACCAGACTACTCCACAGGTAACAGGTTCACTACTACTACTCCACAGGTAACAGGTTCACTACTACTACTACTACTACCAGACTACTCCACAGGTAACAGGTTCACTACTACTACTACCAGACTACTCCACAGGTAACAGGTTCACTACTACTACTCCACAGGTAACAGGTTCACTACTACTACTACCAGACTACTCCACAGGTAACGGGTTCACTACTACTACTACCAGACTACTCCACAGGTAACAGGTTCACTACTACTACTACCAGACTACTCCACAGGTAACAGGTTCACTACTACTACTACCAGACTACTCCACAGGTAACGGGTTCACTACTACTACTACCAGACTACTCCACAGGTAACAGGTTCACTACTACTACTCCACAGGTAACAGGTTCACTACTACTACCAGACTACTCCACAGGTAACGGGTTCACTACTACTACTACCAGACTACTCCACAGGTAACAGGTTCACTACTACTACTACCAGACTACTCCACAGGTAACAGATTCACAACTACACCATGTTATCTCTCCTAATGGTACCAACACCATGTTCTCCTAACGGTACCAACACCATGTTCTCCTAATGGTACCAACACCATGTTATCTCTCCTAATGGTACCAACATCTTGTTATCTCTCCTAATGGTACCGACCTAATGGTACCAACACCATGTTATCTCTCCTAATGGTACCAACACCATGTTATCTCTCCTAATGGTACCAACATCTTGTTATCTCTCCTAATGGTACCGACCTAATGGTACCAACACCATGTTATCTCTCCTAATGGTACCAACATCATGTTATCTCTCCTAATGGTACCGACATCATGTTCTCTCCTAATGGTACCGACATCATGTTCTCTCCTAATGGTACCGACATCATGTTCTCTCCTAATGGTACCAACACCATGTTCTCCTAATGGTACCGACACCATGTTATCTCTCCTAATGGTACCAACATCATGTTATCTCTCCTAATGGTACCGACATCATGTTATCTCTCCTAATGGTACCGACATCATGTTATCTCTCCTAATGGTACCGACATCATGTTCTCTCTCCTAATGGTACCAACACCATGTTCTCCTAATGGTACCAACATCATGTTATCTCTCCTAATGGTACCAACACCATGTTATCCTAATGGTACCAACACCATGTTCTCCTAACGGTACCGACATCATGTTATCTCTCCTAATGGTACCGACACCATGTTCTCCGAATGGTACCAACACCATGTTATCTCTCCTAATGGTACCGACATCATGTTATCTCTCCTAATGGTACCAACACCATGTTATCCTAATGGTACCAACACCATGTTATCCTAACGGTACCGACATCATGTTATCTCTCCTAATGGTACCAACACCATGTTCTCCTAATGGTACCAACACCATGTTCTCCTAATGGTACCAACACCATGTTCTCCTAATGGTACCAACACCATGTTATCTCTCCTAATGGTACCGACCTAATGGTACCAACACCATGTTATCTCTCCTAATGGTACCAACACCATGTTATCTCTCCTAATGGTACCGACATCATGTTGTCTCTCCTAATGGTACCAACACCATGTTCTCCTAATGGTACCAACACCATGTTATCTCTCCTAATGGTACCAACATCTTGTTATCTCTCCTAATGGTACCGACCTAATGGTACCAACACCATGTTATCTCTCCTAATGGTACCAACACCATGTTATCTCTCCTAATGGTACCAACATCTTGTTATCTCTCCTAATGGTACCGACCTAATGGTACCAACACCATGTTATCTCTCCTAATGGTACCAACATCATGTTATCTCTCCTAATGGTACCGACATCATGTTCTCTCCTAATGGTACCGACATCATGTTCTCTCCTAATGGTACCGACATCATGTTCTCTCCTAATGGTACCAACACCATGTTCTCCTAATGGTACCGACACCATGTTATCTCTCCTAATGGTACCAACATCATGTTATCTCTCCTAATGGTACCGACATCATGTTATCTCTCCTAATGGTACCGACATCATGTTATCTCTCCTAATGGTACCAACACCATGTTCTCCTAATGGTACCAACATCATGTTATCTCTCCTAATGGTACCAACACCATGTTATCCTAATGGTACCAACACCATGTTCTCCTAACGGTACCGACATCATGTTATCTCTCCTAATGGTACCGACACCATGTTCTCCGAATGGTACCAACACCATGTTATCTCTCCTAATGGTACCGACATCATGTTATCTCTCCTAATGGTACCAACACCATGTTATCCTAATGGTACCAACACCATGTTATCCTAACGGTACCGACATCATGTTATCTCTCCTAATGGTACCAACACCATGTTCTCCTAATGGTACCAACACCATGTTCTCCTAATGGTACCAACACCATGTTCTCCTAATGGTACCAACACCATGTTATCTCTCCTAATGGTACCGACCTAATGGTACCAACACCATGTTATCTCTCCTAATGGTACCAACACCATGTTATCTCTCCTAATGGTACCGACATCATGTTGTCTCTCCTAATGGTACCAACACCATGTTATCTCTCCTAATGGTACCGACCTAATGGTACCGACACCATATCTCTCCTAATGGTACCCTACAAACCCTCCCGCTCACTCAGATCAGCCAATGCAGGAAAGCTGGAAGTACCTTCACTAAAAACGCCGGGACAACGCTCCACACATCCCAAACTCTTCTCCCCTCTGGAACTCTCTCTATAGATCCATAGATCCTTCTTTGTGGCAGCCCCTCCCCTCTGGAACTCTCTCTATAGATCCTTCTATGTGGCAGCCCCTCCCCTCTGGAACTCTCTCTAGTAGATCCATAGATCCTTCTTTGTGGCAGCCCCTCCCCTCTGTAACTCTCTCTAGTAGATCCATAGATCCTTCTATGTGGCAGCCCAGCCAGACTCCTACGTTGGACTCTTTCAAGTCGGCACTGAAGAGACATTTGTTCACTCAGGCTTTTGATTGTTTATTTATTTTGTCTGTATTGTAAAGCGTCCTTGGGTTTCCTGAAAGGCGTTAAATAAATTCAAGTTATTATTATTGTAGATCGGCTATTTTTTTTCTATAGCTCGTTTTCACAGACCTGGTTGGCTCGTTTCTGAGTCTCGCACGATCTGAATCTGAATCTCAATTCATTGTTTTGGGATCAGAGGACTATATTAAGCACTTTAAAGGGATATTTCACCTCTCAATGTATAAATTAATGAACCCTTTGTAAAGCGCTTTGAGCACTTAGAAAAGCTCTATAAAATGTAAAGCGCTTTGAGCACTTAGAAAAGCTCTATAAAATGCAATTCATTATATTTCATCGTCTGCTCAGTCTTATGTGAACACCGCACATTTAGATAACCCTAACCCTAACCCTAACCCAGACCGTTTATAAGTTGCTCCATTCAGTATTTAGATTTTTGATATTAAGTTAATCTGCCACGCCCCCTCCCTTTACAAACCCATTGTAACTTCAACCTCCATTTTAACCATGAAAACACCTGTCCTTTTTTCTGGTGGTGACTCATACTAATACAAATCACACCCCTGTGAAGTGAGGGGCGCTGTTATGATCATACATCATCTCATTCTGCATGGCCAATCACAATTTGCGTCCTCACTTTTGTCTTTACAAAGAAAACCCACCTCTTCAGACTCCATCATGGCCCGTAGCCCCTCCCCTTGCTCCTTAGATAGCACTTTATGTTGACTTAGATAGTATTTTATGCAAATGGGTCTGAGAGGCTAAATGTCATCAAATGGTGGTCCGTGGCTCAAATGGGTCTGAGAGGCTAAATGTCATCAGATGGTGGTCCGTGGCTCAGATGGGTCTGAGAGGCTAAAATGTCATCAGATGGTGGTCCGTGGCTCAAATGGGTCTGAGAGGCTAAATGTCATCAAACGGTGGTTCCGTGGCTCAGATGCAGAATAAACTAGAAAAAGTGCCCTTCTGGGCACAGGTCTCCACCAGGAGGATAGGAGTGTGTGTGATGTTTGGCAAAATGCCTTTGATGGCAATTGGATGATTTGAGGCTTTTGTTTAAAACGGGGCAATCTTGCAATCTGTGAAAGCCAATTTTAGCCAATTAGGGAATATGAAATATGGGACAGGTCCGACTTGAGCACATGACCATAGAGATACTGTGTAACGATTTGTGAGATTTTTGGACAGAATCTGGAGGAGTAATATCAAAAAATGTGATTTACAAAAGTCGGCCTATTGGTGGCGCTATAAAAGGCAGATGCGGAAAATGCAGGTCAAAGGTTTGTCCTTGGCCTCTAGGGAGTGTGCATGCAACGTTTCACGCAGATCGGTGCAGTTTTAGGTAAAAAATGTATAACAGGTTCATCGTTGGCATCCAGGGAGTGTGTGTGCAAAGTTTGGCATCGACCGGGTTAACGGTGCCGGAGATTAGCTGGTAACGGACGGACGGACACACAGTGCAAAACACACTCTCTCCCCATGCCTTCGGCCTGGTGGAGACAATACAACACACTCTCTCCCCATGCCTTCGGCCTGGTGGAGACAATACAACACACTCTCTCCCCATGCCTTCGGCCTGGTGGAGACAATAAAACACACTCTCTCCCCATGCCTTCGGCCTGGTGGAGACAATACAACACACTCTCTCCCCATGCCTTCGGCCTGGTGGAGACAATACAACACACTCTCTCCCCATGCCTTCGGCCTGGTGGAGACAATACAACACACTCTCTCCCCATGCCTTCGGCCTGGTGGAGACAACTAAACACACTCTCTCCCCATGCCTTCGGCCTGGTGGAGACAATAAAACACACTCTCTCCCCATGCTCTCTCCCAACTAAACACACTCTCTCCCCATGCCTTCGGCCTGGTGGAGACAACTAAACACACTCTCTCCCCATGCCTTCGGCCTGGTGGAGACAACTAAACACACTCTCTCCCCATGCCTTCGGCCTGGTGGAGACAACTAAACACACTCTCTCCCCATGCCTTCGGCCTGGTGGAGACAACTAAACACACTCTCTCCCCATGCCTTCGGCCTGGTGGAGACAATACAACACACTCTCTCCCCATGCCTTCGGCCTGGTGGAGACAATACAACACACTCTCTCCCCATGCCTTCGGCCTGGTGGAGACAATACAACACACTCTCTCCCCATGCCTTCGGCCTGGTGGAGACAATAAAACATACTCTCTCCCCATGCCTTCGGCCTGGTGGAGACAACTAAACACACTCTCTCCCCATGCCTTCGGCCTGGTGGAGACAACTAAACACACTCTCTCCCCATGCCTTCGGCCTGGTGGAGACAATACAACACACTCTCTCCCCATGCCTTCGGCCTGGTGGAGACAATAAAACACACTCTCTCCCCATGCCTTCGGCCTGGTGGAGACAATACAACACACTCTCTCCCCATGCCTTCGGCCTGGTGGAGACAATACATAATGGACCTTGACATGAAACGGGTTGAAAACACACTGTAATAGTTGATTATAGTGTTGTGTAAAATGCATAGAAATAATAATACTTACATAACATACACAATTAAAACAATAATAAAGACAGCGTTTTTTTATGTTTTATTAGAACAAATGTTCAATTTTATTTTTTTGATTAAACATAATATTTCTTTCTGTATTTCTTGAGCCCATTTGACTCCAAACAGAAGTGTCTTTTACAACAGAGGATCTCAAATTGAGGTCTTAAAATCATATATTCATTTACAAAATGCACCGAGGTGTTCAAAACAATATGCATCAAAATATCATGAATCTTATAAATATCATCTTAAAATGATACTTTATTATAATATCATCTGTTTAACTTCAGTTCAAATGTCTTTTTGGTCCAAAATTCTGATTCAATAAGAAAGAAAAGTAAATGCAGTGAAAACTGTAGATTTACAACTCGTCACAACATGTTGTGAGCTTGTATATTGTTTGTTTGATTGAAGAATTTATTAACAGTTTGCAGAATTACAGTACATTTCAAGCACAAACTCAATACAAAGACTGTTAACTGTGAGTGGACGACCCAATTAAGCATTACACTTGTTTACAAGAGGGTCCACCTTGTTCAATTCATCAAAACATTTAGAGACGTACAAATAGACACTTCTATATAGTCAAAGAACAGATCATGAATTCATCATAAAGGAGGTAAAAAGGGAAAAGAAACATACAGTGAGGGGAAAAGGGGGGGGGGGGGGGGGGGGGGGGGGCGTGGGTTCAGATTTTACGGGGGCCAGTTTCGAATTGCAGCCGTCCGTAGGTGCCCTTTGAGAGCGGTTTTGAAGGAGTCAAGGGATTCGCATGTCTTAATGACCGTTGGTAGGGCGTTCCACATTTTGGTGTGCGTGCGTGCGTGCGTGCGTGCGTGCGTGCGTGCGTGCGTGCGTGCGTGCGTGCGTGCGTGCGTGCGTGCGTGCGTGCGTGCAGTATAAGTAAGTGTGTGTGAACGCAAACACACACCCTGCACACGCACATAATGCACACACACAAACACGTGCAGGCACACACCCATATGCGCGCGCACACACAGACACACAAACACACAAACACGCACGTCAGTGTTGATTTCGTCGACTAAAACTATGTCGAAAAAAGTTGGTCAACTACCTTTTACTGCTACAATTTCGTAAAAAAATAAAAACTAGACTAAAATGTTAGGGAGGGACTAGTGGACAAGAGATCCAGTATAAGTCATTTTACACTTGGTTGCATGCTGAAAATAGCAGATCTACAAGCTCACAACGTGTCACACTGCAACGCGCTGTGAGCTTGTAGATCTGCTATTTTCAGCATGCAACCAAGTGTAAAATCTGCCATTACGACGACAGCAAGACCCGCCAAAATGCATGTTTGTTGACTAAATCAACTGTAGATTTAGTCGACTAAAATCATATGATATTTAGTCACCTAAAACTAGACTATCACTACAACATTTCAGATGACTAAAATATGAAAAATCAACACTGATGGACGCATACACATACGCACGCACGCACGCACGCACCACTGACTGGACGCTGTTACAGTGAGGTACCCAACTACCCATCATGCTACAGTACTACATGTAGCTCCTCCTCCTCTATGTGACACTCACAGAGACACTGAGGAGCCCCTCCCCCAGCACCAGAACCCAACATAGAGAGGTTCACTCACAGAGACACTGAGGAGCCCCTCCCCCAGCACCAGAACCCAACATAGAGAGGTTCACTCACAGAGACACTGAGCCCCTCCCCCAGCACCAGAACCCAACATAGAGAGGTTCACTCACAGAGACACTGAGGAGCCCCTCCCCCAGCACCAGAACCCAACATAGAGAGGTTCACTCACAGAGACACTGAGGAGCCCCCAGACCACACATAGAACCCAACATAGAGCGGTCCAGTGAACGTGGACTGGAAGGTGTGCAGGTGTGTGAGTGTGTCAGAGGACACTGCGTAGAAGGACACAGTGCCAGCAGCATGGTCTACATACACTGCTACTCTGTTGGAGGAGGAGGAGGAGCTGAATGGGAGGTCAGTTCTCTTCTTATTGTGCAACACAGAGTAGCGTTCACCACCACTATAACACTCCAGACTCCATGAGAGGTCATTGTCTCCAAACCCACTGTCATCACCCTTTTTGCTGATATCTCTGTGTGTCACTGCTGCCTCAACCCGTCCACTCCACTGTACCTCACTGTAACAGCGTCCACTCAGTGGTTCCTTACACATCACCTGAGGCCGGGTCATAAATCTGTCTGCATGAGGAGGATAGTTCTGATCCTTATACACCCGTTCCACCTTCCTGTTGTTCTCAGACAGAGAGAGGAGTCTGTATGCTGTGTTTGGATCCAGAGTGAGTTCACACACATCTGATGAGAAGAACACACAATACAGCACCAGTTTACAATCACACATAATAATAATAATAATAATCATAATCATAATAATAATAATAACAACAAAAATCACGATGTTGACACTGTGTGTGTGTGTATCATTTTAGTCGACTAAATCTACTGCTGATTTGCCTCTAAGGCGTCATAATGCCTGATTTTGGTTGTGTGCATGTGTGCGTGCGTGCGTGCGTGTGTGTGTGCATGTGTGCGCGTGTGTGCGTGCGTGCGTGCGCATGTGTGTGTGCGCGCGCACACGTCTGTTCGTGTGTGCGCATGTGCGCGCATGTGTATCATTTTAGTCGACTAAATCTACTGCTGATTTGCCTCTAAGGCGTCATAATGCCTGTTTTTGGTTGCGTGCATGTGCATGTGCATGTGCATGTGCATGTGCTTGTGCGTGCGTGCGTGCGTGCGTGCGTGCGTGCGTGCGTACGCATGTGTGTGTGCGCACACTCGTGTCTGTGCGTGCGCGCGCGCGTGCGTCTATGTGTGCGTGTGTGTATCATTTAAGTCGACTAAATCTACAGCTGATTTGCCTCTAAGGCGTCATAATGCCTGATTTTGGTTGGTGCATGTGTTGTGTGCTTGTGTAGATACTCCACTGTTACGTTCTTAGTCTACGCATGATTCATGATAACTACTTTTTATATATGTGATGTATTGCCATGCTTTTGTTATTGCTTAATGTAAGTCGCTCTGGATTAAGAGCGTCTGCTAAATGCCTAAATTGTAAATTGTAAATTGTGTGTGCATTAATGCATTTGTGTACGCTCACAAGTCTGTGACTCTGTGCGTGTGCATTTATGCGCGCGCGTGTGTGCGTGTGTGATTGCTCCCGATGTGCTGGTTGGTACCTTGCATGGCTTCCGCCGCAATCGGTGTATGAATGTGTGTGTGTGTGAATGGGTGAATGTAATGCACAATCTATGTAAAGCGCCTTGGATAAAAGCGCTACATTATATAAATGCACCATTTACCATATGATTTTAGTCGACTAAATCTAGTAGCTCGAGTCGTAGCTCTATGAGCTTGTAGATCTGCTATTTTGGAAAAATTGTGTGGGGGGGGGAGGGTCCCTGGATGATGGGGGTCAGATGGGGGTCGCAGGCCAATTACAATAGAGTTTTTGGGGACCTTGACATGAAATAGTTCTGATATAGAAACATATTAAGGTTTTTCATAAAACTGCATGGATTTAGAAGACATTTGTACCACGCTACGAGCTTGTAGATCTGCTATCTTTGAATATATATTATTTCACAGCAAATGTTTTTAACTCAAATCTTTGCTTATGGGGGGGTCCCTGGAACAACATATTTTCAGATGGGGGTCTGTGGCCAAATACATACATTTTGGGGTCCTTTACATGAAATGTGTGTGTGTGTGCATGTGTGTGTGCGCATGTGTGCGTGCGTGCATGCGTGTGTACGCTCGAAAGTCTGTGACTACGTGCGTGTGCATGTGTGAATTTATGCATGTGTGTGTATGTGCATGTGTGCATTTATGCGTGTGTGTGTGTGTGTGCGTGTGCGACTGTGCGTGTGTGTAAATGCTTAAACATGTAGCTAGGTGTAATGTTAGAGACCACAGAAGACATGTAAATATGAAATAAATGCTTAAACATGTAGCTAGGTGTAATGTTAGAGACCACAGAAGACATGTAAATATGAAATAAATGCTTAAACATGTAGCTAGGTGTAATGTTAGAGACCACAGAAGACATGTAAATATGAAATACATGCTTAAACATGTAGCTAGGTGTAATGTTAGAGACCACAGAAGACATGTAAATATGAAATACATGCTTAAACATGTAGCTAGGTGTAATGTTAGAGTCCACAGAAGTGAACCTTTCAAGCCTGTTTTCTCAACTCGCTGTTTCTCTGCAAGACATTACTCTATAAGCCATATCTCCAAAACTGGTGGGTCAAACTGAACAACCAATATGTCAATTCGAAGCGATGATTCCCTGCTTTCATATGACATACAAAAATTCAAAAAAATCCAATGGCAGTCTCTCAGTCAAATTTGGTCACATTTAGTCACCTGAATGTCTTAGTGTTAGTTTAGTTTTAGTTAACTGAATATCATATGATTTTAGTCGACTAAATCTAGCTAGTCGACTAAAAGCTCTATGAGCTTGTAGATCTGCTATTTTGGAAAAATCGTGTGTAATATCGTGAATCGTGTGAATATTCGTTCACAGCAAAGACAATTACTCATACCCTATCTTTGCTTCTGGGGGGGGGAGTCCCTGGATGATGGGGGTCAGATGGGGTCGCAGGCCAATTACAATTCAGTATTTTAGCTGTGACGTGAGCGCGAGCACGTGAGATACTTCCGGGTCCTACTTTTGTGTCCCCATATACGCTTTTGTGTCCCCATAGAGTTATACTGTGACGCTCCGTCGGACTAAATCTGAGACGAAAACCACGAAAGTCTAATTTTACCGCTTTCCTCGCAACAACAAAGCTGCGCTGCTCTCCCAAATCTGGCTGTGACAGGCCGTCTGCCCCACACGGAATACTATCGCCATTTTATTTCATTGTGTCAACTAAATCCTCATTAATGCAAACTAGATTCAACATACTCAAGCCTGCAAACATTCTAAATATGCCCCCGAAATATTTTACTGAGCAAATGGACTGTTACCACCTTCAATAATAATGATAATAATAGTCTTTATTGTCTCCACATCATATTTTTTTTGTCATGGACACTTGTACAAAACATTAATAATTCTACTCGAGTTGGAAGCATTAAGACCCATTTTAACCCTCAATGGCTTCCTTTCTGAAAAATAACGTCATTGTAAAAAGATTCACGCGTTTAGATATTCTATTTAGAATGAGATGCGGACGGAGCTGGTGCCACTTGGACCCGGACGTAACGTAGCACTACAAAATGATGTCGGACTTAAATACTGAATAGAGTTTGTGGGGTCCTTGACATGAAATAGTTCTGATATAGAAACATATTAAGGTTTTTCATAAAACTGTTGGATTTAGAAGACATTTGTAGAATCTGGTCTCAGGTCTCAATGGGTTAACCCATTAAGACCTGGAACACATCTGTGTCACCTTAACTTTTAACCACATTAGCTGTTGAGAAATAGCAGATCTACAAGCTCGTAGACCTTAACTTTTAACCACTTTAACCATTATTTAAACTTTAGCTGTTGAGAAATAGCAGATCTACAAGCTCGTAGACCTTAACTTTTAACCACTTTAACCATTATTTAAACTTTAGCTGTTGAGAAATAGCAGATCTACAAGCTCGTAGACCTTAACTTTTAACCACTTTAACCATTATTTAAACTTTAGCTGTTGAGAAATAGCAGATCTACAAGCTCGTAGACCTTAACTTTTAACCACTTTAACCATTATTTAAACTTTAGCTGTTGAGAAATAGCAGATCTACAAGCTCGTAGACCTTAACTTTTAACCACTTTAACCATTATTTAAACTTTAGCTGTTGAGAAATAGCAGATCTACAAGCTCGTAGACCTTAACTTTTAACCACTTTAACCATTATTTAAACTTTAGCTGTTGAGAAATAGCAGATCTACAAGCTCATAGCACGGCACAGAGTGCTGCGCTAAGAGCTTGTGGATCTGCTATTTTTTTAAATCGTGAAAACGTATATGCAAATCTTTTATATATTCTTTCACAGCAAACATTTTTAACTCAAATATTTGCTTCTGGGGGTCCGTGTAACAACATATTTTCAGATGGGGGTCGACGGCCAATTTCAGAAAATGTTTGGGGTCCTTTTATATTCCATGTTTTATATCATCCTGCATTGTTCTTAAAGACGTAGTGAAATGTTTTTCACACTTTTAGAGAATATCTGTGGTCATATGGGCATAGGCCTACCTATAACAATGGGGTTTTTTGCAATTGTTTTCATCGTGAAAACGGGTGCAAATCTTTTATATATCTTATTTCACAGTGACCGTTTTTAATTCAAATCTTTGCTTCTGGGGGGTCCATGGAACAACTTATTTTTAGATTGGGGCCGACGGCCAATTACATACCGGTACATACATTTTTCCATCCTGCATTGTTTTTTTATATTCCATGTTTTATAAGACCTAGTGAAATGAAAAATATTTTTTTCACACATTTAGAGCATATCCGTGGTCGTCATATGGACATACCTAACAATAGATGCTAAAACAATGGGAACATTTCAATGTTTGTGAATTTTTATATCAAAAGTCCATAAAAATCCAAATTGTAATGACTTTGAATGTAAACGTGCTGCGTGATGACGTGTCATCTGTGTCACCTTACACCGGGGCTCCACCGGGCGCGTCAGCGTCGCGTCTCCGTCACCGTCAGGGAATGTTCTCTTTTTAATCAATGAAGGGTGGCTCCACTGCCCGCGTTGCGTTGCGTTGCGTTGCGTTGCGTTGCGTTGTGTTGCGTTGCGTTGTGTTGTGTTGTGCTGCGTTGCGTGACTGCATTAAAATTGCCCCGGTTCGTTTTTTGACGCACGCTACGGAGACGCAACGCGTCCGGTGGAGCCCCGGCGTTAGCTTTCAAACACGTTGACCATTTTTTTAATCTTTAGCTGTTGATAAATAGATCTACAAGCTTGTACGAGTGCCGTGCTACGAGCTTGTAGATCTGCTATCTTTGAAAAATTGTGAAAATGTGGCGCAATACTTTGAATATATATTATTTCACAGCGAGGGGGGGGGGGGGGGGGGGTAATTTAGTTTTAGTCATAATTTAGTCACCTGAATGTCTTAGTGTTAGTTTAGTTTAGTTTTAGTTAACTGAATATCATATGATTTTAGTCGACTAAATCTAGCTAGTCGACTAAAAGCTCTATAGATCTATAGTTATTTTGGAAAAATCGTGTGCAAATCTTTGAATATTCATTCACAGCAAATAATAATACTCATACCCTATCTTTGCTTCTGGGGGGGGGGGGTCCCTGGAACAACACATTTTCAGATGGGGGTCGCAGGCCAATTACAATAGAGTTTTTGGGGTCCTTGACATGAAATAGTTCTGATATAGAAACATATTAAGGTTTTTCATAAAACTGTTAGAAAACATTGTAGAATCTGGTCTCAGGTCTCAATGGGTTAACCCATTAAGACCTGGAACACATCTGTGTCACCTTAACTTTTAACCACATAGCTATTGAGAAATAGCAGATCTACAAGCTCGT
The DNA here is from genome assembly GCF_951216825.1 of Electrona antarctica. Taxonomy (NCBI): domain Eukaryota; kingdom Metazoa; phylum Chordata; class Actinopteri; order Myctophiformes; family Myctophidae; genus Electrona; species Electrona antarctica. Next base: position 87,650 of record NW_027638174.1, read on the forward strand.
AGTGCGGCACCGAGTGCCGCTCTACGAGCTTGTAGATCTGCTATTTTTTTTGTTTTATCGTGAAAATGTATGCAAATCTTTGAATGTACATTCTTTCACAACAAACGTTTTTAACTCTAATATTTGCTTCTGGGGGTCCGTGTAACAACATATTTTCAGATGGGGGTCGACGGCCAATTTCAGATAATTTTTGGGGTCCTTTTATATTCCATGTTTTATAACATCCTGCATTGTTTTTCATTTGTATTCCATGTTTTATAACATCCTGCATTGTTCTTAAAGACGTAGTGAAATTAAAAATACGTTTTTCTCACTTTTAGAGAATATTTGTGGTCATCATATGGGCATACCTATAACAATAGATGCCAAAACAATGGGAAATTTCCAAATGTGTATTTCTTTTACATCAAAAGTCCATACAAATCTAATTTGAATAACTTCCTTTGAATGAAAACTGCGTGATGACGTGTTGAGCCTCAAATTAATAAAAAGTAACTTTGATTGAATTCACCTGTTTGATTCCCATCGCTGCGCGTTCACCCAAACACAGCTGGTTCTGATTACAGAACTACTCCATTTTTAATCCCATTCAAGGTGACGTCCAGACAGTTATTACTCATTTTAAACTCAATCATCACGCTGAAATATGTATCTGAAAACATTGTAGGGTAGAAAGCTACGTAGTAGCAAACATGCTGTCTGTCTGTCTGTCTGTCTGTCTGTCTTGTAAACAAACAGAATCACGCGGATGTAGCATAGACACTAACGTCCCATAGCCTGAAGGGATGCAACGCTCTGATTGGTTCAGAAACAACACGCTTCCGTTTCAGATTTAAACTTCAACATAAAATTACCGAAAATGCAGACGGACGACGTACCGAAAAACAACTGATTTCTAGTGGGCGTGGCAACCCAAGGGTGAATCAGAATACTTTCATATTTGGAATATATAATATTTGGAGACGACCCGTGTCGCGTGTTGTCACGTGGTTTGATGCGTTGTTACGCGTTGTGACGCATAAAGACCCAGAACATGTCTGTGTCGCTTAGATTTAAACAACTTTAACCATAATTTTATAATAATTTACAATTGCCAAGCTCATAGCCTGGCAAGCTATTTGTGAAAAATCGTGTGCAAATCTTTGAATATATATTCTTTCACAGTGAAATTTTCAACTCAAATCTTTGATTCTGGGGGGTCCCTGGAACAACATATTTTCAGATGGGGGTCCGCGGCCAATTACATATAATTCTGGGGGTCCTTGATATGAAATAGTTTGAGCACCACTGATACAGAAACATGATGTTTTTCAGAAAATTGTTTTATAAGACATGTAGAATCTGGTCTCAGATCTCAATGGGTTAAAGGGTCATTGACACAGTAGCGATTAACCAAAAGTAAACGATTAGCAGACGAAGCAAACGAGAAAACACGAGCAATTCTAGCAGATCTTTATATTCATGTATTAGCTTAAATTAGTCTAAATTAAATTAAATTAGCTGATATAATAGTTCGATGTGATGCTTTTATTGAATGAATAAAACAGAACAGAAACTTACTTATCGTGCTCTTCTTCACTCCTGGTATCAGCCTGCAGACTCCACCGTGCTCCACACTGGAGTTGGAGGAGAGACAAAGCCAATATTCTCTATGATAATATAAACTATGATTTTACACCATTAAACATTAAAAATAATACAGAACAGCATCACAGAATGATTGAGAACATTGTTCTGACCAAAATGTTGTGTTGGTCTTTGTCTCTTACACGCACGCACGCACGCACGCACGCACGCACGCACGCACGCACGCACGCACGCACGCACGCACGCACACACAGACCAAGTCTCTCATACCTAAGAGCGTCCAGTCTGTAGCGTGGATCCTTCGCAACAGCAGAGAGCATCGCTTTGCCTGATTCTCCTGGATGATTGAAGGTCAAGTTCAACTCTCTCAAATGGGAAGGGTTGGAGCGCAGAGCTGAGGTCAGAGAAGAACAGCCTTTCTCTGTGACCAGACATCCTGACAAACTGCACACGCGCGCACGCGCGCACACACACACACACACACACACACACACACGCACACGCACACGCACACGCAGTGAGACGTTTCACAATGTTACATTCTGTTCAATTGAATTTAGAAACTTATTAGGTTTTATTTAAACACAGTTATACTGACTTGAGAGTCTCCAACATGCAGTTTGGACTCCCCAGTCCCTCTGCCAGAAGGTTGACTCCAGAGTCCTGAAGGTTGTTATTGCTCAAGTCAACTTCTCTCAAACTAGAGCTGGAGCTGAGAGCTGACGATAACTCCTGACAGCATCTCTCCGACAGGTTGCAGCCACTCAGCCTGAAGAAACAATAGTGGTGTATGTATTAGATTTGATGTTAAATAAAGATCAAATAATATTTGAAATGTATCCAGTTATCAGTGAACCTACAGAGCTTTCTTGGAGGCTTTGATCACGGGCAGCAGCCCCAGAAGAGCCTCCTCTGAAGCAGAGTACTTCTTCAGGTCAAACACGTCCCGCTCCTTTCCTGAAGACAGCAACACGAAGACCATAGCTGACCACTGAGCAGGAGAGATCTTGTCTGTGGAGAGACGTCCTGACGTCAGGTACCGCTGGATGTCCTCCTCTAGAGAATGATCATTCAGCTCATTCAGACAGTGGAACAGATTGATGCTTCTCTCTGGAGATGGATTCTCTGTGATCTTCTCCTTGATGTATTTGATGGTTTTATGATTGGTCTGGAAGCTTTTCCTTTTTTTTTTTTTTATGAGCTTTTGTACGAACTTCTGATTGGTGTCCAAAGAGAGGCCCATCAGGAAACGCAGGAACAAGTCCAGGTGTCCATTTGGACTCTTTAAGGCCTCGTCTACAGCACTTTGGTAGAGGTGATGCATCTTAGGTTTGAAAACCTTTCCAAATAACTTGGGCATCTTGGAGGTTGAGAGTAGGTTGTCACCACTGTTGATGAAAGTGATGAAGACGTGGAGGGCAGCCATAAACTCCTGAACACTCAGATGGACAAAGGAGAACATCCTGTCCCTGTACGTTCCGCTCACCTCTCCAAACAGTCCTGAGTACACTGCTGCGTCGCTGATATCAATGCGAGCCGCTGTCAGGTGTTCTTCCTCGAAGATCAGGTTGCCTTTCATCAGCTCTTCAAAAGCCAGTTTCCCCAGAGACAGAATGACATCATACTGTTTCCTGTCAGGATACTTGGCATTCTTGCATAAGGACTGCATCTCAATGAAGTGGAGGTACATGGCGCTCTGGGTCTTTGGCAGCGCTCCTTTCTCCTTTGTGCTCACAATTCCTTCCATAACGTTAGAAGTGATCCAACAGAAGGCCGGGATGTGACACATGATGTGGACGCTTCGGGATGTCTCGATGTGAGAGTAGATTTGAATGGCCAGCTGCTCATCAGGGAATCTCTTGAAGAAGTACTCCTTCTTCTGAGGGTCTTTGAACCCTCTCACCTCTGTCACCCTGTCAACAGACGGGATCTGGTCGGCGGCTGCAGGTCGTGTGGTTATCCAGATTTTAGCTTTTGGAAGCAAGTGCCCCCTGATGAGGTTTGTCAGGAGGACGTGCACTGTGGTCGGCTTCAACGGATCAGTCCATGTCACAGTGTTCGGGAAATCTAGAGCTGGCTTCGATTCATCCAGTCCATCCAGGATGAACACAATGTTGCACTGTTCGAAGGTGCAGATCTTTATCTTCTTGGTTTCACTAAAGAAGTGATGAAGAAGTCCCTCCATGCTGTACTTGTTGTTCTCCTTCATCTCCAAATTCAACTCTCGGAAATTGAATGAAAACACAAAGTCGACATGCTGGTTGGCTTTGTCTTCTGCCCAGTTCTGAGTGAACTTCTGAACTTGTACTGATTTACCAATGCCGGCCGCTCCCTTCATCATCACTGTTTTGATGGGGTCACTTTGTCCAAGTGAAGGTTCCACTATGTCGTCCATGTTGATTGGTGTTTCTGGTCCAGCTGTTTGGCTGTATGCCAATTCAATCTGCCTGATCTCGTGTTCTTTATTGACCTGTCCACTGCCTCCCACTGCGTTGTAGACCTCTGTGAACATGTCACTCAGAAGTGGGTTTGGTCCTTCTTTTGAGATCCAGTGATTCAAACGCTGAATCTTCTGCCTCTGATTAGACTTGAGCTCTTGTTTACACAGAGCAAGAGCTTCTAAATGACCAAAGACAAGATGACATCATTAAGGGTGTGTTATAGAATGACATCATTATAGATGACATCATTAAGTATGTGTTATAGAATGACATCATTATAGATGACATCATTAAGTAGGTGTTATAGAATGACATCATTATAGATGACACCATTAAGTGTGTGTTATAGAATGACATCATTATAGATGACATCATTAAGTATGTGTTATAGAATGACATCATTATAGATGACATCATTAAGTGTGTGTTATAGAATGACATCATTATAGATGACATCATTAAGTGTGTGTTATAGAATGACATCATTATAGATGACATCATTAAGTATGTGTTATAGAATGACATCATTATAGATGACACCATTAAGTGTGTGTTATAGAATGACATCATTATAGATGACATCATTAAGTATGTGTTATAGAATGACATCATTATAGATGACATCATTAAGTGTGTGTTATAGAATGACATCATTATAGATGACATCATTAAGTGTGTGTTATAGAATGACATCATTATAGATGACATCATTAAGTGTGTGTTATATAATGACATCATTATAGATGACATCATTAAGTGTGTGTTATAGAATGACATCATTATAGATGACATCATTAAGTGTGTGTTATAGAATGACATCATTAAGTGTGTGTTATAGAATGACATCATTATAGATGACATCATTAAGTGTGTGTTATAGAATGACATCATTATAGATGACATCATTAAGTATGTGTTATAGAATGACATCATTATAGATGACATCATTAAGTGTGTGTTATAGAATGACATCATTATAGATGACATCATTAAGTGTGTGTTATAGAATGACATCATTATAGATGACATCATTAAGTATGTGTTATAGAATGACATCATTATAGATGACACCATTAAGTGTGTGTTATAGAATGACATCATTATAGATGACATCATTAAGTATGTGTTATAGAATGACATCATTATAGATGACATCATTAAGTGTGTGTTATAGAATGACATCATTATAGATGACATCATTAAGTGTGTGTTATAGAATGACATCATTATAGATGACATCATTAAGTGTGTGTTATATAATGACATCATTATAGATGACATCATTAAGTGTGTGTTATAGAATGACATCATTATAGATGACATCATTAAGTGTGTGTTATAGAATGACATCATTAAGTGTGTGTTATAGAATGACATCATTATAGATGACATCATTAAGTGTGTGTTATAGAATGACATAATTGTAGATGACATCATTAAGTGTGTGTTATATAATGACATCATTATAGATGACATCATTAAGTGTGTGTTATAGAATGACATCATTGTAGATGACATCATTAAGTGTGTGTTATAGAATGACATCATTATAGATGACATCATTAAGTGTGTGTTATAGAATGACATCATTGTAGATGACATCATTAAGTGTGTGTGTTACAGAATGTGGTCCTTATATCAGTGAGAGATGCCGACATTTTGTTAAGGCCTATTTTGTCATGACGGAGTCACGTCGACAAGCTAAAGCTCTTTGGTTACTAAAATATGACGAGTTGTGTTTTCGAAAACTGTATTGGGTGATCTACTGGATGTTTAAACTGTATTGGGTGATCTACTGGATGTGTAAACGGTATTGGGTGATCTACTGGATGTTTAAACTGTACTGGGTGATCTACTGGATGTTTAAACTGTACTGGGTGATCTACTGGATGTTTAAACTGTATTGGGTGATCTAGTGGATGTTTAAACTGTATTGGGTGATCTACTGGATGTTTAAACTGTATTGGGTGATCTACTGGATGTTTAAACTGTACTGGGTGATCTACTGGATGTTTAAACTGTATTGGGTGATCTAGTGGATGTTTAAACTGTATTGGGTGATCTACTGGATGTTTAAACTGTATTGGGTGATCTAGTGGATGTTTAAACTGTATTGGGTGATCTACTGGATGTTTAAACTGTACTGGGTGATCTACTGAATGTTTAAACTGTACTGGGTGATCTAGTGGATGTTTAAACTGTATTGGGTGATCTACTGGATGTTTAAACTGTATTGGGTGATCTAGTGGATGTTTAAACTGTATTGGGTGATCTACTGGATGTTTAAACTGTAAACTGTATTGGGTGATCTACTGGATGTTTAAACTGTATTGGGTGATCTAGTGGATGTTTAAACTGTATTGGGTGATCTACTGGATGTTTAAACTGTATTGGGTGATCTACTGGATGTTTAAACTGTATTGGGTGATCTACTGGATGTTTAAACGGTATTGGGTGATCTACTGGATGTTTAAACTGTATTGGGTGATCTACTGGATGTTTAAACTGTATTGGGTGATCTACTGGATGTTTAAACGGTATTGGGTGATCTACTGGACGTTTAAACTGTATTGGGTGATCTACTGGACGTTTAAACTGTATTGGGTGATCTACTGGACGTTTAAACAGTATTGGGTGATCTACTGGATGTTTAAACTGTATTGGGTGATCTACTGAATGTTTAAACTGTATTGGGTGATCTACTGGATGTTTAAACTGTATTGGGTGATCTACTGGATGTTTAAACTGTATTGGGTGATCTACTGGATGTTTAAACTGTATTGGGTGATCTACTGGATGTTTAAACTGTATTGGGTGATCTACTGGATGTTTAAACTGTACACTGTATTCCCCAACACAAACTATTAAACAAAAAATAAAGTACTGAATACTTGAAACATGAGAAAGGGTTCTTTTAACTCACACGTATGAAGTAAATTGAGCAGGTTTTTCCCTTTGAGTAATATGAAGTGCTAATTTTCTAGTAATCTGAACTGGTTTAGTGCATTTAATTAATCGGAGCTCTATGGCTTTTATTCCCATTTACTCAAACACCCTTGCCTTGAACGTGACTGCATCTGACGTCATAAGTGGGCGGGCATTGAAGTTCTCTCTCAACTTTCTTTAATGGCGGCCGGTTGCTCGCAGTGCGGTCGGAGCGTTCAGTTGGACTAAAACGAATTTATTTTCTTCAATTGATCAAGAATTGTCTCACCACATCAACTGTAAGTATATTATACATGAAATCAATATATTGTTTTGATAATTTGTTCATATTAACATGTAGTTTTCCGTGTCGACTGGCGAGGTGGTTTGCCCGCCTAAACTTGTGTTTGTTTGTGTGCGCGCTTACTTAATGATTATTAAATCGGCAGTAGTTTGAATAACTTTTTCATATTTGGAATTTGTTCGTATGTGTCGACATTTAAGAGCGTGCTAAAATGCATGTGAGTTTAAAATAATATAATATATGCTCACACCGGCCCGGTGTGTGTACTGTGTGTGTGTGTGTGTGTGTGTGGGTGTGTGGGTGTGTGGAGGGGTGGGTTTGCGCGCGTTTAGTATTACTGTAATACACGTGAATTCGGCAGTAAAGTTTTAATTACTTTTTGGTCATATTTGGAAGTTGTTCGTGTGTGTCGACATTTAAGAGCGTGCTTATGCATTTGAGCCTAAAATGTGCTAGGCGCCGCTGTGTGTGTGTGTGTGTGTGTGTGTGTGTGTGGAGGGAGGGGGTGGGTGTGTGGAGGCGGGGGTGTGTGTGCGAGGAGCGCGCGCTAGTATTACTTTATTAAACATTCGGCAGTAGTTTAAATTACTTTTTTTTAGCCCATATGCACCCGCTTTGCCGTACAGTGGAACAATCCCATTGAGATAGAATGAACACTTACCCATTCCATTGTTACAATGGGAGTCAACGCGAACGCTAGTGTCGCCACTCTCTTACGATTCCACTCGGGGTCTAACATGTGAATTTATATTCGGTCCACGGATATTTTTCTTATCGTCATAATGTGGTGTGGAAGTGTTGTTAAGAGCCAGCTTTATACAATGGTGTGTGACTTTGCAAAGACGCAATGATGATCGATGCATGTAGCTGCATCCAAATTAACTCACAACGCATCTTTGCAGCGTTTCATCTACCCGTGTTAAGCATGCCGACAAGAACGGATTCAATCAATCGATAACAAGCCGACATCATGTCACATGTTTGCTTGTATCTGTTATTTTCGGCAAATGGAAATTAATCATTATTTACCCTTAACATCTAATTCATAGTCTCTAAGGTCTGGTTATAGTTCCAGACCGACATACATAAAATAACGTGTTGGGATGAGAAGAGATGCTCTTTGCTCTTAGAGTTTGCTCTTCTTAGATCTGTTTTTGGTGAACTATTATGAATGTATTGACGTTTAAGCTTTCTCCTTTGGTTTTAAAGGTCCCTCAGTTGTGCCTCAGAATACTTTGTTGTTTTCAAGTATAGAGAGATTAGTCTGGACAAACTCACAGCATGGAGTCGTTTTAATATGATATTGAATAAAATAAACGTCTACAGTATGTTTGGCACAACATATGTGAGCAGGCTTTCTCTGTAATGAATATGAATAAATTCAAACTGCTTTTTATTGAGGCTCCTTATTGCATTGTTAGTTAATAATTAAAGTAGCTATATATATATATATATATATATATATATATATATATATATATATATCACACACCAACATGAGTTTGACACCACTGGACTAGAGGGTCTAAGTTGCACTGTACTTGGTGCGTTCTTTAAAACAAATCTATATCAAAGTCTCTTCACCAAAATAGCAGATCTACAAGCTTGTGACATGTGAGCTGTTGTATGCCATTTTTGGTGACTGCCCCCCCCCCCCCCAGAATGGGGATGCTGGGGTTCAAGTGGTTAAATGTCAACTATGATGTTTATTTTCAATCTGTCCTATCATGGAAACTACTATTCTCTAGTTTTCCTTGTGACATACACTGAATCTCTGCTATAGTTGTATTTTGCAACCATTTTCAATTATTGTCTTTGCAGTGGTTGGTTCGTGTACGAGGCTAAGATGTCCGTGACCCAGGGGTAGTGAGTGACGTCAGGGCTTTGGTTTGGTACAATATATCTGGACATTCTACAAATAATTACCGTGGGGTTATACAAAAGGTAATGATGAATAAATAAATGTCAATGTAATCCACATGCCAAAAACCTACACTGTCAATGTGTGTGTGTGTGTGTGTTTAATCTATTCTAGTGCCAGTGTCTGCTCCAATCGCTGCACCCCAGGCAACAACCTTTTTCATCCCAGGCAGAGGAACTTTTCAAGCTTCAGGACTGCAACCCATCTCTATCAGACCCCCCCACCGACAGCCACAACCACCACCTCCACCACAGCCCGGAACTCCAAGCAGCGTCAGTTGCAGTGGCTGTTCAAAGGTAATGTCGTGTTCATGGGTTAAAGTTCTTGGTAGAGGGAAAAAATAGTCTGCAACACTGGTATGAAAACTCAGCTCCACTGGTTTATTTGATTCAACGTTTCGATCACTAGGATCTTCTTCAGGAAGAAGCACTGAAGAAGATCCTAGTGATCGAAACGTTGAATCAAATAAACCAGTGGAGCTGAGTTTTCATATCAGTGTTGCAGACTATTTTTTCCTCTTGTACTGCCTTTTGTCCAGCACCTGGGCTAGAGTGGAGGTGCATGCTCTATTACCTTTGTTAAAGTTCTTGGTAACCTACACTGATTTGAATTCTATAGAAGAGGGGCAGGTCTGCTATGAAAGCATGTCATGTGCTGAAACCATTTGACATCATGGACGAGTTTGGAAACACATTGGAAAGAACTAACGGCACAAATCTTCTCATGGGTGTCGCTGGGACAGTCTTTTTCAGAGGAGCATCACTTCAATACATCTTTTTTGAGAGCTGCTGTTCTGCAAATCACTATGACTAATGATATATTGCATGTATTGTGTACGTGCTGATATCTTGTATGTTGGGACATTTGAATGTGTAGGTGCTGCTCAAGGGCCAGACGGCATTCCAGAGAAAAGGCTCCACGCAGCTCTTCTGTTCCACCGTCTGTCTGACTGGCCACCTCCGATGACAAGCAAAGCCTGCTCCTGTCACCAGTGCCTCAAGTATGTCTGTCTCTGGCTGCATGAAATTATTTCTTTCCCCAAGTTTTCAATTTCATTTCGACTGCTATTCTCAGGGCTTAAAGTTCTCTGTCCTGGGGCCTGATTTCCGGATTTAGGACTTCATATGGGCCATTTATGAGATCAGTGCAGATCTGCAAAAAAAAATAATAAGGGGGTGGGGGGTGTATGTAGCCATGGTCAAGGTGTGAATGACAATACGTGATCAAAACGAGATCTCTCCAAAGTCCAAACTACCAAGCATCCAAATAATATTTACATCAGCTGCCCAGAATGGACCACGCGCTGCTGAATGTAACCTGAATGTAATGTTGTCGTGCACACTGCTGCGCAGACAGTAAATAGCAGATCTGCCAGCTCACAGCGTGTCACGAATGCTACGCGCTGTGAGCGTGTATATCTGCTATTTGCTGCACGCAACACCAGTGCGCAACTAAGTGTGTTGTGCTTGATTGTCTGAAAATCATTTTCCATCTTGGCTTTTTTTTGCTTTAACACCTGAACTCATTAGACCTATTATTTTGTGTGTGGATTTGCATCATGCGCAACCATTTTCAATTATTGTCTTTGCAGTGGTTGGTTCGTGTTCGTAGTACCATATCTCCCCCGGTTAAACTGAAGGCCCTGCTCAGTGGTTGGTTCGTGTTCGTAGTACCATATCTCCCCCGGTTACACTGAAGGCCCTGCTCAATCACCACATCGAACTAAATGTAAGTATCTCCACTCTTAACACTGTTCTAGTTTTAGACCTATTATTTTGTGTATGCTATAGTAGCAGCTATATATACCAAGGTTAAGCCATATATTTTGTGTAAAGTTTCTTTATGTTGGCTATGTGGAGGATGTAGTCTATCCTCATTGCTAAGTGCCAAAACGTGTCTTCTGTTTCCAGGTCACTGACGGTGCCCATATGACTTGGCCGTGTAAGTTGTGTTCAGTGTCCTTCACTGGCCGAACACAGTTATTTACACATTATAGGCTACAGCACAGTCAATGTTCAGGAGTCAGTCCACTGCCATGCCTGTATGGCCATTGCATGTGCACATTTAAGACACTTAGTGCACTGGGGTCACATTTATCTAGGAACCACACTGCTGAAATTAGCAGTAGTACAAGTCAGAGTCAGGAGCATGTGTCATTCAAGTGTCCTCTGTGCACATTTGAGCAGCCCTTTTCCGGATCTGAGGTTCTCTATCATTTGAGAATGACATCATTATAGATGACATCATTAAGTGTGTGTTATAGAATGACATCATTATAGATGACATCATTAAGGGTGTGTTATAGAATGACATCATTATAGATGACATCATTAAGTGTGTGTTATATAATGACATCATTATAGATGACATCATTAAGTGTGTGTTATAGAATGACATCATTGTAGATGACATCATTAAGTGTGTGTTATAGAATGACATCATTGTAGATGACATCATTAAGTGTGTGTGTTACAGAATGTGGTCCTTATATCAGTGAGAGATGCCGACATTTTGTTAAGGCCTATTTTGTCACGACAGAGTCACGTCGACAAGCTAAAGCTCTTTGGTTACTAAAATATATAAGTTGTGTTTTCGAAAACTGTATTGGGTGATCTACTGGACGTTTAAACTGTATTGGGTGATCTACTGGACGTTTAAACTGTATTGGGTGATCTACTGGACGTTTAAACTGTATTGGGTGATCTACTGGATGTTTAAACTGTATTGGGTGATCTACTGGATGTTTAAACTGTATTGGGTGATCTGTTTAAACTGTATTGGGTGATCTACTGGACGTTTAAACTGTATTGGGTGATCTACTGGATGTTTAAACTGTATTGGGTGATCTACTGGATGTTTAAACTGTATTGGGTGATCTACTGGACGTTCAAACTGTATTGGGTGATCTACTGGACGTTTAAACTGTATTGGGTGATCTACTGGACGTTTAAACTGTATTGGGTGATCTACTGGACGTTTAAACTGTATTGGGTGATCTACTGGATGTTTAAACTGTATTGGGTGATCTACTGGACATTCAAACTGTATTGGGTGATCTACTGGACGTTTAAACTGTATTGGGTGATCTACTGGATGTTTAAACTGTAAACTGTATTGGGTGATCTACTGGATGTTTAAACTGTATTGGGTGATCTAGTGGATGTTTAAACTGTATTGGGTGATCTACTGGATGTTTAAACTGTATTGGGTGATCTAGTGGATGTTTAAACTGTATTGGGTGATCTACTGGATGTTTAAACTGTATTGGGTGATCTAGTGGATGTTTAAACTGTATTGGGTGATCTACTGGATGTTTAAACTGTAAACTGTATTGGGTGATCTACTGGATGTTTAAACTGTATTGGGTGATCTACTGGATGTTTATACTGTATTGGGTGATCTACTGGATGCTTAAACTGTATTGGGTGATCTACTGGATGTTTAAACTGTAAACTGTATTGGGTGATCTACTGGATGGTTAAACTGTACTGGGTGATCTACTGAATGTTTAAACTGTAAACTGTATTGGGTGATCTACTGGATGTTTAAAATGTAAACTGTATTGGGTGATCTACTGGATGTTTAAACTGTATTGGGTGATCTACTGGATGTTTAAACTGTATTGGGTGATCTACTGGACGTTTAAACTGTATTGGGTGATCTACTGGACGTTTAAACTGTATTGGGTGATCTACTGGACGTTTAAACTGTATTGGGTGATCTACTGGAGGTTTAAACTGTATTGGGTGATCTACTGGAGGTTTAAACTGTATTGGGTGATCTACTGGTTGTTTAAACTGTATTGGGTGATCTACTGGATGTTTAAACTGTATTGGGTGATCTACTGGACGTTTAAACTGTATTGGGTGATCTACTGGACGTTTAAACTGTATTGGGTGATCTACTGGACGTTCAAACTGTATTGGGTGATCTACTGGACGTTTAAACTGTATTGGGTGATCTACTGGACGTTTAAACTGTATTGGGTGATCTACTGGATGTTTAAACTGTATTGGGTGATCTACTGGACGTTCAAAATGTATTGGGTGATCTACTGGACGTTTAAACTGTATTGGGTGATCTACTGGACGTTTAAACTGTATTGGGTGATCTACTGGATGTTTAAACTGTATTGGGTGATCTACTGGACGTTCAAACTGTATTGGGTGATCTACTGGATGTTTAAACTGTAAACTGTATTGGGTGATCTACTGGATGTTTAAACTGTATTGGGTGATCTACTGGATGTTTAAACTGTATTGGGTGATCTACTGGATGTTTAAACTGTAAACTGTATTGGGTGATCTACTGGATGTTTAAACTGTACTGGGTGATCTACTGGATGTTTAAACTGTATTGGGTGATCTACTGGATGTTTAAACTGTATTGGGTGATCTACTGGACGTTCAAAATGTATTGGGTGATCTACTGGATGTTTAAACTGTATTGGGTGATCTAGTGGATGTTTAAACTGTATTGGGTGATCTACTGGATGTTTAAACTGTATTGGATGATCTAGTGGATGTTTAAACTGTATTGGGTGATCTACTGGATGTTTAAACTGTAAACTGTATTGGGTGATCTACTGGATGTTTAAACTGTATTGGGTGATCTACTGGATGTTTAAACTGTAAACTGTATTGGGTGATCTACTGGATGTTTAAACTGTACTGGGTGATCTACTGGATGTTTAAACTGTATTGGGTGATCTACTGGATGTTTAAACTGTAAACTGTATTGGGTGATCTACTGGATGTTTAAACTGTACTGGGTGATCTACTGGATGTTTAAACTGTATTGGGTGATCTACTGGATGTTTAAACTGTAAACTGTATTGGGTGATCTACTGGATGTTTTAACTGTATTGGGTGATCTACTGGATGTTTAAACTGTATTGGGTGATCTAGTGGATGTTTAAACTGTAAACTGTATTGGGTGATCTACTGGATGTTTAAACTGTAAACTGTATTGGGTGATCTACTGGATGTTTAAACTGTATTGGGTGATCTACTGGATGTTTAAACTGTATTGGGTGATCTACTGGATGTTTAAACTGTATTGGGTGATCTACTGGATGTTTAAACTGTATTGGGTGATCTACTGGATGTTTAAACTTTATTGGGTGATCAACTGGATGTTTAAACTGTATTGGATGATCTACTGGATGTTTAAACTGTAAACTGTATTGTGTGATCTACTGGATGTTTAAACTGTAAACTGTATTGGGTGATCTAATGGATGTTTAAACTGTATTGGGTGATCTACTGGATGTTTAAACTGTATTGGGTGATCTACTGGATGTTTAAACTGTAAACTGTATTGGGTGATCTACTGGATGTTTAAACTGTAAACTGTATTGGGTGATCTACTGGATGTTTAAACTGTATTGGGTGATCTACTGGATGTTTAAACTGTATTGGGTGATCTACTGGATGCTTAAACTGTATTGGGTGATCTACTGGATGTTTAAACTGTAAACTGTATTGGGTGATCTACTGGATGTTTAAACTGTAAACTGTATTGGGTGATCTACTGGATGTTTAAACTGTATTGGGTGATCTACTGGATGTTTAAACTGTAAACTGTATTGGGTGATCTACTGGATGTTTAAACTGTATTGGGTGATCTAGTGGATGTTTAAACTGTAAAACATCCTGAATGTTACGCGTATTGCTCAACATCAGCAAGAGTACACATGTTACCAACGATAATCTGTATGCCGGAATATTCAGGGTGAGCGACAAAATAGCAGCCAGGAGAATGAGACTAGCAGGACACTGCCAGAGACACCAGGAGAATGAGACTAGCAGGACTCTGCCAGAGACACCAGGAGAATGAGACTAGCAGGACACTGCCAAAGACACCAGGAGCTCCCAGCCAGCAAACTGGTGCTGTGGGAACCAACACATGGGCACCGGTCACGAGGACGTCCCACACTAACATATTTGGATCAAGAACAACGCAGGAGCACAAAGCACCAACGAGCTGGCCGGATGTATGGAGAACCGGGATGACTGGAAGCAACGATGGAAGGCTCGTCTGAGGACGACCTAGAGAGCATAGTCGAAATCCAAGAGGTATGTAGATTTGCGGCAAACACCTCCTAAGAATTGACGGCCGATAGTCGCTGGTCCCAAAGGCTGAGAATATTCTACTCCAGCACAAGCAGCAGGAGTGTTTCCCCAATGAATGGCAGCTGCTACCAAGTGGTAGTCGTCTCATTACTCTCACCCAGAGTTGGACAAGGAGCTGCTACCAAGTGGTAGTCGTCTCATTACTCTCACCCAGAGTTGGACAAGGAGCTGCTACCAAGTGGTAGTCGTCTCATTACTCTCACCCAGAGTTGGACAAGGAGCTGCTACCAAGTGGTAGTCGTCTCATTACACTCACCCAGAGTTGGACAAGGAGCTGCTACCAAGTGGTAGTCGTCTCATTACTCTCACCCAGAGTTGGACAAGGAGCTGCTACCAAGTGGTAGTCGTCTCATTACTCTCACCCAGAGTTGGACAAGGAGCTGCTACCAAGTGGTAGTCGTCTCATTACTCTCACCCAGAGTTGGACAAGGAGCTCAACTCATCTCAGTTGGAGCGCAGCTATGACACTCAACAGCCCTTAGATCCCACCCCATTCGACTGGTATCACCCCATATAATCGGCAAAATCATCTGTTATCAACACGTTTGAATGGGGCCAGAATGTCCATACTGGCATCCTCACCACATACCCTGGTCAAGGTTTCCCCCTGGTGGACGTGTCATTTTGGTGCATGATGGAACTAGGAGCTACTAATATATACTATTCTCTGTCTATCAGGACGTAACTCGAACGGCGCTGAGTCGGGTCTGGTGGCCTTCGCAACGCTCGGCACGGCGACTCGCTCGGCTAGCGCCTCGCTCGGCGGTGCCTCACGTAGCTCATGGCCACCAGACACGGCGCGCCTCCGTCAGGACATCAGTGATAATGACAATGCTACAATCGCAGACAATGACATACTGAACAGTGAGGATGCCAGTATGGACATTCTGGCCCCATTCAAACGAGCTGATAACGGATGATTTCGCCGATTATATGGGGTGATACCAGTCGAATGGGGTGCAGATCCTAAACATAAGATCACAACACAGCTCCTCATTCAGCATCATGACCTGATCCTAAACATAAGATCACAGCACAGCTCCTCATTCAGCATCATGATCTGATCCTAAACATAAGATCACAACACAGCTCCTCATTCAGCATCCTGACCTGATCCTAAACATAAGATCACAACACAGCTCCTCATCCAGCATCATGACGACCAGCTCCATCACCCAGGAAGTCAACGTGTTTTTGCTGAACTGAGGCGGAATTATTGGATCCTCTGAGGAAGAGAAGCTGTTCGACGCCATCAGCAGTGTTGTGTCGGATGATGGAAGTGGCAAGGGAAACCGCAGGTACCCCAAATGGCAGATCTTCCCCCAGCCCGGTAGAAGAACAGGTAGAAGAACTGAGGAGAGATGGGGCATCATCTTCAAGTGCATGACCACCAGAGCACTGCACTTGGACTTCCTCTCAGGTATCGACACAAGATTTTCCAGATTGGCTCTGAGGTTTGTTGCTCGCTGCAGACAACAACAGGAGGCACTGCTCTGAAGGAAGTCCAGGACTTTAAGTACCTGGGCGGTACTCAACTGAGCAAGATCTGAAAGTGAGGAAGGCAATTGCATGGAGGGCCCTGAACGGCATGACCAGTGAACAACCTCCCCTGTCAAATAAAACTCAGCTTCTTCTATGCAACGGTAGAGTCTGTTCTTCTATATGGCATTGAATGCTGGACTCTGAAGCCTCCAGAACCTCAACATCAATGATGGTCCCTTCACGGTCAGTGAGTTAGCCAGGGCGAGAGAGGATAAAAGTGCTGGGCTTACTAACTACCTCCTAAAATGTCTCAAATTCAGCCTTGCTACGCTTCTCTTGTAGCGGGGGTACAGGTCTCACAGCACCCCCCAAAAGGCATAAATCCATCACAAATAATCCCGACCTCACACACATGCACGTATGGTATGAGGCTCCTCTGCTGAGCCTTGTCTGGCGTGCACAAACATTATGTTTTATTAAATATGCCATAATACATTATAATTTTATGCTATGACACCTGTGACTCATTCTGTATCCCAGAGACACACCATTTGTGGTGACTGAAACTAACCCTGAGCAGCCCTAGTTAAAACCATTTTATCCACCTCTGTAAAAAGGAATGACATACACACTGTATAAAGAACACACACCGTTACCCGCCTCTGATAGCCTGCTTGTACGAGGCTATCAGGAGCTAAAAGTATCCTGTCTGTAGAGAGAAATATCATATCATATGTACACGAGTTCTCAGTTGGGTGCAACCTTTCTGCTTCAGACTAGCCGGGTCACGCGGATCGCATCAACGCGGCTCGCATCAACCCGTACAGAGCACAGGAAAGCAAGGGGTTAAACTATGAGAGGCAGTATGTATCTCCCATACAGCTAGCCTACCTCTGAAGGCTCTACTGAGCCGTTGAGTTGAGTATGTATCTCCCATACAGCTAGCCTACCTCTGAAGGCTCTACTGAGCCGTTGAGTTGAGTATGTATCTCCCATACAGCTAGCCTACCTCTGAAGGCTCTACTGAGCCGTTGAGTTGAGTATGTATCTCCCATACAGCTAGCCTACCTCTGAAGGCTCTACTGAGCCGTTGAGTTGAGTATGTATCTCCCATACAGCTAGCCTACCTCTGAAGGCTCTACTGAGCCGTTGAGTTGAGTATGTATCTCCCATACAGCTAGCCTACCTCTGAAGGCTCTACTGAGCCGTTGAGTTGACTATGTATCTCCCATACAGCTAGCCTACCTCTGAAGGCTCTACTGAGCCGTTGAGTTGAGTATGTATCTCCCATACAGCTAGCCTACCTCTGAAGGCTCTACTGAGCCGTTGAGTTGAGTATGTATCTCCCATACAGCTAGCCTACCTCTGACGGCTCTACTGAGCCGTTGAGTTGAGTATGTATCTCCCATACAGCTAGCCTACCTCTGACGGCTCTACTGAGCCGTTGAGTTGAGTATGTATCTCCCATACAGCTAGCCTACCTCTGACGGCTCTACTGAGCCGTTGACTTGAGTATGTATCTCCCATACAGCTAGCCTACCTCTGAAGGCTCTACTGAGCCGTTGACTTGAGTATGTATCTCCCATACAGCTAGCCTACCTCTGACGGCTCTACTGCGGCCAACCTTGACCTCGTTGGTAGAGTGTTGTCCTATACGGCGGTGAATGCTGGACCCTGAAGCCAACCCTGCAGAAGTCTCTAGACGGGGCTACACCAGGATGCTGGACCCTGAAGCCAACCCTGCAGAAGTCTCTAGACGGGGCTACACCAGGATGCTGGACCCTGAAGCCAACCCTGCAGAAGTCTCTAGACGGGGCTACACCAGGATGCTGGACCCTGAAGCCAACCCTGCAGAAGTCTCTAGACGGGGCTACACCAGGATGCTGCATTCAGTACTCAACATCAGCAACAGCACACATGTTACCAACACAAATCTGTATGATGGAATGCCAAGGGTGAGCCAGAAAATACAGCCAGCAGAATGAGACTAGCAGGACTCTGCCAGAGACACCAGGAGAATGAGACTAGCAGGACACTGCCAGAGACACCAGGAGAATGAGACTAGCAGGACACTGCCAGAGACACCAGGAGAATGAGACTAGCAGGACACTGCCAGAGACACCAGGAGAATGAGACTAGCAGGATACTGCCAGAGACACCAGGAGAATGAGACTATAGCAGGACACTGCCAGAGACACCAGGATAAGGAGACTATAGCAGGACACTGCCAGAGACACCAGGAGAATGAGACTAGCAGGACACTTCCAGAGACACCAGGAGAATGAGACTAGCAGGACACTTCCAGAGACACCAGGAGAATGAGACTATAGCAGGACACTGCCAAAGACACCAAGAGCTCCCAGCCAGCAAACTGGTGCTGTGGGAACCAACACACGAGGTTCACGAGGTCACGAGGACGTCCCTTACTAACATATGTGGATGTACTCAAGAACGACGCAGGAGCGCAAAGCACCAACGAGCTGGCCGGATGTATGGAGAACCGGGATGACTAGAAGCAACAATGGAGGGCTCGTCTGAGGACGACCTTGAGAGAGAGAGAGCAGAAAGCCTTCTGATTTGCCCTCCAACTGGGGTACAAACTTCAAGGGAGGAGAGCGAGAGCTACAGGAGACATTCTCTTCTCTGCAGCCAGACATACCAGCCCAGCTTTCATCTCAACAGGTCGAGTTCCGCTTCAACTCCACCAACCCCCCCCCCCCCCCCCCCCATTTCTGCAGCTGTTTGGAGTGAGAAATAAGGTCCTTAAAAGGGGCTTGTAGCAATTTATTAGACCTACTTGTTAAGTTGCTATTTACAGTAAATGCCATGATGTGATAATGGGCCTAATATTGCCTATCATTTTGTTATGAAACCCCTCTGGCGTCTCACATTTTGTTTTAAAGTTCTATTTGGTCATGTGTGGTATGGCTGACTTAGCCTAGGGGATATTTATCTTGTTATTTTAACAGGCTTAGAACCATATTTAGCAGGAAAAGATAAAAGAGAGAGATTTACAACAGAAGGCCAACCATTAGGGGACTAACTATTAGGGCATTTGATGCTGATGCCTGTCAGTCACAATGTGGGACAGACAGGGTCTCAACTTGAACACTGATGCCTGCCAGTCACAATGTGGGACAGGGTCTCAATTTGAACACTGATGCCTGCCAGTCACAATGTGGGACAGACAGGGTCTCAATTTGAACACTGAAGCCTGTCAGTCACAATGTGGGACAGACAGGGTCTCAATTTGAACACTGATGCCTGTCAGTCACAATGTGGGACAGACAGGGTCTCAATTTGAACACTGAAGCCTGTCAGTCACAATGTGGGACAGACAGGGTCTCAATTTGAACACTAATGCCTGCCAGTCACAATGTGGGACAGGGTCTCAATTTGAACACTGATGCCTGTCAGTCACAATGTGGGACAGACAGGGTCTCAACTTGAACACTGATGCCTGTCAGTCACAATGTGGGACAGACAGGGTCTCAATTTGAACACTGATGCCTGCCAGTCACAATGTGGGACAGGGTCTCAATTTGTGGGACGCCTGAAATGTTTGGGAAATGAGGGACGGTCCCTCGCAAAGGGGGACATCTGGTGACCCTAGGTACTGTGCATGGGGGAGGTGTACTGGAAATACAAAGGTTGAAAACCTGATTTAAGCGATTCTATTTTATGAACATTCAGTATTTTGTGAGAACTACACTATGCGTTGTAGCCTATTGTGTTATTATTAACTAATGTTAATCTTCAAAATAGGATATATCTTATACTAATACTGTTCAGTCATATATTAAGTCCAATACCTGTATTGGCCTAATTAAATTCGTTTAAATGCATCATTGTATGTATTTATTTCTAAAACGTGACTAAAGAAAATGACGTAGAGTTCTCTGAACAGGACTAACTATTGGCCTATAGGGGGAGCTGTGTCCTGATCCAAGACATCCTGGGGTTTAAATCAAATGCTGGTACGACCTACGCTTCTACAAAGATAGGTCATAATGTGAAACAGACACCATGAGGCCTTGAAAAACCTGGAGATAGTACAATAAAACAAACATCTCTGTCCAGATGGTTTCATGACTCACCCTCGTCAGCCTTGTCAGTCGAGTCTTGTGATGGACGTTCAGCTCCTGGATAAGGAGAGGAGGATGATGAAGTGAGCTCTGTGACATTGTGATATTTATGTAATGTTGTCTATTGTAGGCTCCCTAGACTTCTCAAAACAAACTGGTCAGGCTCCTACTTGGCCTCACTCCCTGAACCCACCTCACCCCTGCCCACTTTGACAGGCTGGAATGGCTTAGGGTCGATGACATAGTACAGCATCTTGCAATGGGTCTGGTCCACAAGATTCGATACACATTAAGATACCCATGTGCCCGTCTAGATACTTCCTTAATGTCAACGAAGTCCACACCCACAACACCACCACAACCCAGATTCGGCACAAACAAGGGACTAAATTAATTTTTACTCCTATGCCACCAAAATGTCAAACGTCATTAAGACATGTGAATCCCTTGACTCCTTCAAAACCACTCCCAAAGGCCCCCCCACCCCCTTTCCCCCTTACTGTATATGTTTATTTTTCCTCTTTTGCCTCCTTACATGATTTCCTGTTTTTTATATAAAAGTGTATATTTGTACGTCTCTAAATGTTCTGATGAATTGAAAATGGTGGACCCTGTTTATCAGTGTGTCGTGCACAGTTAACAGTCTTTGTATTGAGTTGTGCTTTCATGTGAAATGTAGCCATTCTGCAAAATGTTAATCAATCAACATTGTTAATTACCTTGCTGTGTAGTAGTGGTGACAGTGATGTTGAGTGAATTGATGTTACATCCAGATAAAACAGGAGCAACCGCTACACTTCCACCATGTGCTTCATTAATGGCTCCAGCAGGGGGCACTGGAGAAGCTGCACAATACAAAGAAAAATATTAGTGTTACAAATTACCGCAGGCAGCCAGGCAATATCTGTGAATTTGCACCAACCACTTCCGGCCCACACAGCCCAATACAACGAGAGGAGCAAAACGTTTTACGAGCAGCAGCCGACATGTGTTAGGTTTCACATAAGCGGTAATATGGCTGGCACGATGCGATCAGAAATCACTGTTTACATCTGAACGTCAGGCGGTTTGGACTAAAACAACAACTTTGGAGTATTTTTCGGAGAAAACGAGCAGCAAAGAACCGACAATGAGTGGATCCTTATGGGAGGCGCGCGCATTGTTCCTCACGATGGGAAGAACGTAGACGCTGTCTAGCAGCCTGGGGGCGCTGTCTAGCAGCCTGGGGGCACTGTCTAGCAGCCTGGGGGCCTGTCTAGCAGCCTGGGGGCCTGTCTAGCAGCGCTGTCTAGCAGCCTGGGGGCCTGTCTAGCAGCCTGGGGGCCTGTCTAGCAGCCTGGGGGCCTGTCTAGCAGCCTGGGGGCCTGTACAGCAGCATGGGCAGTATGGAAGGTTAGTGTTGAGATTCGGCTGCATGGTACTAATATAACCCTTACTACACGCCATCTGACGGGTATGGCAACCTTCGGGGTTAAATCTTAACCCGTCATCTGACGGGTTCCGAAGCGTTTTGGCGACATGAGTGTTAAAACAATTGTTTTGGCTGGCAATATGATGATAGCACCTTAAAGCAGTTACAACATGCATTTTAAAACAGTTAATATTTCATAGAATATTGTCTATGTCCCTCAAACTTATTTCTAATGGTTTGAGCCTCAATCACCTCTGATTAGGGTTTAATGCCGGAATCCCGGGATTTCGGGCCTCCCGGGAATAGGGCACGCAATTTCCCGCCCGGAAATTTCTTCGGGACCCGTTGTCACGGAGTTTTTTTTTTTCTTGTAGGGAAATTACACTAAAGGAGTTTCACACAGTGCGCGTTCTTTCCCCTTATCTATGAGTGATCAAATGTCCCAATCTGAACCCTCCCATCATTTTCAAATGTTTGATATTTATATGGAATTATGGATTACACTCGAGGGCTGCAAGCCTGCAACGGGAACTGGAGCCAGCGGGACCCAACGTAAATGTTGCGGCGGCGGGGGCGGTATTTAAATAGCCTACCTGCGGCGGGCAGGCACGGCCGCCGGCCGGTCCAAGATGAAATCAGTGGGACCCCGCGAATCCTGCATCCTCCCGCAATTAATCAGATAGGCCTACAGAGTTTATATACATACTTTAGCAAAATATGAATGTCTGACAGACATCTTCAGGCTGCACGCTCCCAAAGCTGCTGCACCTGTCAATCATTAGGCCTAATCAGTCACTCTGTGAGAATTGTGTGTATTACGGACGGAGCGAGGAGTTTCCTTTCCCTGTGATGGACATTGTCACCTTCTAAACCCCTTTTTTGCTTTTGCCTGCATGTGTATCAGCAATAACGTGAAACGGAACACAAACAAAGATGAGTAGGCTACAATTTGTTTTATAATAACCACCAGCGCTCTCTCTCTCTCTCTCTCTCTCTCTCTCTCTCTCTCTCTCTCTCTCTCTCTCTCTCTCTCTCTCTCTCTCTCTCTCTCTCTCTCTCTCTCTCTCTCTCTCTCTCTCTCTCTCTCTCTCTCTCTTCTCTCTCTCTCTCTCTCTCTCTCTCTCTCTCTCTCTCTCTCTCTCTCTCTCTCTCTCTCTCTCTCTCTCCCTCTCTCTCTCTCTCTCTCTCTCTCTCTCTCTCTCTCTCTCTCTCTCTCTCTCTCTCTCTAATAATCAGTGTACTGTGCGTGCTGGCTAATTTAACACCCAATCGGACTTTTCATAAAGTACAAAGCGGGATGATCACATTCTCTGCAGCGGAGAAGGGGACCCACTGCATGCTCAAAGGGTGAAAGACCTAGCCTGGTTAATAAACCAGACCGAATCAACCGTTGGCAAAAGAAAATGCCTGCCGGCCCGCGACAGTGTTGTGTGATATTAGTCTGGCTTATTAGCCAGGCTATGAAAGACCATGGCTAAGGTAGCCTATCTATGTGAAAGACGGGAGGTCGTTTTTTCCCCGTGCTTCGACAGTCACATTAGTGCAAACTCCTGTGTCCCTTTTTCTGAATAGCGTAGTGGCCTATAACATTATTAATATTTTAATGTAATACTTTTATTGTAGGCTATATGTTCATATTTCGTTCAAATAAAACGTTTTAAACCAAAAAATATCACTATTCTATTGAACATATGAAGTATACATATGCATTTTGGTGGGCACTTTTTTTCTTTTTTTTCTGACGGGAATTCCCTACCTCTGATAGAACCAGTACGATACTGCCCCCTACTGTTTAACTCCGATAGAACCAGCACGATACTGCCCCCTACTGTTTAACTCTGATATAACCAGTCCATCTTCTTCTTTTTTGTTTTGCTTCTGAAGCTGTTTTCATCATCATTTTTCGACCGCGGTCGAGATCATGGATGTCACAACGCCGCGCCAGACTTTCCGGTCCTTCATTGCCATCCCCAGTTCCTGCTTACTGATGCATGTGTCCCTAGTGATGACATCAGGGAATGACAGTTTTCTACCTCTGGTCCGCCCTGAGGCAGGACTCCAGAGAAGAAGGGAAGATATAACCTCATTGTCAGCTCTGTAGCAGTGGCCGGCAAACTGTGTTCTTCTGGATCGGACTAGTGAAGAAACACAGGGAAGGTTGCCGTATATTAGATTAGTCGATGGGTGGACTAGTGTAGAAACACGGGGAAGGTTGCCGTATATTAGATTAGTCGATGGGTGGACTAGTGTAGAAACACGGGGAAGGTTGCCGTATATTAGATTAGTCGATGGGTGGACTAGTGTAGAAACACGGGGAAGGTTGCCGTATAGATTAGATTAGTCGATGGGTGGACTAGTGTAGAAACACGGGGAAGGTTGCCGTATAGATTAGATTAGTCGATGGGTGGCTCTTCCAAGACAGATTTTGCGCTCCCATTAGAAGGCGGGTGTAAGTGCCATCCAACCGTTTCTCTAATTTCTTTGAAAGTGTCCATGTCTCGGAGCCATAGAGTAGAATCGGCTCAACGTCGTCCTAAATATTTGTACTTTTAACATCTTACTAAGCTGGGATGACCAGATCTTATGCGTGTCATTGCAGGCTGACCAGCTGTTTTAGCTGCAGTACCACAATGTCCTGAGGTGGTGGGGGCGCTGATATGCAACTTATTTAATCTTTGAGTCATTATAATACTGATGCTAGATAAAACCAGGCTTGTTTCCATTCCATGCCAGCTTGGAAAATCAACAATGGCAGACATTGTAAACAAAGTGGAACTGAAGACTGAAGAGGTGGAGGAATTATATGAAGTAGGGTGCTACTGATGACATCACGCATATGACCAAATCAGTTGAGCTGTTCTTGAGAGTAACCCCAATATGATGAGAAAGCCTGATTATTCCAAATTGCGTATTTTGTGGGGATAGTAAAATACATAGAGGAGCCCAATAGACACTTTTTTTTCCCCCAAAAAAAGTTGAATTTTATGTTATAGATCCTTAACTCGTTGGAGTAAATACAGAAATAATCCATCCATCCTTTCTCCTTACTGTTAGGTTACTAATTTACAAAAGGCTCCGTCCAGATTGTTTCATGACTCACCCTCGTTAACCTTCTTAGTCGAGTCTTGTGATGGAAGTTCAGCTCCTGCATAAGGAGAGGAGGATGAAGTGTGAGTGGACATGGTAGAATGGTAACTGCTGCATTTATATAGCGCCTTTATCCAAGTCCCTTTTCATAGACCGTGCATTACATTCAGCCATTCACACACACATCATCATATCATCATCATATTATAATTCTGTCTGTCTGTCTGTCTGAAACACTGTCGTAGCTCCTCACTGCCTGCACCAATCGCTCTGACTTCTCACACAGGCATTGACCATAATATTACGGAGGTCAATTTAACAAATTGTTGATTAATAAATAATTTATTAGTGAATTAAAAATTCCCGCCCACTTATTTGGGTATTTTTCTCTCAAAAACCGCTGGAGCTACAGTTACAACACTTGGAGGGGAGGTTCATAATAATTATTAAAATGAATGTAAAGAATTATTACATCAGTCGGCCTCATGGTGGCGCTATAACAGCCCACTTTACATTTCGCCTTATAAGTCTTGCACCGTAGGTCCTAATTTACAAAAGGCTCCGTCCAGATTGTTTCATGACTCACCCTCGTTAGCCTTGTTAGTCGAGTCTTGTGATGGAAGTTCAGCTCCTGCATAAGGAGAGGCTCCAGCAGGGGGCACTGGAGAAGCTGCACAATACAAAGAAACATATTAGTGTTACAAAATACCGCAGGCAGCCAGGCAATATCTGTGAATTTGCACCAACCACTTCCGGCCCACACAGCCCAATACAACGAGAGGAGCAAAACGTTTTACGAGCAGCAGCCGACATGTGTTAGGTTTCACATAAGCGGTAATATGGCTGGCACGATGCGATCAGAAATCACTGTTTACATCTGAACGTCAGGCGGTTTGGACTAAAACAACAACTTTGGAGTATTTTTTGGAGAAAACAAGCAGCAAATAAACAACAATGAGAGGATCCTTATGGGAGGCTCGCGCATTGTTCCTCACGATGGGAAGAACGTAGGCGCTGTCTAGCAGCCTGGGGGCGCTGTCTAGCAGCCAGGGGGCGCTGTCTAGCAGCCTGGGGGCACTGTGTCTAGCAGCCTGGGGGCGCTGTCTAGCAGCCTGGGGGCGCTGTCTAGCAGCCTGGCAGCCTGGGGGCGCTGTCTAGCAGCCTGGGGGCCTGTCTAGCAGCCTGGGGGCCTGTCTAGCAGCCTGGGGGCGCTGTCTAGCAGCCTGGGGGCCTGTCTAGCAGCCTGGAGGCGCTGTCTAGCAGCCTGGGGGCGCTGTCTAGCAGCCTGGGGGCGCTGTCTAGCAGCCTGGGGGCCTGTCTAGCAGCCTGGACAGCAAGGAAGGTTAGTGTTGAGCTTTGGCTGCTTGGTATTGATATAAACCTTACAACCCGCCATCTGACGGGTATGGCAACCTTCGGGGTTAAATCTTAACCCGTCATCTGACGGGTTCCGAAGCGTTTTGGCGACATGAGTGTTAAAACTCATGATAACACCTTAAAGCAGTTACAACATGCATGCCCCCTACTGTTTAACTCTGATAGAACCAGTACGATACTGCCCCCTACTGTTTAACTCTGATAGAACCAGTACGATACTGCCCCCTACTGTTTAACTCTGATAGAACCAGTACGATACTGCCCCCTACTGTTTAACTCTGATAGAACCAGTACAATACTGCCCCCTACTGTTAACTCTGATAGAACCAGTACGATACTGCCCCCTACTGTTTAACTCTGATAGAACCAGTATGATACTGCCCCCTACTGTTTAACTCTGACAGAACCAGTACGATACTGCCCCCTACTGTTTAACTCTGATAGAACCAGTACGATACTGCCCCCTACTGTTTAACTCTGATAGAACCAGTACGATACTGCACCCTACTGTTAACTCTGACAGAACCAGTGCGATACTGCCCCCTTCTGTTTAACTCTGATAGAACCAGTACGATAGTGCCCCCTACTGTTTAACTCTGATAGAACCAGTACGATACTGCCCCCTACTGTTTCACTCTGATAGAACCAGTACAATACTGCCCCCTACTGTTTAACTCTGATAGAACCAGTACGATACTGCCCCCTACTGTTTAACTCTGATAGAACAGTACGATACTGCCCCCTACTGTTTAACTCTGATAGAACCAGTACGATACTGCCCCCTACTGTTAACTCTGACAGAACCAGTACGATACTGCCCCCTACTGTTTAACTCTGATAGAACCAGTACGATACTGCCCCCTACTGTTTAACTCTGATAGAACCAGTACGATACTGCCCCCTACTGTTTAACTCTCATAGAACCAGTACGATACTGCCCCCTACTGTTAACTCTGACAGAACCAGTGCGATACTGCCCCCTTCTGTTTAACTCTGACAGAACCAGTACGATACTGGCCCCTACTGTTTACCTCTGACAGAACCAGTACGATACTGCCCCCTACTGTTAACTCTGACAGAACCAGTACGATACTGCCCCCTACTGTTTAACTCTGATAGAACCAGTACGATACTGCCCCCTACTGTTTAACTCTGACAGAACCTGTACGATACTGCCCCCTACTGTTTAACTCTGATACAACCAGTATGATACTGCCTCCTACTGTTTAACTCTGATATAACCAGTACGATACTGCCCCCTACTGTTTACCTCTGATATAACCAGTACAATACTGCCCCCTACTGTTTACCTCTGATATAACCAGTACGATACTGCCCCTACTGTTTAACTCTGATAGAACCAGTACAATACTGCCCCCTACTGTTTAACTCTGACAGAACCAGTACGATACTGCCCCCTACTGTTTACCTCTGACAGAACCTGTACGATACTGCCCCCTACTGTTTAACTCTGATAGAACGAGTACGATACTGCCTCCTACTGTTTACCTCTGATATAACCAGTACGATACTGCCCCCTACTGTTTACCTCTGATATAACCAGTACGATACAGCCCCCTACTGTTTAACTCTGATAAAACCAGTACAATACTGCCCCCTACTGTTTAACTCTGATAGAACCAGTACGATACTGCCCCCTACTGTTTAACTCTGATAGAACCAGTACAATACTGCCCCCTACTGTTTAACTCTGATAGAACCAGTACGATACTGCCCCCTACTGTTTACCTCTGACAGAACCAGTACGATACTGCCCCCTATTGTTTAACTCTGATAGAACCAGTCCATCTTCTTTTTTCTTTTGTTTTTTGCTTCTGAAGCTGTTTATCATAATTTTTCGACCGTGGTCGAGATCATGGATGTCACAACGCCGCGCCAGACTTTCCGGTCCTTCATTGCCATCCCCAGTTCCTGCTTACTGATGCATGTGTCCCTAGTGATGACATCAGGGAATGACAGTTTTCTACCTCTGGTCCGCCCTGAGGCAGGACTCCAGAGAAGAAGGGAAGATATAACCTCATTGTCAGCTCTGTAGCAGTGGCCGGAAAACTGTGTTCTTCTGGATCGGACTAGTGTAGAGACACGGGGAAGGTTGCCGTATAGATTAGATTAGTCGATGGGTGGCTCTTCCAAGACAGATTTTGCGCTCCCATTAGAAGGCGGGTGTAAGTGCCATCCAACCGTTTCTCTAATTTCTTTGAAAGTGTCCATGTCTCGGAGCCATAGAGTAGAATCGGCTCAACGTCGTCCTAAATATTTTTACTTTTAACATCTTACTAAGCTGGGATGACCAGATCTTATGCATGTCATTGCAGGCTGACCAGCTGTTTTAGCTGCAGTACCACAATGTCCTGAGGTGGTGGGGGCGCTGATATGCAACTTATTTAATCTTTGAGTCATTAGTGAGCCAGACTATTGTAATTGTAACACTTTATTTCATTCTTTTTACTGGAGTAACCTTTTTTTTGGTACACATGATATCTGGACCTTTCCGGTTAAAACACCATCGGCAGAATTTTGGTAGTGCGTATCGTTCGGCCGTAATCGTCGTCCGAAGTTAGTAGGAGGGGCCTATATCACAAAAAATGCCATAAATCACGAACGGAATGTCCAATCCATCCCAAATTTGAATCACATGTCTGGGGTGGTTTAATCAACCAAAAGCCAAAAGCAATTCCATTTTCATCTATAGGGGGCGCCGCAAATGCGAGAAATGTAACCGTTTGTCGCAAAAACATGATTTTTGGGGGATAAATCCCCTCCGAATTACTTACGCATGATCGCAGGGGTGACGCGACATTGTAATTGGCTGGCAATATCAGTGGGAGGGGCATATGTAAGCCACTGCGGCAACCACACTTTGCAATTTTTAGTGTGGTTGCCCTAAAGGGCAACCAGACTATTGTAATTGGAACACTTTATTTATTTTTACTGGAGTACGACTTTTTTTGACACGCTACTCCTCCCACAGTTTTGACTGTACGCACTTGAGCCATATCTCAAATTGCCCGGCTTCATCGGGAAGGATGTGCTTGTATTTTTTTAAGAGAAATGTTGTATAGTTTAATTGATATTAATTTATTAGTGAATAAAATTTCCCCATTGACATGAATGGGAAAATGCGATTTTTCGCATTTTCTCACATTCAAGTATTTTTTCCTCAGAGACTGTAAGGACTATAGTTACAAAACTTGGAGGGTAGGTTCATAATAATTACTAAAATTAATCAACTTATAATGTTATCGGTCGGCCTCATGGTGGCGCTATAACAGCCCACTTTACGTTTTGGCTTATAACTCTTGAACCGTAGGTCGTAAAATCAAAATTATTTTTTCCCTGGATTTCTTGGGTCATGACGCATCTCCCCATATAGGCCACGCCCATTTGCGTCATGATAGATTTTCCGCCATTTTGAATTTTCTCCAAAACACACTTTTGGCTCCTCCTCCTACATATGTCGTCCAAATCTCACAAAAATCGGCACACATGATCTCGGGACCCATCCGATTAAAACACCAACTGCAGAATTTTGGTAGTGCGTATCGTTCGGCCGTAATCGTCGTCCGAAGTTAGTAGGAGGGGCCTATATCACAAAAAATGCCATAAATCACGAACGGAATGTCCAATCCATCCCAAATTTGAATCACATGTCTGGGGTGGTTTAATCAACCAAAAGCCAAAAGCAATTCCATTTTCATCTATAGGGGGCGCCGCAAATGCGAGAAATGTAACCGTTTGTCGCAAAAACATGATTTTTGGGGGATAAATCCCCTCCGAATTACTTACGCATGATCGCAGGGGTGACGCGACATTGTAATTGGCTGGCAATATCAGTGGGAGGGGCATATGTAAGCCACTGCGGCAACCACACTTTGCAATTTTTAGTGTGGTTGCCCTAAAGGGCAACCAGACTATTGTAATTGGAACACTTTATTTATTTTTACTGGAGTACGACTTTTTTTGACACGCTACTCCTCCCACAGTTTTGACTGTACGCACTTGAGCCATATCTCAAATTGCCCGGCTTCATCGGGAAGGATGTGCTTGTATTTTTTTAAGAGAAATGTTGTATAGTTTAATTGATATTAATTTATTAGTGAATAAAATTTCCCCATTGACATGAATGGGAAAATGCGATTTTTCGCATTTTCTCACATTCAAGTATTTTTTCCTCAGAGACTGTAAGGACTATAGTTACAAAACTTGGAGGGTAGGTTCATAATAATTACTAAAATTAATCAACTTATAATGTTATCGGTCGGCCTCATGGTGGCGCTATAACAGCCCACTTTACGTTTTGGCTTATAACTCTTGAACCGTAGGTCGTAAAATCAAAATTATTTTTTCCCTGGATTTCTTGGGTCATGACGCATCTCCCCATATAGGCCACGCCCATTTGCGTCATGATAGATTTTCCGCCATTTTGAATTTTCTCCAAAACACACTTTTGGCTCCTCCTCCTACATATGTCGTCCAAATCTCACAAAAATCGGCACACATGATCTCGGGACCCATCCGATTAAAACACCAACTGCAGAATTTTGGTAGTGCGTATCGTTCGGCCGTAATCGTCGTCCGAAGTTAGTAGGAGGGGCCTATATCACAAAAAATGCCATAAATCACGAACGGAATGTCCAATCCATCCAAAATTTGAATCACATGTCGCGGGTGGTTGAATCAACCAAGTACCAAAAGCAATTCTATTTTCATCCATAGGGGGCGCCGCAAATGCGAGAAATGTAACCGTTTGTCGCAAAAACATGATTTTTGGGGGATAAATCCCCTCCGAATTACTTACGCATGATCGCAGGGGTGCCGTGACATTGTAATTGGCTGGCAATATTAGTGGGAGGGGCATATGTAAGCCACTGCGGCAACCACACTTTGCAATTTTTTTAAATTGCGACCTTTCTAGTTTAAAATTGCGACCTTTCTAGTTAGTGTGGTTGCCCTAAAGGGCAACCAGACTATTGTAATTGTAACACTTTATTTTTACTGGAGTAACCTTTTTTTTTATGTGCTACTCCTCCCACACTTTTGACTGTACGCACTTGAGCCATATCTCAAATTGACCGGCTTCATCGGGAAGGATGTGCTTGTATTTTTTTAAGAGAAATGTTGTATAGTTTAATTGATATGAATTTATTAGTGAATAGAATTTCCCCATTGACATGAATGGGAAAATGCGATTTTTCGCATTTTGTCACATTCAAGTATTTTTTCCTCAGAGACTGTAAGCACTATAGTTACAAAACTTGGAGGGTAGGTTCATAATAATTACTAAAATTAATCAACTTATAATGTTATCGGTCGGCCTCATGGTGGCGCTATAACAGCCCACTTTACATTTTGGCTTATAACTCTTGAACCGTAGGTCGTAAAATCTAAATTATTTTTTCCCTGGATTTCTTGGGTCATGACGCATCTCCCCATATAGGCCACGCCCATTTGCGTCATGATAGATTTTCCGCCATTTTGAATTTTCTCCAAAACACACTTTTGGCTCCTCCTCCTACATATGTCGTCCAAATCTCACAAAAATCGGCACACATGATCTCGGGACCCATCCGATTAAAACACCAACTGCAGAATTTTGGTAGTGCGTATCGTTCGGCCGTAATCGTCGTCCGAAGTTAGTAGGAGGGGCCTATATCACAAAAAATGCCATAAATCACGAACGGAATGTCCAATCCATCCAAAATTTGAATCACATGTCGCGGGTGGTTGAATCAACCAAGTACCAAAAGCAATTCTATTTTCATCCATAGGGGGCGCCGCAAATGCGAGAAATGTAACCGTTTGTCGCAAAAACATGATTTTTGGGGGATAAATCCCCTCCGAATTACTTACGCATGATCGCAGGGGTGCCGTGACATTGTAATTGGCTGGCAATATTAGTGGGAGGGGCATATGTAAGCCACTGCGGCAACCACACTTTGCAATTTTTTTAAATTGCGACCTTTCTAGTTTAAAATTGCGACCTTTCTAGTTAGTGTGGTTGCCCTAAAGGGCAACCAGACTATTGTAATTGTAACACTTTATTTTTACTGGAGTAACCTTTTTTTTTATGTGCTACTCCTCCCACACTTTTGACTGTACGCACTTGAGCCATATCTCAAATTGACCGGCTTCATCGGGAAGGATGTGCTTGTATTTTTTTAAGAGAAATGTTGTATAGTTTAATTGATATGAATTTATTAGTGAATAGAATTTCCCCATTGACATGAATGGGAAAATGCGATTTTTCGCATTTTGTCACATTCAAGTATTTTTTCCTCAGAGACTGTAAGCACTATAGTTACAAAACTTGGAGGGTAGGTTCATAATAATTACTAAAATTAATCAACTTATAATGTTATCGGTCGGCCTCATGGTGGCGCTATAACAGCCCACTTTACATTTTGGCTTATAACTCTTGAACCGTAGGTCGTAAAATCTAAATTATTTTTTCCCTGGATTTCTTGGGTCATGACGCATCTCCCCATATAGGCCACGCCCATTTGCGTCATGATAGATTTTCCGCCATTTTGAATTTTCTCCAAAACACACTTTTGGCTCCTCCTCCTACATATGTCGTCCAAATCTCACAAAAATCGGCACACATGATCTCGGGACCCATCCGATTAAAACACCAACTGCAGAATTTTGGTAGTGCGTATCGTTCGGCCGTAATCGTCGTCCGAAGTTAGTAGGAGGGGCCTATATCACAAAAAATGCCATAAATCACGAACGGAATGTCCAATCCATCCAAAATTTGAATCACATGTCGCGGGTGGTTGAATCAACCAAGTACCAAAAGCAATTCTATTTTCATCCATAGGGGGCGCCGCAAATGCGAGAAATGTAACCGTTTGTCGCAAAAACATGATTTTTGGGGGATAAATCCCCTCCGAATTACTTACGCATGATCGCAGGGGTGCCGTGACATTGTAATTGGCTGGCAATATTAGTGGGAGGGGCATATGTAAGCCACTGCGGCAACCACACTTTGCAATTTTTTTAAATTGCGACCTTTCTAGTTTAAAATTGCGACCTTTCTAGTTAGTGTGGTTGCCCTAAAGGGCAACCAGACTATTGTAATTGTAACACTTTATTTTTACTGGAGTAACCTTTTTTTTTATGTGCTACTCCTCCCACACTTTTGACTGTACGCACTTGAGCCATATCTCAAATTGACCGGCTTCATCGGGAAGGATGTGCTTGTATTTTTTTAAGAGAAATGTTGTATAGTTTAATTGATATGAATTTATTAGTGAATAGAATTTCCCCATTGACATGAATGGGAAAATGCGATTTTTCGCATTTTGTCACATTCAAGTATTTTTTCCTCAGAGACTGTAAGCACTATAGTTACAAAACTTGGAGGGTAGGTTCATAATAATTACTAAAATTAATCAACTTATAATGTTATCGGTCGGCCTCATGGTGGCGCTATAACAGCCCACTTTACATTTTGGCTTATAACTCTTGAACCCTAGGTCGTAAAATCTAAATTATTTTTTCCCTGGATTTCTTGGGTCATGACGCATCTCCCCATATAGGCCACGCCCATTTGCGTCATGATAGATTTTCCGCCATTTTGAATTTTCTCCAAAACACACTTTTGGCTCCTCCTCCTACATATGTCGTCCAAATCTCACAAAAATCGGCACACATGATCTCGGGACCCATCCGATTAAAACACCAACTGCAGAATTTTGGTAGTGCGTATCGTTCGGCCGTAATCGTCGTCCGAAGTTAGTAGGAGGGGCCTATATCACAAAAAATGCCATAAATCACGAACGGAATGTCCAATCCATCCAAAATTTGAATCACATGTCGCGGGTGGTTGAATCAACCAAGTACCAAAAGCAATTCTATTTTCATCCATAGGGGGCGCCGCAAATGCGAGAAATGTAACCGTTTGTCGCAAAAACATGATTTTTGGGGGATAAATCCCCTCCGAATTACTTACGCATGATCGCAGGGGTGCCGTGACATTGTAATTGGCTGGCAATATTAGTGGGAGGGGCATATGTAAGCCACTGCGGCAACCACACTTTGCAATTTTTTTAAATTGCGACCTTTCTAGTTTAAAATTGCGACCTTTCTAGTTAGTGTGGTTGCCCTAAAGGGCAACCAGACTATTGTAATTGTAACACTTTATTTTTACTGGAGTAACCTTTTTTTTTATGTGCTACTCCTCCCACACTTTTGACTGTACGCACTTGAGCCATATCTCAAATTGACCGGCTTCATCGGGAAGGATGTGCTTGTATTTTTTTAAGAGAAATGTTGTATAGTTTAATTGATATGAATTTATTAGTGAATAGAATTTCCCCATTGACATGAATGGGAAAATGCGATTTTTCGCATTTTGTCACATTCAAGTATTTTTTCCTCAGAGACTGTAAGCACTATAGTTACAAAACTTGGAGGGTAGGTTCATAATAATTACTAAAATTAATCAACTTATAATGTTATCGGTCGGCCTCATGGTGGCGCTATAACAGCCCACTTTACATTTTGGCTTATAACTCTTGAACCGTAGGTTGTAAAATCAAAATTATTTTTCCCTGATTTGTCTTGAGTCATGACGCATCTCCTCATATAGGCCACGCCCATTTGCGTCATGATAGATTTTCCGCCATTTTGAATTTTCTCCAAAACACACTTTTTGCTCCTCCTCCTACAGATTTTGTCCAAATCTCACAAAAATTGGTACACATGATCTCTGGACCTTTCCGGTTAAAACGCCATCGGCAGAATTGTGGTAGTGCGTATCGTTCGGCCGTAATCGTCGTCCGAAGTTAGTAGGAGGGGCCTATATCACAAAAAATGCCATAAATCACGAACGGAATGTCCAATCCATCCCAAATTTGAATCACATGTCTGGGGTGGTTTAATCAAGCAATTCCATTTTCATCTATAGGGGGCGCCGCAATGCGAAAACTTTAACCATTTCTCGCAAAAACATGATTTTTTGGGGCATAAATCCCTTACTTACACACACACTTGAAATTGTAATTGGATTACTTACACACACACTTGAAATTGTAATTGGCTAGCACAATTACTGGGAGGGCTTTTTTTCCCCACGCAAATACGAAAAACGTAACCATTTGTAGCCAAAACATGATTTTTTAAATACTTACAATGATCACAGGGGTGAGTTGATATTGTAATTGGCTAGTAACATTTGTGGGAGGGGCCTATGCAAATTCTATAACTTATTATTATTATTATTATTATCATAATAAATTGCCTAAACCATTTGTACTAATAAATACATCGACCTGCCTATTGTGTTTTCATTACTTTTGTATTTAGCTAAATCTACTACTGTGTTATACAAATGAAAATGGAACGGCATTATCCACTTTCCCAAATGTGCTGACATCATCACATTTGTGATGACGGCTGTGGCCGTTTTTAGCCCAAGGAGTGTTTTTGTGCAAAACTAATGCTTGGAATGGATTCAGCATCATGAAAACCCCCTAGATTGACATTTCACATGCTACTTAAAGCATGATGAAATTTTGAATATTTTGCCTTCTATAGGTTGTTAATGGTATGGTCACATACATGCCAATTATAAAAATTGCATATGCAAGTTAGCATCTGGCAGTTTCTACATGCTGGGGAGTGGGACCCATCCTCAACATTTCTAATATAAATGCCAAGTATTGGACTATGATGTTATTTGGCTATGATTCAGGTTGCTTATCTGCTTAATGATGTTTTTTTATATGAACGTCATATAAAAGCACAGAAGTATGCGGACGTCTCTGTCGTTTATAACAAACCAAACAGTTTGAAAATCGGTTGGAAATTGAGAAAGTTATGGTTATTTAAAAAGTACATGCCACACACAATGGCAAGATGGCCGCCACGCAGCGACGTCTCCGTCCATTGGCCAGCAGCGCGGGTGAGTCATCTGGTTACGTGAGCTGCTTTCCTATTGGCCGAATTGCCATGGTGTGAGTTTTTTGAAATCCCCACTTTGAAGGCTCTTTAGTTTCCTCATAGACACAGAGCGACCAGAACTGTTCTCTGAGAGAAATTAATCGACCCACAACAGCAATTTATTTGAATTTTTGTCTTATCTACTCCGTATTCGTAGTATTGTTTTGGTGTTTCTCGTGTGCTTTTGTCTTTTTTGGATTTGTATCGTATCTACTCCGTATTAGTAGTAGGCATATTGTTTGTTTGTTTCTTGTTGTGCTTTTTGCCGTTTTGTTTTTGTGTGTTTTTCCCCGTTTACAGGCCAAGACTTGCAGGTATGTTAAACTCCATTCTTAATCAGTTAAAATAGTTGGTATGAAATTAATGTAACAATGAATGCTAAAAAAAAGAGCTACAAGTAATGAGCTAAACGTGCCTCGTCACCAATCGACACGAGTCACGTTATTTTTACCGTAAATACCAGCCAAATTACATTTCAAATAAACTATAAATATTAGCCACGTAATGGTATTCCATGCATATATTTTATCTTAAACATTACGGTTTCTTCTTCGCTGGTTTTTAAACGCGAGCATGGTTCCGTCCTCCATCCATTAGCATGACGCTAATTTAGTTAGCATACTTCAACACTGAGACAACGTGTGGACGTAAATGGCGAGATATTGGCTCCAAACTACCAATCGACACGAGTCACGTTATTCTTACAGTAAATACCAGCCAACGTATATTCAAAATGAACAAAAATTAGCCACGTTATGTTGCTAAATACATTTATTATTTTTAAAACATTTAATACGGGGTTTGTCTCAGCGACCAATGATTGGCTAATGCCGTATGACGCAGGCGTCTGTGATTGGCTCTGGCCTTTGTTGACTTCCTGAAAACGCGGAAGTAACGTGTATCCGCTCGCATAGCCATTAGCATGACTTGGCTAATTTAGTTAGCATACTTCAACACAGACAACGTGTGTACGTAAATGGCGATATATTGGCTCCAAACTACCAATCGACACGAGTCACGTTATTCTTACAGTAAATACCAGCCAACGTATATTCAAAATGAACAAATGTTAGCCACGTTATGTTGATAAATACATTTATTATGTCTAAAACATTGAGTTTGTCCGGCCAGAGATGCCGTATGACGCAGGCGTCTGTGATTGGCTGGCCTTTGTTGACTTCGCGGAAGTAGTGTTCCCCGTTCGGTCTCTATCCTTTATTACTTTATTTCCATGATAACCTTATATCATCATAAGTGCTTAATACTTGCTTATTTAGAATATACATGACAATGACGATTAAATTAATACGAACACGACTCCCGTCGATAAGTAATTTAGCCTGGACATTTCCGCGTTTTGCTAAAAACGGACTTAGTACTATTTGGCTAGCGGCGGTAGCTAACGGCTAACGCCGGGGCTCCACCGGACCAGAGTAATCTAGTAATAAGAGTATTGACACTCCCGTTGACTCTCATGGTAACAATGGAATGCGGAAGTGCTCATTCTATCTCAATGGAATAGTTCCAGCCATAGGAGCAATGTTTGGAACTATCGCCCATAGGCACCCGCTTTGCGGCGAGATCAAAGCGTGTCACCACTCTCTTACTACATTACATCGCGTGCGTCAAAAAACGAACCGGGGCAAGTTTAATGCAGTAACACTATGTGGGAACTGCACATGTATTCATCTTTGATTATTTGAATCTACCCCAAGTTGCTATATCACTAATCACATTGCATATTCTGTATTATATCTTTAGGTACATTGTCTGTCACCCAGTGCTAAAAACATTGAGATATTTTTCATTGGTATGAATATGGTAGGAGTCGAGATACTTTAAGAAACAATTTGGTACTTTTTCCACTACTGAAGTAACTTAAACCTAGGCCAAACCAAGGTTACTATAGCAACATTATTATTGTAAATTCACACAATGACAGTGTAGGCTACTAATGGAAATACCCATTTGGGTATTTTTTTGGCATGTAAGGTACAGTACAAGGCAGTTGTGAAATTCACTTGTGTGCATTGTGTAATGGATAATGTGCATTAATGGCAGAATGGCTATGCTAATACCAGAATGAAATGTTTGTGTTTTCGACTCAATACTGCCCCACCTGGGGGGTTGAGGTAATCTGACCCCCCCCCCCCAGCTATTACTTCAAGTGTGTGTACTCCAATATGGTTGGTCCATTTGTACATTCTCTGACTGAGTTCCAGACCATAAGGGTCCATTTGGTTCCTATCTATATATAATTTAACTGGGGACCCCCTGGTTCTAATGAAGAAAAACATGACCAACAACCACTGCAGTACTGAGCACTCACTCTACTAAATTAGAACTAAATTACTGTCCATAATTACAGGTGTGTGGACATCCCATTTCCGTTGGAAGTAGCCGTCACGTCATCACAGGCTGTGGTGACCGGACTAGTCCGTCACTGCACTAGGTTTGTCGCTCACACAATGTTATGTAATGTTAGCTAGGGCTGCACGATTTTGTTCTGTTTGGTTCCTGTCTATGCTGCCACATGTTGTGCGCTTGTAGATCGGCTATTTTTGGCTATTCTTGAATGCTGGGGTTCAAATATTTACTTACAATAAATAATAAACTGTCTAAAATACAAATAGTCTGGCAGTCGAGGTGGACGGGTGGGAAATTTGGTATATAGTCTTTCTTCATTGGCCTAAAATATTGTTGCTGACTTGCTGACCTGACCTGTTGGTATTGGGCAATTTGTTTTATAGGGGTTTCTTGTGACCCTACCATTAACATCCTATAGCAGTCAAAAATGTCAAACTTTCCTTTTGCTTTAAGTAGCATGTGACATGTCAAACTAGGGGGTTTTCATGATTCTGAATCCATTCCAAGGATTAGTAGTAAACGGCCATAGCCACTTGCCTAAAAATATTTTTTCCTTAACAATTTACAGCTGCTGACAGACATCTGGAGATTGATCGTGGTCCAGTCCCGTCCTGGTCTACTGTAGTGAACCCACACTCAGGTTTGTTTTTGTCACATTTGTCACATTTGTCCTGACGTATACACAACACGCATGGATGAACGGCAACACCATATTGACCGGATAGACGTCAAAATGAGCAGATCTACAAGCTCGCAACCTGTCGCAGGCTTGCAGATCTTCAAATTTTGACCTGTACAAAGGCTGATCACAAGGCAGAGGCAGGGGGAGAGTATGTTTTGCCGTCTGTGTGTCCTTGTGCGTGTCCGTCCGTCTATATACAGCTAATCTCCAGCACCCTTGGCCCGGCCTATGTCAAAATGAACACATACACATACTCTCTCGATGCCCCAATTTTTCAACCACGGCCTGTTGAAGTGCCACCATGAGCCCAACCTTTGCTAAACACATTTCTTTACATTACTGGTACACATTTTATTCATACATCACGCCAATCTGTATACATAATCTCCATAGTTCTGTCTGCTTCGTCATATTCAATCCTCATTGGCTAAGATTGCCTTCCAAAGTTTGCAGGGTTGGTCTGTTATGAACAAAATGCTTCAAATCATGAACGCAGAGTGCAATTTGAGGGAACTTTTGCATGCACAGTGCCACTCAGAACATTTTCACCACTCATGGTGCCGCTATAACCAGGGCCGCACACAGGTGGTCCGCCAGTGCGCATGCGTCGTCAAAATTAATTCTGCGCTTTCAATCAAGCGCCGGGAAGCGCCTTTGCGTACCAACAACTGGGGCCGCCCAGAATGATTATTATGGCCAGAATACTACTAGTACATTCTGTGGGCGAGAGCATTTCCCACCGACTGCCACTCAAAGTGTCTACTGGCCAATCACAGCACGTCTTGCACTAGTGCACTGGTCATTGTGGTCAATCACAGCACGTCCTTACTCAAACGAGGGAGGATTCCATGCTGCTCTGCTCGCTGCTGGGAGGACGACGAGTTTACTACGGAGAAAACCTGACACAAATGGTTCGGCTTCTCCATTTCAGATAGCAAACTACTGTAGTCCCCGGTGTAAATGCTGGTGGATGCTTTGCACTCTTCCCATTCGCCGCTGTGCTTGTGTTTGTTTTCCGGGTGCTGGAGCAGCATGGTTGCTCGTGTGCGATGCCGTCTCTCACAGCCTAGGCACCGGCCACCTACCTTTTACGGGTACAGGTTTTAGTTCCAACGTAGTGGAATGGGAAGAGTTTAAAGCATTGCGGACTGGCACTGCTGCTGCACAACAAGCCGTTAGCTTATCAACACCGTGTCCCGACATACTGTCCCTTATTATCGTAAAGTCGGGTAGTGTACACTGTTTATTTTTGCACTGAGGAGCCATGCGTGTCTGACTGTACGTCACCTCGGCTAAAAACGAAAGGGAAGCCTGACGTATGCTTCGCCGTACGATGTGTCGCATGTTAAAAAAAACAGCTGATCTGCAAGCTCACAACATGTCGCCTCCGCAACACGCTGTGAGCTAGTAGATCGGTTATCGGTTAAAAAATGTATCTAAATATTGCTTTGATGCTCATATTATCCTTAGGAAGTATTACGTTGTTTTTATTAGAATATGCATTCCATAGGGCTGGACCACACATGGACCTAGAGGCAATTTGCAACTCTAGATGTTTTTAATAATGGGATGAATCTAGAGTTGCAATACGGAGGGTATTGCAACTCTAGATTCATCCCATTATAAAAAAAATCTATTGACTCCCCACTCATCCAATAAATATCGTTTTGCTATAAGTTATTCATGCATCCATCTTTTATCCATCCAGCGAGACGGGTCGCCGCATTTTAGGAGGACCAAGTAACTCCTCCAGGTGCTCCTTTAGTACTAGACCAAAAAAGTTGTGTGCAGCCCTGGCTATAACTGCCCCATTCATGTTTTTACCTAGAACTGCACCGATCTGTGTAAAACTTTGTATGCACACTCTGTAGAGGCCAAGGAAAAACCATTGAAATGCATATATTACTCCTTCTGATTTTACACAAATCTCACGCATATCGGTACACATTATCTCTATAATCATGTGATCAACACAGGTCTGTTTGATTTATCGTATTCCATCCTGATTGGCTGAGATTGGCTTCCAAAGTTTTCAGGAGTGGCCTGTTTTGTACAGAATGCTGCAAATCATTATCAGTGTCCGACTATATTTAGCTCCAGCCCAATCTGATTTGTCAGTTTTAACCCATTTACACCTAGGCCGATTTCTTAAAAAGGATTCTAAATCCTGACAGTTGTTGTCAAGGAGTCCCACAATTATCTGTATTTGGCCACAGACACTATCTGAAAATATGTTGTTCCAGAGACCCCCCCCCCCCCCCCCCCCCCCCCCTAGAAGCAAATATTTGAGTTAAAAACATTCCATCTGAGAGAATATATATTCAAAGACTTGCAACACATTTTTCAAAAAGAGCAGATCTACAAGCTCGTAGCGCGGCTTCGGTGCAGCGCTATGAGCTTGTAGATCTGCTATTTTCCAACAGCTAAAGTAGAACTGAGCTTGTAGATCTGCTATATTTCAACAGCTAGTATAGTAGTGTACACACAGTCACTGGTTACTTTGAATCCGTGGTGGGACTGGGAAATAAGAACTTTGCATCCGCATTTTGTGGCGATGAGAGGTGGTGTTTGTGTGGCTGGCTGACCAGCCTCCACTGCATGTTTCAGCTGTGTTTGAAAACCCAGTATTGTTGCTATCACATGTAGTAACGGATGGCTACACATCGTAGACACACGCATAAATAGTATGTGTGCTGCGCACACACTCACTCGCCAATTCAAGTCCCCCTGATATCACGATGCAATACAAAAATCCTCCACAGTGTACTGTGAAGTTGTGAACCTGTGGCACTGATGCGAGGTCCATGTTGTACGGCAGCTGCTTTAGCTGCGTTCACCAAGCGTAGTTGTGTGGCATTTGCCGTGTCTTTCGGGTTGTTGCCGCCGTCATGGGTCCTTATTAGTGTAGTCTAGTCAACACAACATGGTTTTTGTCGATGCGTACTGTTACTGAGGTGGAGTGTTCGCCTGTCCGGCACACAGCCAGAGGGGGAGGGGGCTGAGGTAGGATGAGCTGGTGTGGAGCAGAAGCTGAGTGGTTGGAAATCATCCCGGTCGTGTGGTTCATGTAATGCGTGTGTCACTTGAATTGGACTGGCCCCATGGCTGGTGGTCTTAGAAATGGGTATTGTACTGTAAATATGACAGTTGCATGGATGCAAAATAGTGCGTGATGTCTGTGTTGTGCATGGTGAGATGTGTGCAAGCGGTGTGGTTTGGTAGAAGAAGGCGGACAAAGGATGGGGTGTTACGCTGGCTATTAGTGTGGCAGAATGTATACACACACACTATTTCTTTCTGCATGCCTCTGGTTTATGGTAATCATAATTTGTTATTAATCACACAACACTTGGCATCAGAATTTATGCTGCCATAAATACAGCTTAGACTGTGTTCAACTGTTCATAACTGCTAAAGATAATCAGTTATAAGTACATTTGTCAGAAATGCTATCCCTTGTAAGTGACACATTGTGACAAAGTGAGCTTTATATTGGCATCAGGAAGCTGATTTGTGAAAACATTTATTTTCTCTGAGCTGCGTGCATCAGAGTGTGATTATGTTTAATTTGCTGTTAGGAGTCTGGACAGATTGATTTTTTTCAGCTACATATTAAGGCCTGTTTAGGGTGTGTTTGCTGGGTTTTCGCCTAGAAGACAATGGAAATCTGGGACACTGTTGAACGAAGTGAACTGTCAGAGACTGACGTTCACACATGTTCAGGGACAACACTGTGGGTCAAGACTGCGCACAGCCGTTAAAATATGCAATAAATGAACGCTGTTAACACGATTAATTTTGACAGCCTTAATACAAATACCAATGTTGATTTGATGACGCACCAAAACATTTCTTAATGAAATCATATACACTTCTGTTTTAATATATATATATATATATTAAAACAAAATGTGTGTGTGTGTGTGTGTGTGTGTGTGTGTGTGTGTGTGTGTGTGTGTGTGTGTGTGTGTGTGTGTGTGTGTGTGTGTGTGTATGGAATCATAAATTGGTTCAGTTTGGCCTACCAGTTTTGGGGATAAGACTGAGTAATGTCTTGCAGAAAACAGTGATTTGAGAAAACATGCTTGAAAGGTTCACTTCTAAGGTCTCTAACATTACACCTAGCTACATGTTTAAGCAATTATTTAATATTTACATTTCAGGTCTGACATTTCTTTCCAGACATGCTCTAGTATGTTAAGAGTCTGCCTGTGCTATTAACTGATTTTGTATAAAAAAAAGAAAATGTTTTTCTCCTGAACAGTTAGTCTTGCCGCCATGACTGTCTCAGAAATAGTTGAGATATTTATTCAGACAACCATTTTTCAGACCAATTAAGTAGTCAAAATAACATCATGGCTTTTTAAGTTGTCCTGAAATTATACCACATTGCTATTATAATTTTGCCTATTTCGGATAATATGAGTGTCACTGCAGATCATGCTCCCTTCCATTCTGTGGTTTACTTAACATTTATACTATCTTCAGTAACTATGCTTATATATTGCTTCACTCCAATTGTACTTTTCCACTTATCAAAAAGTCAATGAAAGTTGTCCTGAACCTTTTTTTTTTTTGGTCACCAGGTCTGAACACCTACACCAGTGACTTCATATATTGGGGTAAGTAAGTTCATTCTTAGTTAGAGACTACTTATATTTAACGGTAAGTACGTTAATTCTTGGTTAGTTGAAGACTTCTTGATTAGAGTTAGCGGACTGCATATTTACAGGTACATTGTGATCATTATTTTGTCCCATAACATTGTGACATCATGCCTCATCCAAAGCAGCGATCTGTAGCTAAAAAGAAATTCTGGCTTAATAGCCCTGCTAAGGCCAACCTTTCACAATCGCCAAACGGTAGCGCTTCAGTCGAGGAAGTCGATGCAAATAAACAGGAGACAATTTCTCCACTCGTGGTGCCTTCTCCAAAAGAAGCTCGGCGTCATGATGTTCATGAACAAGACGATAGTGTGCAGTCCATGGACCTTTCCCACAGGGACCCTGTACAAGAACCACTCGTTTCACAACCCGCTGTGATATCTGTGCAAGC
This sequence comes from Electrona antarctica, assembly GCF_951216825.1. Classification (NCBI taxonomy): domain Eukaryota; kingdom Metazoa; phylum Chordata; class Actinopteri; order Myctophiformes; family Myctophidae; genus Electrona; species Electrona antarctica. The sequence continues at coordinate 132,474 of NW_027638174.1, forward strand.
ATCCAGAAGCCAGGATCATCATTTATATCCTCCATTTTCAAGGAATAAGCAGTGTACATGCATGGCTCTCACATTTTTGGCACAGCAAAATGAGGGACTTGAGTTGAGGAGGGATGATCTCGACAGGATACTGGACATGGGTGACCGTCTGTATAGAAGAACAATCAATAGACTAAAAAGACAGAACCTGTTTCAGAGCAAATTCCTGTCGATGGAGGAAACGCCTCTCGATGTGGAAACGGAACACAATCACTACTCTGTGATCAAATCTACTGTACACACGGGATACATGAGAGAAGCAGGACCGACTAGACGGCAGCATTGGTGGCTGAATCTTCATTCAAGACTCCAGTGTTTGTCTGCAAATGTGACGCATGCACTGCTTACAATATCGCCATACACAATTGCTGTATTTAGAGACGCATTAGGAAGATATGGCATGTTTGACCCGCACAGCAGAAATGCTGATGGCGTACCTTTAGCTCCGTGGAGAGGAGGAACAGCAGTAATGATGACCTTCACTCACTTGGATGATCTGATTGCAAAAATTGACCAACTAACTGCCAGCGTACATTCAATATCGATTGACAGATTGCAGTTTGACTTCATGCCAGTGACATTTGTACAGACAAATGCCCCATCACTCTCAACTAGTGAGGATGAAACAAACACTGTGCCATCAAGCACCAAGCCGTCTCTGCAGTCAGGCATTTCATCATCCACACAAGTCAGGTCAAACACTTCATTTGACACTTTTAAGAAAGTGAACAAAGCCCGTAAACAAAAAGTGTTAAGAAATTCACAGAAAACTACTCCTCAAAGACAAACAAAACCAATTGAAGATATTAGGGCCAGGAAGAAGGAATATATCAGGAAGTACAGGGCAAAGAGGTGCATCATAGATACAGAATTCAGGGCTAAGCAAAAAGGATACAACAGCGCGTACTTCAGAAGCAAATACAGCAAACAGCTGGATTTCAGAGCGAAGGAACTGCAGAAGCACAGGGACAGGTACAATACAGATGAGAAGTTCAGGGCGAAGCGCAAGGCATTTAGCAAGGCATATGTCAACAGGAGGTTCCATGTAGATGAGGAGTTCAGGGAAAAGGTCAGGAAACACATGAAGTTTTACATGGCCCACAAATGCAAAACAGATGCGCCGTGACATGCGCCAAGCCTTGAAGTTAAAAATAAGGTACATTGAGTTATGTCGAGTGCAGCTCAGATTGCGCGTTGAAGACAACGAGAGGCGCGTTGAAGAAGAAGAAAGGCGTGTTGAAAATGAAGCAAGGGAAGCTTTACAAGAAAAGCACCTCCAAGACTGCTGTATAGCAAAGTTCCACGCAGACATAGAAGATGGACCAACATTTGTGTGCACAACATGTCACCGGGCGCTGTTCTCTGGTCAAGTGTACCCTTGTCACTGGGAAGACTACAAGAAAAACCCTGACCTAGTTGCAGCATGCTTGACTGGAAAATACGTTCATTTCTGTGACAATGAATGCGGAGGCCCAGCAGAGTGCACTGTACCCAAAGAAAGACATAGAGAGTGGATATGTCATTGCTGTAAGAGAATTGTATTAGCAGGAAGAATGCCAGACATAGCTGTTGCAAACAACTTGGAGCTAGCAGCCATTCCTCCAGAGCTTTGCCAACTGAATGTTCTGGAAAGACAAATGACAGCATTAGACATCCCATTTGCCAAGATTCTCACTCTCCCTAAAGGCAAACAAGGAGCTGTACATGGTGCTGTGGTGTGTGTACCATCAAACGTGGAAACCACCATAAACGCCTTACCCAGAAGGCTCGACTCATCTGGTTTGTACAGAGTGAAGCTGAAGCGACGTCTGCGGTACAAAGGCCATCATTTGTTTCACACTGTCAATGTGAGGAATGTAGTTTTGGCTCTGAGGAAACTCATCGAGACACACCCCGACTACAGGAACATCACAATCCGAGACGAGGACGACATCAGTGGTGAAGCTGTGGTAGACCCGCTTGAAGAACTACCCGCTTCTGAACAGACGGCCACAGACGACGGCATGGACAGTTGTGATGAGGCCGAAATGATGGAAGTGGCTGATTCTACGGAAGCTCTCGACTCATCACGGACAGTGGATCAGCATCCACCCAGTGCTGAGGATGAGCAAGATGTGCTGAGACCTGGACATGGCCTAGACAGTTGCCTGCAACCGGACGACATTGGGCAGGACATGATGACATATGGAGATGGCATATTCACCATAGCCCCAGCGGAAGGAAACAAGCCTGTCAGCTACAGCACAGTCCCTAACCTCGAAGCAAAGGCCACACACACATACACACACACACACACACACACACACACACACACACACACACACACACACACACACACACACACACACACACACACACACACACACACACACACACACACACACACACACACACACACACACACACTATTTATTTTTATTTACTAAACAAAAGGTATTCAAATAACATCAATGTCTCCCGCCTGCACTAATCCAATTATATAATTACCCCCCGTCTCCCCCCCCCCCCCCCCCCACCCCTTCGCCCCCACAGGGAGGGGGTCACAGATAAGCCCAAACAGGCCCAAACACGCCCCCACCCCCACCCCTCAAACACACCCACTCTGGTGACGTCATCAAAATGGCCGCTAGCCACGCCCACAGGGTACCTCAGTCAATTATTCAGGAATTTGACCAATATTGACCATTATCGGGTGCCTTATTACTACTCACACCTGCAGCAGTTGATGTGTGTGGACTGATAAAAACAGATGCTGGTGTTTTTGGCAGCAAATTTTGATTTTAGTTTTAGTCATTAGTCTCTTGAATACTTTTCATTTAGTTTTAGTCACATTTTAATAATAATAATAATAATAAAACTTTATTTGTATAGCACCTTTCATGACATGAAATGCAGCTCAAAGTGCTTTACACAAAAAAGAAAGAAAAGCAGGGCATAAACAATACAGTGAGGACATGAATAACATTTTTTTTTAAAAGACAGATAAATCAATTAAAAGCAAGGGTGTAAAAGTGGGTCTTGAGCTGAGCTTTAAAAATGTCTACAGAGGCTGCCTGTCGAAGGTACAGTGGGAGTGTGTTCCACGCCGTCGGCCCGTAGAAGCAAAAAGCTGCTTCCCCGTATTTTTTAGTTGCCATTTTTTTAGGCAAAGCGAGCAGGCCAGCAGTGGAAGACCTTAGGGGGCGGTTTGGGACATATTTCGGCAGGCAGTCATGTAGGTAGGAAGGTGCGAGACCATTGAGAGCTTTATAAACAAGTAAAAGAATTTTAAAATCAATCCTAAAAACAACCGGAAGCCAGTGCAATGAGGCCAAGACTGGAGTAATATGTTCTCTCATCTTAGTTCTAGTTAAGACTCTGGCTGCTGCATTTTGGACAAGTTGTAATCTGTCAGTTGATTTCTTAGGCAATCCAGAAAAAAGTGCATTGCAGTAATCAAGCCGAGAAAAAACAAAGGCGTGGATTAGCGTTTTTGCATCGTCCAGTGACAAATAGGCTCTGATTCGTGCAATATTTCTAAGATGAAAAAAGGCAATCTTGGTAACATGATTAATGTGTGAATTAAAATTCAGTTCAGAATCAATAGTGATCCCCAAGTTCTTTACTGTACTGTTACTTTCTACAGTCAGGTTGCCAAGTCTGCTTTTTATCGATTCTTTCTGCTCACTAGAACCGATTATGAGAACTTCTGTCTTATCCTCATTTAGCTTGAGAAAGTTCTCACTCATCCAGCATTTAATGCTAGACAGACAGGTCAACAGCGGGTCTAAGGCACAGAGATCATCTGGATCTACAGAAAGATATAGTTGGGTATCATCAGCATAGAAATGAAAATTGACTCCGTGATTGGTAATGAGTTCTCCCAATGGCAGTATGTACAGGGAGAATAACAGAGGACCAAGAATTGAGCCCTGTGGAATACCAGAACTGATGTTGTGTTTGTCTGAGTCAAACTCAGCTAGATTGACAAAATAGCTTCTGTTTGTTAGGTAGGAGGAAAACCAGGACAGGGCCGTGCCAGACAGGCCTACCCAGTGCTCCAGACGCTGTATTAAAATTGAATGGTCAATCGTGTCAAATGCAGCCGTTAGATCTAGAAGTAAAAGAACGGAAACATGTTTCTTGTCAGCAGACACCCTAAGATCATTCATTACTTTTACAAGTGCTGTTTCTGTGCTGTGGCCTTTCCTAAAGCCAGATTGGAATTTGTTATGCACATTGTTGTTCTGTAGAAACACATCCAATTGATGAAAGATGCATTTTTCTAAAACCTTGCCCAGAAAGGGCAGATTAGAAATGGGTCGGTAGTTACCCATCACAGAGGGATCAAGATTGTGTTTCTTGAGTAAGGGCCTAACTACAGCCGTCTTCAGTGAGTCTGGAAAGACGCCTGATTGTAGAGAGCTGTTTACAATTTTTAGGATATCTCCAATCACACTGTCTAACACCTCTTTGAGAAAGGTGGTGGGAATTGTGTCCAATGAACAGGAGGATGATGTCATCTGAGATATGGTTTTTCGGAGTTCGTCTTCATCAATTGTACAGAAAGACAATAGGCTCCCCCTGGAGAGATCAACCCTGGCACCATTAGCTGCTGTTAGAGGGCTTGAGCTAGCAGCAGCACCATTCATAATATCAGCTCTAATGTTACAAATTTTGTTATCAAAAAAGCATGCAAACTCATTACACTTAGCTTTAGAGGCCGGGAACGACTGCTTGTAGGACTGGGGGGGGGTTTAAAAGTCGTTCAATGGTAGAGAATAAGACTCTGGCATTTTTCTTGTTCTCATTAATAATGCCAGAGAAATAAGCCTGCCTTGCCAGACGCAGGGCTTTGTTATATGTGACTGTTGACTTTTTAAGAATCTCTAGGTGGATGGTGAGTTTGTTTTTTCTCCAAGCTCGCTCAGCTCTACGACAATCTTGCTTCAGTGAACGTGTATGCTCATTTATCCAGGGTGTTACTCTGGTGTTCTGTTTCTTTTTAGTTTTCATAGGAGCCACTATGTCAAGAGCTGACTCTAGTTTAAGATTAAACATTTGGACCATATCATTCACTGGGGGAGTATCGGATAGGGGGGGGCCCAGATGACGAGAGAACTCGTTGGCTGCAGATGAGCTAAAAAAACGCTTTTTTATAGTATATTCAGTGATGTTTTTCTCTAGATCAGAGACAGTCATATTAAAACACAGCAAATAGTGGTCTGATAGCTCAGGCATTTCAATAGTCCTTTCAACAGTGATGTTCAGACCTCTAGAAATCACCAGGTCCAGAGTGTGCCCCTGTTTATGTGTAGGCCCAACAACATGTTGGATGAACTCAAAGGAGTGCAATATCTCTAAGAAACCCAGAGCCACCGCATTTGAAGCATCGTCCAGGTGTAGATTAAGATCGCCCGAGATAAGAGTTCTGTCATAGTTAGTGGAACAGATAGATAAAAGTTCTGATATTTCTGTTAGAAATACAGCTTTGCTGCACTTTGGAATAGACCCCACGAAAGTGAGCGAGAGAGATGCAATGAACCAACTGGTTCACTCCTATGTCAAAAACAGACAGGTTAGTGCACAGGAGGCAGTCGCCCGGACTTGCAGTTTGCATTTGAAGAAATGCTCCCGGCAAGTTATCTTCCTCCCCACGGATGACAATGCCATGAGAATGAGCCTCCCGCTCAGCACGCTGCAGAAAAGACCAGACGATTCAGAACACGTATGGATGACAGGATGTCTGGACAGATACAATGCCAGACCCAAATCCCCCGAGTTTGACAACATGTGTCTAGCTGAATTTGCATCCGACTACAGGGTTGTGTACGGTGATGAAGCTAAACAGCGGGATTGCGTAAAGCTCGCCGACAACATGGGAACCATGAGGAAGCGCAAAAAGGTTGGCTACCCCGCAGTCATCAGATATGCGAAATTTTCGGAACAGAAGGAACCCGAAAAATACTATGGCACCCTGCTTAAAGTCTACCTTCCCCATCGCTACCAAACATCGCTGAAAACCGAAACCTTCCCCTCCTACACAGAGTTCTACCACAACGCGTCTGTGAGATTACCTGGAACAGATGAGGTTTGGGGAGCCAATATAATTGTTGCTAGGAACAGGAAGAAGTTCGAGAAACACAGTGAATCGATCGAAGAAGCCATGGAGGAGTTCCTGAAGAATGGCCCTGCTGAAGACGCGTGGGCCGACATTGCAGCAGAAAATGAGCTCGATCGATTGGAATGTCTTGCCCAACAAGATGAAATTCCGCTGGATGATGAGGAACGAGACGACGTGCCAGAGTTCAGTGCTCAAGACGTGCCTAATATTACACATGTTGCTGTATCGGCCCCACAGGTGAGCCTGGATCATCTCCTCACTATGTGTCGAAACCTCAACCAGACACAAGCCTCCATCTTTCACTCTGTACGTGACTGGTGCTTGAAGAGCGTGAACGAGCAGAACCCCGACCCGTTCTTTTACTTTGTCACTGGAGGTGCTGGAACTGGCAAATCACACCTGATAAGGTGCGTCTACGGTGAGGGAACAAGAATTCTCCGTCGACTCCCCAGACTGTTTGAAGACACTGATCCATCTACGCCCACAGTGCTGCTGTCTGCGTTCACTGGAACTGCAGCATACAACATCTCAGGGAACACTCTGCACTCCCTGTTGAAGTTGCCAAGAAGCCTCAAACCCCCCTACACAGGCTTGGGAAATAGATTGGATGACATGCGAGCGAAGCTGGGGAATGCGCAGATCATCGTCATTGATGAGGTGTCGATGATTTCCAAAGACTTGTTTGCCTTCGTCCACTGGAGACTGCAAGAGATTAAAGGCAGCAAGATGCCATTCGGAGGCATGTCTGTGCTTGCAGTAGGTGACTTTCACCAGCTCCCTCCAACGTCACAAGGGAAACCGCTCTGCGTGCTCGAGGAATGCAAACCGGACCTTTTGCACGAACACTTTCAGATGATCACGTTGACGGAGATCATGCGACAGAAAGATGATGTGCCCTACGCAGAACTTCTCAATCGGCTGAGAGTCAAAGGGAAGAAGGATCCGCTGAGTGTTGCAGACAAAGATCTTCTTGCTCAGAGAGTGACTGAGCGTCACCTTTGTCCCAAGGATGTTGTGCACATCTTCGCAACCAACAAAGAAGTTGCGGCACACAACAACAAGTCCTTGTCTGAGCTCCACACCCACATCGTTGACATACCTGCAGAAGACTACAGGAGAGATGAGCGGAATCACCAGATGACTCGTCTTAACAGAGCCTGTACAGGACAGCAAAAGGACCTTCTTGACAATTTGCAAGTTGCAGAAGGCGCCCCTGTCATGATCATCAGGAACATAGATGTGGAAGATGGCCTTGTCAACGGGACATTTGGCAAGATCGATAGTGTCGAGTATCTGGTGAACCAGGACGGCACTACGGTAGCCAAGCTTTGGCTTCTGCTAGACAAGCCTGATGCCGGGCTGAAATATCGCAGAACTACACCTGGCGCTAAGCAAGTGCACATCATAAGGGTGGAGGAATACCTGAGTGACCAGAAAGTGATTCGCAGGCAATTTTCCATCAAGTTGGCATATGCTTGCACAGCTCACAAAGTCCAAGGCATGACTACGCAATCCGCCGTGGTTTCCCTGAAACGGATCTTCCAACCAGGCATGGCCTACGTTGCCCTCAGTAGGACAACGTCATTGCAAGGATTGCACATCATCGACTTTGATGAGAAGAAAATCTACGCTGATCCGGAAATCACAGCCGCCCTGGAATCCATGAAGACCGCCTCACTGGACAGTGTCATGCCACTGTTGCATTTTCGAGAGAAGATGGGCCAAGCGCAAACGCTGACGATTGTCCATCACAACACGCAAAGCTTACGGGCTCACATTCAGGACATCAGGCAACATCACGAATTTCCACTTGCAGATGTCCTGTGCTTGACAGAAACCCATCTCACTGGCTCTGTTGTGGATGACGGTCTGCAATTGGATGGGTACACCATGTTCAGCCGCAACAGACACGTGTCATACGCAAGCAACCCTGACCGTGCAGAACAGAACGGCGGAGGTGTGGCTGTGTATGTGAAGGACCATTTCCAGGCTAGTGAAAGGCGGAACATTTTCAATGTGACAAACATGGAGTTTGTGGTCGTCAAGATCGAGTCCCCTGTCAAGCTTCTGATCGCTGCGGTGTACAGACCACCACGTTACGGTGACCCGTACCTGAAGGCCCTCCTGGACGGCTTAGAAATTATGGACCACCATCCCATCGTACTCTGTGGAGATTTTAATGAAGATCTACTTCAAGGGCCCACTTTTGGTGGGCCCATAAGCAGGCTGCTAGACTCCAGAGGATATGCACAACTCATCAAGGAGGCGACCACAGACAAGAACACGCTGTTGGATCACATGTACATCTCCAGACCACAGCAATGTCTACAGTCTGGAGTGCTGCGTACTTACTACAGCTACCACAATCCTGTGTATTGCGTATTATCCTCCGAACATGAGTAGTGAAGCCACACGATTCTCTGGTGTCCGATGAGAAAATATGATTGATTGATTGATTGGTGGGGGGGATTCAAGTTCAGCTCCATTCATTTGTTTGATTTCCTTGGAGGAGCTGCGTTGGGTCCCCAAGTCGGCTCCGTGGCCGTACCTTGAGTTGGCTGTGTGGCTGTGACCATTTCTTGTGTTGTCCTTGTGTTGGGTCCCCAAGTCGGCTCAGTGGCCGTACCTTGAGTTGGCTGTGTGGCCGTGACCGTCTCTTGTGTTGTCCTTGCGTTGGGTCCCCAAGTCGGCTCAGTGGCTGTACCTTGAGTTGGCTGTGTGGCCGTGACCATTTCTTGTGTTGTCCTTGTGTTGGGTCCCCAAGTCGGCTCAGTGGCCGTACCTTGAGTTGGCTGTGTGTCCGTGACCGTCTCTTGTGTTGTCCTTGCGTTGGGTCCCCAAGTCGGCTCAGTGGCCGTACCTTGAGTTGGCTGTGTGGCCGTGACCGTCTCTTGTGTTGTCCTTGCGTTGGGTCCCCAAGTCGGCTCAGTGGCCGTACCTTGAGTTGGCTGTGTGGCCGTGACCGTCTCTTGTGTTGTCCTTGCGTTGGGTCCCCAAGTCGGCTCAGTGGCCATACCTTGAGTTGGCTGTGTGGCCGCGACCGTCTCTTGTGTTGTCCTTGCGTCCGTGTTTGAGGGATTCCGATTTTACAGGGGCCAGTTTCGAATTGCAGCCGTCCGTAAGTGCCCTTTGAGAGCGGTTTTGAAGGAGTCAAGGGATTCACATGTCTTAATGACTGTTGGTAGGGCGTACCACATTTTGGTGGCATAGGAGCGAGAATAATAATAATAACCACCGCAACACGTTTCATCTGACACGCTCCACAGACATGTTTTCGCACCGGTTATGTTCTTCATAGCCAGACGGTGACCATGCTCTGGTGTCCGATGAGAAAATATAATAATGATAACCACCGCAACACGTTTCATCTGACACGCTCCACAGACATGTTTTCGCACCGGTTATGTTCTTCATAGCCAGACGGTGACCATGCTCTGGTGTCCGATGAGAAAATATAATAATAATAACCACCGCAACACGTTTCATCTGACACGCTCCACAGACATGTTTTCGCACCGGTTATGTTCTTCATAGCCAGACGGTGACCATGCTCTGGTGTCCGATGAGAAAATATAATGATAACCACCGCAACACGTTTCATCTGACACGCTCCACAGACATGTTTTCGCACCGGTCATGTTCTTCATAGCCAGACGGTGACCATGCTCTGGTGTCCGATGAGAAAATATAATAATGATAACCACCGCAACACGTTTCATCTGACACGCTCCACAGACATGTTTTCGCACCGGTTATGTTCTTCATAGCCAGACGGTGACCATGCTCTGGTGTCCGATGAGAAAATATAATAATGATAACCACCGCAACACGTTTCATCTGACACGCTCCACAGACATGTTTTCGCACCGGTTATGTTCTTCATAGCCAGACGGTGACCATGCTCTGGTGTCCGATGAGAAAATATTATAATAATAATAACCACCGCAACACGTTTCATCTGACACACTCCACAGACATGTTTTCGCACCGGTTATGTTCTTCATAGCCAGACGGTGACCATGCTCTGGTGTCCGATGAGAAAATATAATAATGATAACCACCGCAACACGTTTCATCTGACACGCTCCACAGACATGTTTTCGCACCGGTTATGTTCTTCATAGCCAGACGGTGACCATGCTCTGGTGTCCGATGAGAAAATATAATAATGATAACCACCGCAACACGTTTCATCTGACACGCTCCACAGACATGTTTTCGCACCGGTTATGTTCTTCATAGCCAGACGGTGACCATGCTCTGGTGTCCGATGAGAAAATATTATAATAATAATAACCACCGCAACACGTTTCATCTGACACACTCCACAGACATGTTTTCGCACCGGTTATGTTCTTCATAGCCAGACGGTGACCATGCTCTGGTGTCCGATGAGAAAATATAATAATGATAACCACCGCAACACGTTTCATCTGACACGCTCCACAGACATGTTTTCGCACCGGTTATGTTCTTCATAGCCAGACGGTGACCATGCTCTGGTGTCCGATGAGAAAATATAATAATGATAACCACCGCAACACGTTTCATCTGACACGCTCCACAGACATGTTTTCGCACCGGTTATGTTCTTCATAGCCAGACGGTGACCATGCTCTGGTGTCCGATGAGAAAATATAATAATGATAACCACCGCAACACGTTTCATCTGACACGCTCCACAGACATGTTTTCGCACCGGTTATGTTCTTCATAGCCACACGGTGACCATGCTCTGGTGTCCGATGAGAAAATATAATGGTAATAATAATCTTTATTTATAGTAGTGGGATAATGTGGTCCCTTTTCCTGGTGTTTGTTACAATTCTGGCTGCTGCGTTTTGGATTAGTTGTAGATGGTCTATACAGGGTCCTCCAATGAGAGGAAAGGTCTGACTCTTGCGATGTTTCTTAGGTGGTAAAAATATATTTTTGTGACATTACTAATGTGCTTTTCAAGGTTTAACTCGTGGTCTAGAATAACACCCAGGTTTTTCACAGTTGTTTAACCTGTGAGGACAAGTTTCCGAATGTATTATTATTGACCTTGTGATGGTAAATGTAAGATTTGAGAGTATTGTATTATATGTATTGTATGGTTTCAATAAATCAATCAATACTGTAATGTTTGTTTTGACCTTGTGATAAGTTTTTTTGACGTTGTGATGTTAAATGTGCTATATCAATAAAGATTTGACTTGAGAGTATATTTCATATTATGGCCTTGATTTGTGTTTAACACTTTTGCTTTTCAGGAGTAGATAGTAAGTATTTATATTTATGTGAATGCTGAATCGTTTGCATTTGTTAGAAAACTAACACTTCTTTCTCTGTTTTTCAGAAGCCGTTGAGTGATTCTGCAGTGCTGACAGTGTTTGATTTTTTTTGCCTTTAACCTTTTCTACTTTTCAGGATTTTTTTTTGTTAATTGCATTCCATTTAGGTTGCAGCTCATGAACCTGTAGTAGTCAATTTGTATAAACTCCCATAATATCATCCCTGAATTTAATATAACACACACACCCCCCACACAACACCATAAAATGATTATCTCTAACAAATACTTAACACCATTTTTCATTGTATACTGCTTGTTCATGAGCCACTACCTTATATTTGCATGTTCATGTCATAATGTTTTTACTCACCTTTTGTTTTTAGGGCTGTAACACTTTATTGGACTAAAGTAGTTTGGGAGATTAATAATCATAATAACATGGTTAAAATAATTCTAAACTTTAAATAATGTATTAATAAAAAAATGGCTTAACAGAATACATACTTATTTCTTTAAAAAAAATCCTATTTGAAAATTGTAGACAAATAAATGACCTTTAAATAGGCTTAAGTGCTTAATTATACTAATACATTTTCTCAATATAGTTTTACCTATCTTTCAGAAAGTTAGATTTATTAGCTTGTTTGTAGAATATATTTTCCAGGAGCTTGCTTGATCGCCTTTTTAACAAAGGGGTCGGTGCAAGAATTTTTCCCTGTGCACTCCTAAATTGGCTGAAATAGGAGGCAGGTTTTTTGCTTCACTCTGGAAAATGTTGAATTCAGTAAAAGGTTAGAATATAACTTGATAATAGTAGTAATAATAACCATGATAACGTCTAACATAAAATATCGGTTTACTGGCATCATAATACTTACCATTATATATAACTATAATTTGCCTATATATATATATATATATATAATCTTTAAATAAAATAAAAGTACAAATAATACATTTTTGTTAATAAACATTTTAAACTATATCTGCTGTGCTTTGTCTCTACTTATTTTTACTATGTGTTTGAAATGTGAAGTTTGGTAATTGTTTTGTCTAAATATTTACAATGAATACAGATGTGTTTTGGGTTCTTTTGAAATTACTATTCACAATCGGAAGGGTTCATCAAAACTGAAGCTGAACAAAAATGTTAACTTTGGAATAAATGCTATGTCATTATTGCATAAGCCCATACACACAAAGTATAACCCTATACAAAATGAATTACAAGGTAATTCATATATTCTCAAGCTGGAAAAATAAAGTACTTAATCTTTTAGTCATACATTACTACAGGTATTTTCTCACTGGTAATGGCTGACATGCTTTTATTGTGAATGTTACCAGATGTGTGTATATTATGATTCATGCTACGAACAGAAGACATGGTACAAGAAAACTTCTGATATGTTAACCAATTACTATATAAACAGGGTACAGTCTTATTTACCCACAACACTAATTCACATGAGAACAATACGGTTCGAAATTTGTATTTTGAGACCTACAATGAACATGAGTAAACATGTTCATTGATTTGCCTTTTCAAATAATATTACTGCATTCAGTGCATTGGTCCATATAAGAATCACTATTTGACACTGAAATGGTCGAGGACAGTTGCTGAATGCTGGAACAAGACATCCTTTACTATGTGTGAAATGGTGGAGCTCTTCTTAATGTGGTCAATTTAGGCAGAACAATGAGCGACACCAGTAGATCTTGGACACTGTCTCTGTCCGTCCGTATGACAACCTTGTAAAGTAATTTTGTGTACTAAATACATTTCAATAAAAGAAGAAATCACACCGATTTGAAATAAAGAGAGCAATCCCCTTGCCCATGCATCTGACAGTGCAGACATGAACTACCTCCAGCACTGAGGTGGGGCTGGAGGAGGTGATTGGATGCTGACTAAAAGGACAAGATGACAGGCAAGAAGCAGGGATATTTGAAACAATGGTGGAACCCGATCGCTGATTGGATGGCTACAGATTGGGTAGTAGAATTTGATTTGTTAGTATAGTGCTCACTGACAGCATGGGAAAACAGAAGTGGCGCAACATGAAAGCATGATTAAGAAATTACTGGGAGGGTCCTATATTGGGGATTGAGGCAACCACACTCTGCAATTTTTTTAAATTGCGACCTTTCTAGTTGTGGGCTCGCAACAGCGAGCACACACTAGTTATTGCCAGTTTATATTTGTGGGCTCGCAACAGCGAGCACACACTAGTTCTTGCCAGTTTATATTTGTGGGCTCGCAACAGCGAGCACACACTAGTTATTGCCAGTTTATATTTGTGGGCTCGCAACAGCGAGCACACACTAGTTATTGCCAGTTTATATTTGTGGGCTCGCAACAGCGAGCACACACTAGTTATTGCCAGTTTATATTTGTGGGCTCGCAACAGCGAGCACACACTAGTTATTGCCAGTTTATATTTATTCCAATTTCCGCCCTTTTTTCGTCCTCCTACTACTTTCACACACTTTATGCTAGAAATTTAGTTCAAACTTCAAACTGTTCAGCTCTCTGCAGTTATTTATGCTTGCATTTTTATTTTTACAATTGTTTATACTTTTTTAACTTTTAAACTTTTAAACTTTTTTTTACATTCTTTATAATGAGAGTCGATGGGAGAAACGTCCCATTTTTCACAGTTGACTTTTTTGTGCTCTTATTACTCTGTCATACTTTCACTTTGAAACTCCATTCAAACTTTAAAATGTTCATCAATCTTTGAATTTTCATTGGTGAAAAAGGTTTTTTGAAAAAGTTTATACTTTTTAAAATATTTAACTTTATTTATAAAATCTTTCTCTCATAGACAATGTATGGGATTTTATCTCTAAATCAACCTCACTTTTGCAGCCTCATTACTCTGGCATACTTTGTCGTAGAAACGTGATTTAAACTTTAGCTAGCTCACACGACTGTGGACTTTGTCGTGGTTCAAACCGTATTCGAATATGTTACACGGTTTTTCCGAAATCGCAGTTCAATCGCAGGCCGTTTCGCCCAATCAGTGTCCCCTTAGAGTGCGGGGCCTCCTTGAGTAGAGTGTGGAAACTGAAATTCTTTCCTTGGAAATTTACCAAACAAATTGTCGTCCCGGCCAAAATATTCACTTTACACAGATGTTCTTTGGTCATTTTGTAGCCACACATGTCCTCTTTCACACAATGTAACCACCAAAGCACAGATACATACAGAATGTGAACTACGGCCTTTTAAGTGACACAAATACAGTCAAGCTGCCCATTGACCTCCATTGTATAATTCTTACGAGGAAAGTATCGTGAAGACAATTCTTAACTCGCTCTTATAACCACATTTTCGATCGTACCAACACCACCATCGCACATGTTGTACCTCAATGGCTCAGGCCACTCAAAGTGAAAACAATATTTGCATTCGACTTTTACTTTTTGCGATAGAGCAATTTGTTCGGGCATAGGTTTTTCCCTATTCAGGCCCATTGAAATCTCCCAGTCATAGTGAAGCACTGTTTTACTCCCCCACAGCTGAGACATATAATGGCTTAATTACAGGGCTGACATTAGAGTTACAAGATCTCAATGAGTTGCTCTGCGAAACCTTGTGAGCTTGTAGGTCTGCTATTTGTGCAGTCACAGACACACGCATGCATACGCAAGCACGCACGCACGCACGCACGCACACAGCTTGTAGGTCTGCTATTTGTGCAATTAGGCTCTACACACAGAGTCACAGACTCACGCATGCATGCACACGCACGCACGTGCACACGCACGTGCACGCACACACGCACACACACACACACACACACACACACACACACACAAAAACCCTGTCTTTTGCTTGCAGCATGCTACAGTCTTGCAATTTGCTCCATGGGCTTAGACCACCAATAGGAGCACGCTGTACTTAATTAATTGCTTAAGCCCCGCCCTTCTGTCTTCCCATTGGCTGGCCTTTACACAGCTCTAACTTTTGTTTGCAGCATGATACAGTCCTGAAAATTTGTTTATGGACTTACACCACCAATAGGAACACTAATATAAACTTAAAAAATATATATTTTTTAAACTTTTTTTTTTTTTAACTTTTTTTTTTTAACTTTTTTTTTTTTTTAACTTTTTTTCTTAAACTTTTTTTTTTAAAAACCTTTTTTTTTTTTAAACTTTTTTTTTTTTAACTTTTTTTTTAAAAACTTTTTTTTTTTTTAAAACTTCTTTTTTTTCTAAACTTTTTTTTTTTTAACTTTTTTTTTAACTTTTTGTTTTTAAAACTTAAAAAAACTTAACTTTTTTTTTTTTTTTTTACTTACGTCATACATTGCGTTTTTTGGCGAGCCCACGCAGTTTCACCAGGAACTGCTTTTCTAGTTATACTTCTTCTTTATTCCAATTTCCGCCCTTTTTTCGTCCTCCTACTACTTTCACACACTTTATGCTAGAAATTTAGTTCAAACTTCAAACTGTTCAGCTCTTTGCAGTTATTTATGCTTGCATTTTTATTTTTACAATTGTTTATACTTTTTTAACTTTTAAACTTTTAAACTTTTTTTTACATTCTTTATAATGAGAGTCGATGGGAGAAACGTCCCATTTTTCACAGTTGACTTTTTTGTGCTCTTATTACTCTGTCATACTTTCACTTTGAAACTCCATTCAAACTTTAAAATGTTCATCAATCTTTGAATTTTCATTGGTGAAAAGGTTTTTTTGAAAAAGTTTATACTTTTTAAAATATTTAACTTTATTTATAAAATGTTTCTCTCATAGACAATGTATGGGATTTTATCTCTAAATCAACCTCACTTTTGCAGCCTCATTACTCTGGCATACTTTGTCGTAGAAACGTGATTTAAACTTTAGCTAGCTCACACGACTGTGGACTTTTTCGTGGTTCAAACCGTATTCGAATATGTTACACGGTTTTTCCGAAATCGCAGTTCAATCGCAGGCCGTTTCGCGTAATCAGTGTCCCCTTAGAGTGTGGGGCCTCCTTGAGTAGAGTGTGGAAACTGAAATTCTTTCCTTGGAAATTTACCAAACAAATTGTCGTCCCGGGCAAAATATTCACTTTACATGGATGTTCTTTGGTCATTTTGTAGCCACACATGTCCTCTTTCACACAATGTAACCACCAAAGCACAGATACATACAGAATGTGAACTACGGCCTTTTAAGTGACACAAATACAGTCAAGCTGCCCATTGACCTCCATTGTATAATTCTTACGAGGAAAGTATCGTGAAGACAATTCTTAACTCGCTCTTATAACCACATTTTCGATCGTACCAACACCACCATCGCACATGTTGTACCTCAATGTCTCAGGCCACTCAAAGTGAAACAAATATTTGCATTCGACTTTTACTTTTTGCGATAGAGCAATTTGTTCGGGCATAGGTTTTTCCCTATTCAGGCCCATTGAAATCTCCCAGTCATAGTGAAGCACTGTTTTACTCTCCCACAGCTGAGACATATAAGGGCTTAATTACAGGGCTGACATTAGAGTTACAAGATCTCAATGAGTTGCTCTGCGAAACCTTGTGAGCTTGTAAGTCTGCTATTTGTGCAGTCACAGACACACGCATGCATACGCACGCACGCACGCACGCAGCTTGTAGATTTGCTATTTGTGCAATTAGGCTCTACACACAGAGTCACAGACACACGCATGCATGCACACGCACACGCACGCACGTGCACACACGTGCACACACACACACACACACGCACACACACACACGCACACACACACACACACACACACACACACACACACACACACACACACACACACACACACACACAAAAACCCTGTCTTTTGCTTGCAGCATGCTACAGTCTTGCAATTTGCTCCATGGGCTTAGACCACCAATAGGAGCACGCTGTACTTAATTAATTGCTTAAGCCCCGCCCTTCTGTCTTCCCATTGGCTGGCCTTTACACAGCTCTAACTTTTGTTTGCAGCATGATACAGTCCTGAAAATGTGTTTATGGACTTACACCACCAATAAGAACACTAATATAAACTTTAAAAATATTTTTTTAAACTTTTTTTTTTTAACTTTTTTTTTTTTAAACTTTTTTTTTTTTTAAACTGTTTTTTTTTTAAACTTTTTTTTTTTTAACTTTTTTTTTTTAACTTTTTTTTTTAAAACTTAAAAAAAACTTAAAAGAAAAAAAAAACTTTTAAAAAATAACTTAAAAAAAACATTTAAAGAAAAACTTTAAAAAAAACTTAAATACTTAAAAAAACTTAAAAAAAATGAACTTAAAAAATAAACTTAAAAAAAATTAAACTTAAAACAAAAACTTAAAAAAACTTAAAAACACAAAAATTAAAGAAAAATCTTAGACCATTGTCAATAATCATTGTGTTTATGCTTTTAAAGATAGGCCTATATGCTATTTGACCCTTTTTTTACATGTAAACGTATGCAATTTAATACAATTTCTGCTCATTAATGCTTTCATATCCATTGATGTTGTATTTTTTTCTTTTTACCTTTTATTAATTAATCAATAATACATTGTAAAGCATTATTCATACATTACAAATCATTAGTAGACACAGTTATGACTTTACATACTTTATTCTGCCACTTTTTGGGCATCATACCACTTCCACATACTTTATGCTAGAAATGTAGTTCAAACTCCATATGTTCCGCTTTATGCAGTTATTTATGCTTATATTATTTTTTTACAATTTTTTATACTTTTTAACTTTTTGTACTTTTTTCCAGTGTTCAGACTTGGTGGGTGGTCCCACAGACACAGCTATAACTTTATACATTGCGTTATTTGGCGAGCCCACGCAGTTTCACCAGGAACTGCTTTTCTAGTTGTGGGCTCGCAACAGCGAGCACACACTAGTTATTGCCAGTTTATATTTGTGGGCTCGCAACAGCGAGCACACACTAGTTCTTGCCAGTTTATATTTATACTTCCAATTTCCGCCCTTTTTTCGTCCTCCTACTACTTTCACACACTTTATGCTAGAAATTTAGTTCAAACTTCAAACTGTTCAGCTCTCTGCAGTTATTTATGCTTGCATTTTTATTTTTACAAATGTTTATACTTTTTTAACTTTTAAACTTTTAAACTTTTTTTTACATTCTTTATAATGAGAGTCGATGGGAGAAACGTCCCATTTTTCACAGTTGACTTTTTTGTGCTCTTATTACTCTGTCATACTTTCACTTTGAAACTCCATTCAAACTTTAAAATGTTCATCAATCTTTGAATTTTCATTGGTGAAAAAGTTTTTTTGAAAAAGTTTATACTTTTTAAAATATTTAACTTTATTTATAAAATGTTTCTCTCATAGACAATGTATGGGATGCAATCTCTAAATCCACCTCACTTTTGCAGCCTCATTACTCTGGCATACTTTGTCGTAGAAACGTGATTTAAACTTTAGCTAGCTCACACGGCTGTGGACTTTTTCGTGGTTCAAACCGTATTCGAATATGTTACACGGTTTTACCGAAATCGCAGTTCAATCGCAGGCCGTTTCGCCTAATCAGTGTCCCCTTAGAGTGCGGGGCCTCCTTGAGTAGAGTGTGGAAACTGAAATGCTTCCCTCGGAAATCTACCAAACAAATTGTCGTCCTGGCCAAAATATTCACTTTACACGGATGTTCTTTGGTCATTTTGTAGCCACACATGTCCTCTTTCACACAATGTAACCACCAAAGCACAGATACATACAGAATGTGAACTACGGCCTTTTAAGTGACACAAATACAGTCAAGCGGCCCATTGACCTCCATTGTATAATTCTTACGAGGAAAGTATCGTGAAGACAATTCTTAACTCGCTCTTATAACCACATTTTCCATCGTACCAACACCACCATCGCACATGTTGTACCTCAATGGCTCAGGCCACTCAAAGTGAAAAGAATATTTGCATTCGACTTTTACTTTTTGCGATAGAGCAATTTGTTCGGGCATAGGTTTTTCCCTATTCAGGCCCATTGAAATCTCCCAGTCATAGTGAAGCACTGTTTTACTCTCCCACAGCTGAGACATATAAGGGCTTAATTACAGGGCTGACATTAGAGTTACAAGATCTCAATGAGTTGCTCTGCGAAACCTTGTGAGCTTGTAGGTCTGCTATTTGTGCAGTCACAGACACACGCATGCATACGCAAGCACGCACGCACGCACGCACGCACGCACGCACACAGCTTGTAGGTCTGCTATTTGTGCAATTAGGCTCTACACACAGAGTCACAGACACACGCATGCATGCACACGCACGCACGTGCACACGCACGCGCACGCACACACACACGCACACACACACACACACACACACACACACACACACACACACACACAAAAACCCTGTCTTTTGCTTGCAGCATGCTACAGTCTTGCAATTTGCTCCATGGGCTTAGACCACCAATAGGAGCACGCTGTACTTAATTAATTGCTTAAGCCCCGCCCTTCTGTCTTCCCATTGGCTGGCCTTTACACAGCTCTAACTTTTGTTTGCAGCATGATACAGTCCTGAAAATTTGTTTATGGACTTACACCACCAATAGGAACACTAATATAAACTTAAAAAATATATTTTTTTTAAACTTTTTTTTAACCTTTTTTTTTTTAACTTTTTTTTTTTTTAACTTTTTTTTAAACTTTTTTTCTTAAACTTTTTTTTTTAAAAACCTTTTTTTTTTTTTTACTTTTTTTTTTAAAAACTTTTTTTTTTAAAAAACTTCTTTTTTTTCTAAACTTTTTTTTTTAACTTTTTTTTTAACTTTTTGTTTTTAAAACTTAAAAAAACTTAACTTTTTTTTTTTTTTTTTACTTACGTCATACATTGCGTTTTTTGGCGAGCCCACGCAGTTTCACCAGGAACTGCTTTTCTAGTTGTGGGCTCGCAACAGCGAGCACACACTAGTTATTGCCAGTTTATATTTGTGGGCTCGCAACAGCGAGCACACACTAGTTATTGCCAGTTTATATTTATTCCAATTTCCGCCCTTTTTTCGTCCTCCTACTACTTTCACACACTTTATGCTAGAAATTTAGTTCAAACTTCAAACTGTTCAGCTCTTTGCAGTTATTTATGCTTGCATTTTTATTTTTACAAATGTTTATACTTTTTTAACTTTTAAACTTTTAAACTTTTTTTTACATTCTTTATAATGAGAGTCGATGGGAGAAACGTCCCATTTTTCACAGTTGACTTTTTTGTGCTCTTATTACTCTGTCATACTTTCACTTTGAAACTCCATTCAAACTTTAAAATGTTCATCAATCTTTGAATTTTCATTGGTGAAAAAGTTTTTTTTTTAAAGTTTATACTTTTTTAAATATTTAACTTTATTTATAAAATGTTTCTCTCATAGACAATGTATGGGATGCAATCTCTAAATCCACCTCACTTTTGCAGCCTCATTACTCTGGCATACTTTGTCGTAGAAACGTGATTTAA
Source organism: Electrona antarctica (assembly GCF_951216825.1). Classification (NCBI taxonomy): domain Eukaryota; kingdom Metazoa; phylum Chordata; class Actinopteri; order Myctophiformes; family Myctophidae; genus Electrona; species Electrona antarctica. The sequence continues at coordinate 153,344 of NW_027638174.1, forward strand.
ACTTTAGCTAGCTCACACGGCTGTGGACTTTTTCGTGGTTCAAACCGTATTCGAATATGTTACACGGTTTTTCTGAAATCGCAGTTCAATCGCAGGCCGTTTCGCCTAATCAGTGTCCCCTTAGAGTGCGGGGCCTCCTTGAGTAGAGTGTGGAAACTGAAATGCTTCCCTCGGAAATCTACCAAACAAATTGTCGTCCTGGCCAAAATATTCACTTTACACGGATGTTCTTTGGTCATTTTGTAGCCACACATGTCCTCTTTCACACAATGTAACCACCAAAGCACAGATACATACAGAATGTGAACTACGGCCTTTTAAGTGACACAAATACAGTCAAGCTGCCCATTGACCTCCATTGTATAATTCTTACGAGGAAAGTATCGTGAAGACAATTCTTAACTCGCTCTTATAACCACATTTTCGATCGTACCAACACCACCATCGCACATGTTGTACCTCAATGTCTCAGGCCACTCAAAGTGAAAAAGATATTTGCATTCGACTTTTACTTTTTGCGATAGAGCAATTTGTTCGGGCATAGGTTTTTCCCTATTCAGGCCCATTGAAATCTCCCAGTCATAGTGAAGCACTGTTTTACTCTCCCACAGCTGAGACATATAAGGGCTTAATTACAGGGCTGACATTAGAGTTACAAGATCTCAATGAGTTGCTCTGTGAAACCTTGTGAGCTTGTAGGTCTGCTATTTGTGCAATTAGGCTCTACACACAGTCACAGACACACGCATGCATGCACACGCACACGCACGCACGTGCACGCACACGCACGCACACGCACGCACGCACACACACACACACAAAAACCCTGTCTTTTGCTTGCAGCATGCTACAGTCTTGCAATTTGCTCCATGGGCTTAGACCACCAATAGGAGCACGCTGTACTTAATTAATTGCTTAAGCCCCGCCCTTCTGTCTTCCCATTGGCTGGCCTTTACACAGCTCTAACTTTTGTTTGCAGCATGATACAGTCCTGAAAATTTGTTTATGGACTTACACCACCAATAGGAACACTATAATAATTTAAAAAAAAAAAAAATTAAAAACTTTTTTTTTTTAAACTTTTTTTTTTTTAAACTTTTTTTTTTTTAAACTTTTTTTTTTTTTAACTTTTTTTTTTTTAACTTTTTTTTTTTAAAACTTTTTTTAAAAACTTAAAAATAAAAAACTTAAAAAAGACTTAAAAGAAAAAAAAACTTTTAAAAAAGAACTTAAAAAAAACATTTAAAGAAAAACTTAAAAAAAACTTAAATACTTAAAAAAAACTTAAAACAAATGAACTTAAAAAATAAACTTAAAAAAAAAAAACTTAAAACAAAAACTTAAAAAAACTTAAAAACACAAAAATGAAAGAAAAGTCCTAGACCATTGTCAATAATCATTGTGTTTATGCTTTTAAAGATAGGCCTATATGCTATTTGACCCTTTTTTTTACATGTAAACGTATGCTATTTAATACAATTTCTGCTCATTAATGCTTTCATATCCATTGATGTTGTATTTTTTTCTTTTTACCTTTTCTTAATTAATCAATAATACATTGTAAAGCATTATTCATACATTACAAATCATTAGTAGACACAGTTATAACTTTACTTACTTTATTCTGCCACTTTTTGGGCATCATACTACTTCCACATACTTTACTGCTTACGGTATATTATTATTTTTTACAAATTGTTATACTTTTCAACTTTTTGTACTCCGGTCCCCAGGTTTCAAACTTGGTGGTTGGTCCCACAGACACAGCTATAACTTTATACATTGCGTTTTTAGCGAGCCCACGCAGTTTCTACAGGAACTGCTTTCTAGTTGTGGGCTCGCAACAGCGAGCACACACTAGTTATTGCCAGTTTATATTTATACTTCTTCTTTATTCCAATTTCCGCCCTTTTTTCGTCCTCCTACTACTTTCACACACTTTATGCTAGAAATTTAGTTCAAACTTCAAACTGTTCAGCTCTCTGCAGTTATTTATGCTTGTATTTTTATTTTTACAATTGTTTATACTTTTTTAACTTTTAAACTTTTAAACTTTTTTTTACATTCTTTATAATGAGAGTCGATGGGAGAAACGTCCCATTTTTCACAGTTGACTTTTTTGTGCTCTTATTACTCTGTCATACTTTCACTTTGAAACTCCATTCAAACTTTAAAATGTTCATCTATCTTTGAATTTTCATTGGTGAAAACGTTTTTTTGAAAATGTTTATACTTTTTAAAATATTTAACTTTATTTATAAAATGTTTCTCTCATAGACAATGTATGGGATGCAATCTCTAAATCCACCTCACTTTTGCAGCCTCATTACTCTGGCATACTTTGTCGTAGAAACGTGATTTAAACTTTAGCTAGCTCACACGACTGTGGACTTTTTCGTGGTTCAAACCGTATTCGAATATGTTACACGGTTTTTCCGAAATCGCAGTTCAATCGCAGGCCGTTTCGCGTAATCAGTGTCCCCTTAGAGTGTGGGGCCTCCTTGAGTAGAGTGTGGAAACTGAAATTCTTTCCTTGGAAATTTACCAAACAAATTGTCGTCCCGGCCAAAATATTCACTTTACATGGATGTTCTTTGGTCATTTTGTAGCCACACATGTCCTCTTTCACACAATGTAACCACCAAAGCACAGATACATACAGAATGTGAACTACGGCCTTTTAAGTGACACAAATACAGTCAAGCTGCCCATTGACCTCCATTGTATAATTCTTACGAGGAAAGTATCGTGAAGACAATTCTTAACTCGCTCTTATAACCACATTTTCGATCGTACCAACACCACCATCGCACATGTTGTACCTCAATGGCTCAGGCCACTCAAAGTGAAAACAATATTTGCATTCGACTTTTACTTTTTGCGATAGAGCAATTTGTTCGGGCATAGGTTTTTCCCTATTCAGGCCCATTGAAATCTCCCAGTCATAGTGAAGCACTGTTTTACTCTCCCACAGCTGAGACATATAAGGGCTTAATTACAGGGCTGACATTAGAGTTACAAGATCTCAATGAGTTGCTCTGCGAAACCTTGTGAGCTTGTAGGTCTGCTATTTGTGCAGTCACAGACACACGCATGCGCACGCACGCACGCACGCACACAGCTTGTAGGTCTGCTATTTGTGCAATTAGGCTCTACACATACACACAGAGTCACAGACACACGCATGCATGCACACGCACGCACGTGCACACGCACGTGCACGCGCACGCACACACACGCACACGCACACACGCACACACACACACACACACACAAAAACCCTGTATTTTGCTTGCAGCATGCTACAGTCTTGCAATTTGCTCCATGGGCTTAGACCACCAATAGGAGCACGCTGTACTTAATTAATTGCTTAAGCCCCGCCCTTCTGTCTTCCCATTGGCTGGCCTTTACACAGCTCTAACTTTTGTTTGCAGCATGATACAGTCCTGAAAATTTGTTTATGGACTTACACCACCAATAGGAACACTAATATAAACTTAAAAAATATTTTTTTTTTAAACTTTTTTTTTTTTTTACTTTTTTTTTTAAACTTTTTTTTTTTAATCTTTTTTTTTTTACTTTTTTTTTAAAAAACTTTTTTTTTTTTAAAACTTTTTTTTTTTTAAACTTTTTTTTTTTAAACTTTTTTTTTTAAAAACTTTTTTTTTTTAAACTTCTTTTTTTTTAAACTTTTTTTTCTAAACTTTTTTTTTTTTTTTAAACTTAAAAAAAAAACTTAAAAGAAAACTTAAAAATGAAAAACCAGTGTTCAGACTTGGTGGGTGGTCCCACAGACACAGCTATAACTTTATACATTGCGTTTTTAGCGAGCCCACGCAGTTTCTACAGGAACTGCTTTCTAGTTATACTTCTTTATTCCAATTTCCGCCCTTTTTTCGTCCTCCTACTACTTTCACACACTTTATGCTAGAAATTTAGTTCAAACTTCAAACTGTTCAGCTCTCTGCAGTTATTTATGCTTGTATTTTTATTTTTACAATTGTTTATACTTTTTTAACTTTTAAACTTTTAAACTTTTTTTTACATTCTTTATAATGAGAGTCGATGGGAGAAACGTCCCATTTTTCACAGTTGACTTTTTTGTGCTCTTATTACTCTGTCATACTTTCACTTTGAAACTCCATTCAAACTTTAAAATGTTCATCTATCTTTGAATTTTCATTGGTGAAAACGTTTTTTTGAAAATGTTTATACTTTTTAAAATATTTAACTTTATTTATAAAATGTTTCTCTCATAGACAATGTATGGGATGCAATCTCTAAATCCACCTCACTTTTGCAGCCTCATTACTCTGGCATACTTTGTCGTAGAAACGTGATTTAAACTTTAGCTAGCTCACACGACTGTGGACTTTTTCGTGGTTCAAACCGTATTCGAATATGTTACACGGTTTTTCCGAAATCGCAGTTCAATCGCAGGCCGTTTCGCGTAATCAGTGTCCCCTTAGAGTGTGGGGCCTCCTTGAGTAGAGTGTGGAAACTGAAATTCTTTCCTTGGAAATTTACCAAACAAATTGTCGTCCCGGCCAAAATATTCACTTTACATGGATGTTCTTTGGTCATTTTGTAGCCACACATGTCCTCTTTCACACAATGTAACCACCAAAGCACAGATACATACAGAATGTGAACTACGGCCTTTTAAGTGACACAAATACAGTCAAGCTGCCCATTGACCTCCATTGTATAATTCTTACGAGGAAAGTATCGTGAAGACAATTCTTAACTCGCTCTTATAACCACATTTTCGATCGTACCAACACCACCATCGCACATGTTGTACCTCAATGGCTCAGGCCACTCAAAGTGAAAACAATATTTGCATTCGACTTTTACTTTTTGCGATAGAGCAATTTGTTCGGGCATAGGTTTTTCCCTATTCAGGCCCATTGAAATCTCCCAGTCATAGTGAAGCACTGTTTTACTCTCCCACAGCTGAGACATATAAGGGCTTAATTACAGGGCTGACATTAGAGTTACAAGATCTCAATGAGTTGCTCTGCGAAACCTTGTGAGCTTGTAGGTCTGCTATTTGTGCAGTCACAGACACACGCATGCATACGCAAGCACGCACGCACGCACGCACGCACGCACACAGCTTGTAGGTCTGCTATTTGTGCAATTAGGCTCTACACATACACACAGAGTCACAGACACACGCATGCATGCACACGCACGCACGTGCACACGCACGTGCACGCGCACGCACACACACGCACACGCACACACGCACACACACACACACACACACACACAAAAACCCTGTCTTTTGCTTGCAGCATGCTACAGTCTTGCAATTTGCTCCATGGGCTTAGACCACCAATAGGAGCACGCTGTACTTAATTAATTGCTTAAGCCCCGCCCTTCTGTCTTCCCATTGGCTGGCCTTTACACAGCTCTAACTTTTGTTTGCAGCATGATACAGTCCTGAAAATTTGTTTATGGACTTACACCACCAATAGGAACACTAATATAAACTTAAAAAATATTTTTCTTTTAAACTTTTTTTTTTTTTTACTTTTTTTTTTTTTACTTTTTTTTTTTTTACTTTTTTTTTAAAAACTTTTTTTTTTTTATCTTTTTTTTTTTACTTTTTTTTTTAAAAAACTTTTTTTTTTTTAAACTTTTTTTTTTTTAAACTTTTTTTTTTTAAACTTTTTTTTTTTTAAACTTTTTTTTTTTAAACTTCTTTTTTTTTAAACTTTTTTTTCTAAACTTTTTTTTTTTTACTTTTTTTTTTTTAAACTTAAAAAAAAAACTTAAAAGAAAACTTAAAAATGAAAAACCAGTGTTCAGACTTGGTGGGTGGTCCCACAGACACAGCTATAACTTTATACATTGCGTTTTTAGCGAGCCCACGCAGTTTCTACAGGAACTGCTTTCTAGTTATTATTCCTATTTATTCCGCCACTTTCTTCGCACTCCTACTACTTTCACACACTTTATGCTAGAAATTTAGTTCAAACTTCAAACTGTTCAGCTCTTTGTAGTTATGTGTGCTTGTATTTTTATTTTTACAATTGTTTATACTTTTTTAACTGTTTAACTTTTTAACTTTCTTTTACATTCTTTAAAATGAGAGTCGATGGGAGAAACGTCCCATTTTTCACAGTTGACTTTTTTGTGCTCTTATTACTCTGTCATACTTTCACTTTGAAACTCCATTCAAACTTTAAAATGTTCATCAATCTTTGAATTTTCATTGGTGAAAAAGTTTTTTTGAAAAAGTTTATACTTTTTAAAATATTTAACTTTATTTATAAAATGTTTCTCTCATAGACAATGTATGGGATTTTATCTCTAAATCAACCTCACTTTTGCAGCCTCATTACTCTGGCATACTTTGTCGTAGAAACGTGATTTAAACTTTAGCTAGCTCACACGACTGTGGACTTTTTCGTGGTTCAAACCGTATTCGAATATGTTACACGTTTTTTCCGAAATCGCAGTTCAATCGCAGGCCGTTTCGCGTAATCAGTGTCCCCTTAGAGTGTGGGGCCTCCTTGAGTAGAGTGTGGAAACTGAAATTCTTTCCTTGGAAATGTACCAAACAAATTGTCGTCCCGGCCAAAATATTCACTTTACACAGATGTTCTTTGGTCATTTTGTAGCCACACATGTCCTCTTTCACACAATGTAACCACCAAAGCACAGATACATACAGAATGTGAACTACAGCCTTTTAAGTGACACAAATACAGTCAAGCTGCCCATTGACCTCCATTGTATAATTCTTACGAGGAAAGTATCGTGAAGACAATTCTTAACTCGCTCTTATAACCACATTTTCGATCGTACCAACACCACCATCGCACATGTTGTACCTCAATGGCTCAGGCCACTCAAAGTGAAAACAATATTTGCATTCGACTTTTACTTTTTGCGATAGAGCAATTTGTTCGGGCATAGGTTTTTCCCTATTCAGGCCCATTGAAATCTCCCAGTCATAGTGAAGCACTGTTTTACTCTCCCACAGCTGAGACATATAAGGGCTTAATTACAGGGCTGACATTAGAGTTACAAGATCTCAATGAGTTGCTCTGCGAAACCTTGTGAGCTTGTAGGTCTGCTATATGTGCAGTCACAGACACACGCATGCATACGCAAGCACGCACGCACGCACGCACGCACACAGCTTGTAGGTCTGCTATTTGTGCAATTAGGCTCTACACACAGAGTCACAGAAACACGCATGCATGCACACGCACGCACGTGCACACGCACGTGCACGCGCACACACGCACACACAAAAACCCTGTCTTTTGCTTGCAGCATGCTACAGTCTTGCAATTTGCTCCATGGGCTTAGACCACCAATAATAGGAGCACGCTGTACTTAATTAATTGCTTAAGCCCCGCCCTTCTGTCTTCCCATTGGCTGGCCTTTACACAGCTCTAACTTTTGTTTGCAGCATGATACAGTCCTGAAAATTTGTTTATGGACTTACACCACCAATAGGAACACTAATATAAACTTAAAAAATATTGTTTTTTTAAACTTTATTTTTTTTAAACTTTTTTTTTTTTAAACTATTTTTTTTTTAAACTTTTTTTTTTAAAACTTTTTTTTTTTTAAACTTCTTTTTTTTCTAAACTTTTTTTTTTTTAAACTTTTTTTTTTAAAAACTTTTTTTTTTAAAACTTAAACAAACTTAAAAAAGAAAACTTAAAAATGAAAAACCAGTGTTCAGACTTGGTGGGTGGTCCGACAGACACAGCTATAACTTTATACATTGTGTTTTTAGCGAGCCCACGCAGTTTCTACAGGAACTGCTTTCTAGTTGTGGGCTCGCAACAGCGAGCACACACTAGTTCTTGCCAGTTTATATTTATACTTCCAATTTCCGCCCTTTTTTCGTCCTCCTACTACTTTCACACACTTTATGCTAGTAATTTAGTTCAAACTTCAAACTGTTCAGCTCTTTGCAGTTATTTATGCTTGCATTTTTATTTTTACAATTGTTTATACTTTTTTAACTTTTAAACTTTTAAACTTTTTTTTACATTCTTTATAATGAGAGTCGATGGGAGAAACGTCCCATTTTTCACAGTTGACTTTTTTGTGCTCTTATTACTCTGTCATACTTTCACTTTGAAACTCCATTCAAACTTTAAAATGTTCATCAATCTTTGGATTTTCATTGGTGAAAAAGGTTTTTTGAAAAAGTTTATACTTTTTAAAATATTTAACTTTATTTATAAAATCTTTCTCTCATAGACAATGTATGGGATTTTATCTCTAAATCAACCTCACTTTTGCAGCCTCATTACTCTGGCATACTTTGTCGTAGAAACGTGATTTAAACTTTAGCTAGCTCACACGACTGTGGACTTTGTCGTGGTTCAAACCGTATTCGAATATGTTACACGGTTTTTCCGAAATCGCAGTTCAATCGCAGGCCGTTTCGCCCAATCAGTGTCCCCTTAGAGTGCGGGGCCTCCTTGAGTAGAGTGTGGAAACTGAAATTCTTTCCTTGGAAATTTACCAAACAAATTGTCGTCCCGGCCAAAATATTCACTTTACACAGATGTTCTTTGGTCATTTTGTAGCCACACATGTCCTCTTTCACACAATGTAACCACCAAAGCACAGATACATACAGAATGTGAACTACGGCCTTTTAAGTGACACAAATACAGTCAAGCTGCCCATTGACCTCCATTGTATAATTCTTACGAGGAAAGTATCGTGAAGACAATTCTTAACTCGCTCTTATAACCACATTTTCGATCGTACCAACACCACCATCGCACATGTTGTACCTCAATGTCTCAGGCCACTCAAAGTGAAAAAGATATTTGCATTCGACTTTTACTTTTTGCGATAGAGCAATTTGTTCGGGCATAGGTTTTTCCCTATTCAGGCCCATTGAAATCTCCCAGTCATAGTGAAGCACTGTTTTACTCTCCCACAGCTGAGACATATAAGGGCTTAATTACAGGGCTGACATTAGAGTTACAAGATCTCAATGAGTTGCTCTGTGAAACCTTGTGAGCTTGTAGGTCTGCTATTTGTGCAGTCACAGACACACGCATGCATACGCACGCACGCACGCACGCACGCAGCTTGTAGATTTGCTATTTGTGCAATTAGGCTCTACACACAGAGTTACAGACACACGCATGCATGCACACGCACGCACGTGCACGCACGTGCACACGCACGCACGCACACACACACACACACACACACACACACACACACACATGCACACACACACACACACACACACACAAAAACCCTGTCTTTTGCTTGCAGCATGCTACAGTCTTGCAATTTGCTCCATTACATGGGCTTAGACCACCAATAGGAGCACGCTGTACTTAATTAATTGCTTAAGCCCCGCCCTTCTGTCTTCCCATTGGCTGGCCTTTACACAGCTCTAACTTTTGTTTGCAGCATGATACAGTCCTGAAAATTTGTTTATGGACTTACACCACCAATAGGCACACTAATATAAACTTAAAAAATATTGTTTTTTAAAAAAAATTTTTTTTTACTTTTTTTTTTTTTACTTTTTTTTTTACTTTTTTTTTTAAAACTTTTTTTTTTTTAAACTTTTTTTTTTTTAAACTTCTTTTTTTTTAAACTTTTTTTTTTTTAAACTTTTTTTTTTTAAAACTTTTTTTTTAAAACTTTTTTTTTTAAACTTAAAAAAAACTTAAAATGAAAAACTTAAAAAAAACTTAAAAATGAAAAACTTAAAAAAAACTTAAATTAAAAAAAAAAAAAAAAGAACTTAAAAAAAACATTTAAAGAAAAACTTTAAAAAAACTTAAATGAAAGAAAAATCTTAGACCATTGTCAATACTCATTGTGTTTATGCTTTTAAAGATAGGCCTATATGCTATTTGACCCTTTTTTTACATGTAAACGTATGCTATTTAATACAATTTCTGCTCATTAATGCTTTTATATCCATTGATGTTGTATTTTTTTCTTTTTACCTTTTCTTAATTAATCAAGAATGCAATACAAATCATTAGTAGACACAGTTATAACTTTACTTACTTTATTCTGCCACTTATTGGGCATCATACTACTTCCACATACTTTACTCCGCTTTATGCAGTTACTTATGCTTATACTATTCTTTTTACAAATTTTTATACTTTTTAACTTTTTGTATTTTTTTTCCCTTCAGCTTTAATACATTTACTGTACATCATACATTGAGTTTTTTGGCGAGCCCACGCAGTTTCACCAGGAACTGCTTTTCTAGTTGTGGGCTCGCAACAGCGAGCACACACTAGTTATTGCCAGTTTATATTTATTATTCCTATTTATTCCGCCACTTTTTTCGCACTCCTACTACTTTCACACATTTTATGCTAGAAATGTAGTTCAAACTTCAAACTGTTCAGCTCTTTGCAGTTATGTGTGCTTGTATTTTTATTTTTACAATTGTTTATACTTTTTTAACTGTTTAACTTTTTAACTTTTTTTTACATTATTTATAATGAGAGTCGATGGGAGAAACGTCCCATTTTTCACAGTTGACTTTTTTGTGCTCTTATTACTCTGTCATACTTTCACTTTGAAACTCCATTCAAACTTTAAAATGTTCATCAATCTTTGAATTTTCATTGGTGAAAAAGTTTTTTTGAAAAAGTTTATACTTTTTAAAATATTTAACTTTATTTATAAAATCTTTCTCTCATAGACAATGTATTGGATTTTATCTCTAAATCGATCTCACTTTTGCAGCCTCATTACTCTGGCATACTTTGTCGTAGAAACGTGATTTAAACTTTAGCTAGCTCACACGACTGTGGACTTTGTCGTGGTTCAAACCGTATTCGAATATGTTACACGGTTTTTCCGAAATCGCAGTTCAATCGCAGGCCGTTTCGCCCAATCAGTGTCCCCTTAGAGTGCGGGGCCTCCTTGAGTAGAGTGTGGAAACTGAAATTCTTTCCTTGGAAATTTACCAAACAAATTGTCGTCCCGGCCAAAATATTCACTTTACACAGATGTTCTTTGGTCATTTTGTAGCCACACATGTCCTCTTTCACACAATGTAACCACCAAAGCACAGATACATACAGAATGTGAACTACGGCCTTTTAAGTGACACAAATACAGTCAAGCTGCCCATTGACCTCCATTGTATAATTCTTACGAGGAAAGTATCGTGAAGACAATTCTTAACTCGCTCTTATAACCACATTTTCGATCGTACCAACACCACCATCGCACATGTTGTACCTCAATGTCTCAGGCCACTCAAAGTGAAAAAGATATTTGCATTCGACTTTTACTTTTTGCGATAGAGCAATTTGTTCGGGCATAGGTTTTTCCCTATTCAGGCCCATTGAAATCTCCCAGTCATAGTGAAGCACTGTTTTACTCTCCCACAGCTGAGACATATAAGGGCTTAATTACAGGGCTGACATTAGAGTTACAAGATCTCAATGAGTTGCTCTGTGAAACCTTGTGAGCTTGTAGGTCTGCTATTTGTGCAGTCACAGACACACGCATGCATACGCACGCACGCACGCACGCACGCAGCTTGTAGATTTGCTATTTGTGCAATTAGGCTCTACACACAGAGTTACAGACACACGCATGCATGCACACGCACGCACGTGCACGCACGTGCACACGCACGCACGCACACACACACACACACACACACACACACACACACACACACATGCACACACACACACACACACACACACAAAAACCCTGTCTTTTGCTTGCAGCATGCTACAGTCTTGCAATTTGCTCCATTACATGGGCTTAGACCACCAATAGGAGCACGCTGTACTTAATTAATTGCTTAAGCCCCGCCCTTCTGTCTTCCCATTGGCTGGCCTTTACACAGCTCTAACTTTTGTTTGCAGCATGATACAGTCCTGAAAATTTGTTTATGGACTTACACCACCAATAGGCACACTAATATAAACTTAAAAAATATTGTTTTTTAAAAAAAAAAATTTTTTACTTTTTTTTTTTTTACTTTTTTTTTTTACTTTTTTTTTTAAAACTTTTTTTTTTTAAAACTTTTTTTTTTTTAAACTTCTTTTTTTTTAAACTTTTTTTTTTTTAAACTTTTTTTTTTTAAAACTTTTTTTTTAAAACTTTTTTTTTTAAACTTAAAAAAAACTTAAAATGAAAAACTTAAAAAAAACTTAAAAATGAAAAACTTAAAAAAAACTTAAATTAAAAAAAAAAAAAAAAGAACTTAAAAAAAACATTTAAAGAAAAACTTTAAAAAAACTTAAATGAAAGAAAAATCTTAGACCATTGTCAATACTCATTGTGTTTATGCTTTTAAAGATAGGCCTATATGCTATTTGACCCTTTTTTTACATGTAAACGTATGCTATTTAATACAATTTCTGCTCATTAATGCTTTTATATCCATTGATGTTGTATTTTTTTCTTTTTACCTTTTCTTAATTAATCAAGAATGCAATACAAATCATTAGTAGACACAGTTATAACTTTACTTACTTTATTCTGCCACTTATTGGGCATCATACTACTTCCACATACTTTACTCCGCTTTATGCAGTTACTTATGCTTATACTATTCTTTTTACAAATTTTTATACTTTTTAACTTTTTGTATTTTTTTTCCCTTCAGCTTTAATACATTTACTGTACATCATACATTGAGTTTTTTGGCGAGCCCACGCAGTTTCACCAGGAACTGCTTTTCTAGTTGTGGGCTCGCAACAGCGAGCACACACTAGTTATTGCCAGTTTATATTTATTATTCCTATTTATTCCGCCACTTTTTTCGCACTCCTACTACTTTCACACATTTTATGCTAGAAATGTAGTTCAAACTTCAAACTGTTCAGCTCTTTGCAGTTATGTGTGCTTGTATTTTTATTTTTACAATTGTTTATACTTTTTTAACTGTTTAACTTTTTAACTTTTTTTTACATTATTTATAATGAGAGTCGATGGGAGAAACGTCCCATTTTTCACAGTTGACTTTTTTGTGCTCTTATTACTCTGTCATACTTTCACTTTGAAACTCCATTCAAACTTTAAAATGTTCATCAATCTTTGAATTTTCATTGGTGAAAAAGTTTTTTTGAAAAAGTTTATACTTTTTAAAATATTTAACTTTATTTATAAAATCTTTCTCTCATAGACAATGTATTGGATTTTATCTCTAAATCGACCTCACTTTTGCAGCCTCATTACTCTGGCATACTTTGTCGTAGAAACGTGATTTAAACTTTAGCTAGCTCACACGGCTGTGGACTTTTTCGTGGTTCAAACCGTATTCGAATATGTTACACGGTTTTTCCGAAATCGCAGTTCAATCGCAGGCCGTTTCGCCTAATCAGTGTCCCCTTAGAGTGCGGGGCCTCCTTGAGTAGAGTGTGGAAACTGAAATGCTTTCCTTGGAAATTTACCAAACAAATTGTCGTCCCGGCCAAAATATTCACTTTACACGGATGTTCTTTGGTCATTTTGTAGCCACACATGTCCTCTTTCACACAATGTAACCACCAAAGCACAGATACATACAGAATGTGAACTACGGCCTTTTAAGTGACACAAATACAGTCAAGCTGCCCATTGACCTCCATTGTATAATTCTTACGAGGAAAGTATCGTGAAGACAATTCTTAACTCGCTCTTATAACCACATTTTCGATCGTACCAACACCACCATCGCACATGTTGTACCTCAATGTCTCAGGCCACTCAAAGTGAAAAAGATATTTGCATTCGACTTTTACTTTTTGCGATAGAGCAATTTGTTCGGGCATAGGTTTTTCCCTATTCAGGCCCATTGAAATCTCCCAGTCATAGTGAAGCACTGTTTTACTCTCCCACAGCTGAGACATATAAGGGCTTAATTACAGGGCTGACATTAGAGTTACAAGATCTCAATGAGTTGCTCTGTGAAACCTTGTGAGCTTGTAGGTCTGCTATTTGTGCAATTAGGCTCTACACACAGTCACAGACACACGCATGCATGCACACGCACACGCACGCACGTGCACGCACACGCACGCACACGCACGCACACACACACACACAAAAACCCTGTCTTTTGCTTGCAGCATGCTACAGTCTTGCAATTTGCTCCATGGGCTTAGACCACCAATAGGAGCACGCTGTACTTAATTAATTGCTTAAGCCCCGCCCTTCTGTCTTCCCATTGGCTGGCCTTTACACAGCTCTAACTTTTGTTTGCAGCATGATACAGTCCTGAAAATTTGTTTATGGACTTACACCACCAATAGGAACACTATAATAATTTTAAAAAAAAAATTATTATTATTTTTTTTTTTTAACTTTTTTTTTTTTAAACTTTTTTTTTTAAACACTTTTTTTTTTAAAAACTTTTTTTTTTTTAAACTTTTTTTTTTAAAAACTTTTTTTTTTAAAAACTTTTTTTTAAAAAAAATTTTTTAAACTTTTTTTTTTTAAAACTTTTTTTTTTTAACTTTTTTTTAAAAAAACTTTTTTTTAAAAAAACTTTTTTTTAAAAAAACTTTTTTTTTAAAAACTTTTTTTTTTTTAAACTTCTTTTTTTTTAACTTCTTTTTTTTTAAAAACTTTTTTTTTTAAAACTTTAAAAAAACTTAAAAAAGAAAACTTAAAAATGAAAAACCAGTGTTCAGACTTGGTGGGTGGTCCCACAGACACAGCTATAACTTTATACATTGCGTTTTTAGCGAGCCCACGCAGTTTCTACAGGAACTGCTTTCTAGTGTTTAATTGTACCTGTACAATAAAACTTTGACACACTACTCCTCCCACAGTTTTTGCGGAACATACTCAAGCCATATTTCAAATCGACCGGCTTCATCGGGAATGGTGTGCTTGTATTTTGTTAAGAGAAATGTTGTATAGTTTAATTGATATTAATTTATTAGTTAATTATGTATTTAACATTGATTAATAATAGGAAAATGCAAAGACTACCATTCAAGTATTTTTTGATTGTAGATCGTAAGTGCTACAGTTACAACACTCGAAGGGGAGGTTCATAATAATTATTAAAATTAATGTAATGAATGATTACATCAGTCGGCCTCATGGTGGCGCTATAACATCCCACTTTGCGTTTTTCCCTATGACTCTTGAACCGTAAGTCGTAAAATCTAAATTTCATTTTCCATGGATTCCTTGGGTCATGATGCATTTCCAGATATAGGCCACGCCCATTTTCGTCAGGGAAAAAAATCCTGCAAATTTGAATTTTCTCCAAAACACACTTTTTGCTCCTCCTCCTACATATGTTGTCCAAATCTCACAAAAATCGGCACACATGATCCCGGACCCATCCGATTAAAACACCAACTAGCAGAATTTTGGTAGTGCATATCGTTCGGCCGTAATCGTCGTCCGAAGTTAGTAGGAGGGGCCTATATCACAAAAAATGCCATAAATCACGAACGAAATGTCCAATCCATCCCAAATTTGAATCACATGTCGCGGGTGGTTCAATCAACCAAGTACCAAAAGCAATTCTATTTTCATCCATAGGGGGCGCCGCAAATGCGAGAAATGTAACCGTTTGTCGCAAAAACATGATTTTTGGGGGGATAAATCCCCTCCGAATTACTTACGCATGATCGCAGGGGTGACGCGACATTGCAATTGGCTGGCAATATCAGTGGGAGGGGCATATGTAAGCCACTGCGGCAACCACACTTTGCAATTTTTTAAAATTGCGACCTTTCTAGTATTCATTTATAAACTTAAAATCTCTATCCTCTCTTCACCTACCTGTTGGTGTGGTTTTAAACCCCTCCACTAGATCAATCCTGGGTATCTTTGTCAGAACATTCAGCATGATCTGAGTTTCTCTACCATGGTAGCTCTGCACGATCAGGTCCACTGTGTCTATCCTCTTGGCGTTCTCCAGAACACTCTTTGTGAGCGGCTTGAGACCTTCAACATTTTCAGGCTGTTGTAGATGCCACTTGAACCTGTCAAACTCATCGTGAAGCAGATGATCCAGAGTATCCAACATGCGCTGCTTAAGTGTCCCCATGGTGGATTCTGTTACAAACACACAATGTTAACATGTCAGCTTGTGGTTGCCCAAAGGGCAACCAGACTATTGTAATTGTAACACTTTATTAGTGTGGTTGCCTATGGGCAACCATACTATTGTTCCCCTTACCTTTTATTAGTGTGGTTGCCCTAACAGGGCAACCAGACTATTGTAATTGGAACACTTTTTAGTGTGGTTGCCCTAAAGGGCAACCAGACTCTTAGTGTGGTTGCCCTAAAGGGCAACCAGACTATTGTAATTGTGGGCTCGCAACAGCGAGCACACACTAGTTATTGCCAGTTTATATTTATACTTCTTCTTTATTCCAATTTCCGCCCTTTTTTCGTCCTCCTACTACTTTCACACACTTTATGCTAGAAATTTAGTTCAAACTTCAAACTGTTCAGCTCTCTGCAGTTATTTATGCTTGCATTTTTATTTTTACAATTGTTTATACTTTTTTAACTTTTAAACTTTTAAACTTTTTTTTACATTCTTTATAATGAGAGTCGATGGGAGAAACGTCCCATTTTTCACAGTTGACTTTTTTGTGCTCTTATTACTCTGTCATACTTTCACTTTGAAACTCCATTCAAACTTTAAAATGTTCATCAATCTTTGAATTTTCATTGGTGAAAAAGTTTTTTTGAAAAAGTTTATACTTTTTAAAATATTTAACTTTATTTATAAAATGTTTCTCTCATAGACAATGTATGGGATTTTATCTCTAAATCAACCTCACTTTTGCAGCCTCATTACTCTGGCATACTTTGTCGTAGAAACGTGATTTAAACTTTAGCTAGCTCACACGACTGTGGACTTTTTCGTGGTTCAAACCGTATTCGAATATGTTACACGGTTTTTCCGAAATCGCAGTTCAATCGCAGGCCGTTTCGCGTAATCAGTGTCCCCTTAGAGTGTGGGGCCTCCTTGAGTAGAGTGTGGAAACTGAAATTCTTTCCTTGGAAATTTACCAAACAAATTGTCGTCCCGGCCAAAATATTCACTTTACATGGATGTTCTTTGGTCATTTTGTAGCCACACATGTCCTCTTTCACACAATGTAACCACCAAAGCACAGATACATACAGAATGTGAACTACGGCCTTTTAAGTGACACAAATACAGTCAAGCTGCCCATTGACCTCCATTGTATAATTCTTACGAGGAAAGTATCGTGAAGACAATTCTTAACTCGCTCTTATAACCACATTTTCGATCGTACCAACACCACCATCGCACATGTTGTACCTCAATGGCTCAGGCCACTCAAAGTGAAAACAATATTTGCATTCGACTTTTACTTTTTGCGATAGAGCAATTTGTTCGGGCATAGGTTTTTCCCTATTCAGGCCCATTGAAATCTCCCAGTCATAGTGAAGCACTGTTTTACTCTCCCACAGCTGAGACATATAAGGGCTTAATTACAGGGCTGACATTAGAGTTACAAGATCTCAATGAGTTGCTCTGCGAAACCTTGTGAGCTTGTAAGTCTGCTATTTGTGCAGTCACAGACACACGCATGCATACGCACGCACGCACGCACGCAGCTTGTAGATTTGCTATTTGTGCAATTAGGCTCTACACACAGAGTCACAGACACACGCATGCATGCACACGCACACGCACGCACACACACACACACACACACACACGCACGCACGCACGCACGCACGCACGCACGCACGCGCACACGCACACGCACGCGCACACGCACACGCACACGCACGCGCACGCGCACGCGCACGCGCACGCGCACGCACACGCGCACACACACACACACACACACACACACACACACACACACACACACACACACACACACACACACACACACACACACACACACACACACACACACACACACACACACACACACACACACACACACACACACACACACACACACACACACACACACACACACACACACACACACACACACACACACACACACACACACACACACACACAAAAACCCTGTCTTTTGCTTGCAGCATGCTACAGTCTTGCAATTTGCTCCATGGGCTTAGACCACCAATAGGAGCACGCTGTACTTAATTAATTGCTTAAGCCCCGCCCTTCTGTCTTCCCATTGGCTGGCCTTTACACAGCTCTAACTTTTGTTTGCAGCATGATACAGTCCTGAAAATTTGTTTATGGACTTACACCACCAATAGGAACACTATAATATATATTTTTTTTTAATTAAAAACTTTTTTTTTTTTTTTAACTTTTTTTTTTTTAAACTTTTTTTTTTTAAACTTTTTTTTTTTTTAAACTTTTTTTTTTTTAACTTTTTTTTTTTAACTTTTTTT
Source organism: Electrona antarctica (assembly GCF_951216825.1). Taxonomy (NCBI): domain Eukaryota; kingdom Metazoa; phylum Chordata; class Actinopteri; order Myctophiformes; family Myctophidae; genus Electrona; species Electrona antarctica. The sequence goes on from NW_027638174.1 coordinate 171,668, forward strand.
TTTAAAAACTTTTTTTTTTTAAAAACTTTTTTTAAAAACTTAAAAATAAAAAACTTAAAAAAGAAAACTTAAAAATGAAAAACTTAAAAAAAACTTAAAAGAAAAAAAAACTTTTAAAAAAGAACTTAAAAAAAACATTTAAAGAAAAACTTAAAAAAAACTTAAATACTTAAAAAAAACTTAAAACAAATGAACTTAAAAAATAAACTTAAAAAAAATAAACTTAAAACAAAAACTTAAAAAAACTTAAAAACACAAAAATGAAAGAAAAGTCTTAGACCATTGTCAATAATCATTGTGTTTATGCTTTTAAAGATAGGCCTATATGCTATTTGACCCTTTTTTTACATGTAAACGTATGCTATTTAATACAATTTCTGCTCATTAATGCTTTCATATCCATTGATGTTGTATTTTTTTCTTTTTACCTTTTCTTAATTAATCAATAATACATTGTAAAGCATTATTCATACATTACAAATCATTAGTAGACACAGTTATAACTTTACTTACTTTATTCTGCCACATTTTGGGCATCATACTACTTCCACATACTTTACTGCTTACGGTATATTATTTTTTTTACAAATTGTTATACAACTTTTTGTACTCCGGTCCCCAGGTTTCAAACTTGGTGGTTGGTCCCACAGACACAGCTATAACTTTATACATTGCGTTTTTAGCGAGCCCACGCAGTTTCTACAGGAACTGCTTTCTAGTTGGAACACTTTATTCTTTCTATAGTAACCCTAAATTTCAAACTACTACTCCTCCCACAGTTTTGACTGTACGCACTTGAGCCATATCTCAAATTGACCGGCTTCATCGGGAATCGATAGCTTGTATTTTGTTAAGAGAAATGTTGTATAGTTTAATTGATATGAATTTATTAGTGATTTAAATTTCCCCATTGACATGAATGGGAAAGTGCGAAAAATAACATTCAAGTATTTTTTCCTCGGAGACTGTAAGGGCTATAGTTACAAAACTTGGAGGGGAGGTTCATAATAATTACTAAAATTAATTAACTTATAATGTTATCGGTCGGCCTCATGGTGGCGCTATAACAGCCCACTTTACGTTTTGGCTTATAACTCTTGAACCGTAGGTCGTAAAATCAAAATTATTTTTTCCCTGGATTCCCTGGGTCATGACGCATCTCACTATATAGGCCACGCCCATTTGCGTCATGATAGATTTTCCGCCATTTTGAATTTTCTCCAAAGCACACTTTTGGCTCCTTCTCCTAAAGATTTTGTCCAAATCTCACAAAAATCGGCACACATGATCTCCAGACCTATCCGATTAAAACACCAACTGCAGAATTTTGGTAGTGCGTATCGTTCGGCCGTAATCGTCGTCCGAAGTTAGTAGGAGGGGCCTATATCACAAAAAATGCCATAAATCACGAACGGAATGTCCAATCCATCCCAAATTTGAATCACATGTCGCGGGTGGTTGAATCAACCAAGTACCAAAAGCAATTCTATTTTCATCCATAGGGGGCGCCGCAAATGCGAGAAATGTAACCGTTTGTCGCAAAAACATGATTTTTGGGGGGATACATCCCCTCCGAATTACTTACGCATGATCGCAGGGGTGACGCGACATTGCAATTGGCTGGCAATATCAGTGGGAGGGGCATATGTAAGCCACTGCGGCAACCACACTTTGCAATTTTTTAAAATTGCGACCTTTCTAGTTATAATACTGACGCTAGATAAACCTAGGCTTGTTTTCATTCCCTGCCAGCTTGGAAAATCAACAATGTAAACAAAGTGGAACTGAAGACTGAAGAGGTGGAGGAATTATATAAAGTAGGGTGCTACTGATGACATCACGCATATGACCAAATCAGTTGAGCTGTTCTTGAGAGTAACCCCAATATGATGAGAAAGCCTGATTGTTCCAAATTGCGTATTTTGTGGGGATAGTAAAATACATAGGGGAGCCCAATAGACCATAAAAAATTCCCATCCACTTACATGGAAAAATGTGAAAACTCACATCAAGTATTTTTCTCTCAAAAACCGCTGGAGCTACAGTTACAACACTTGGAGGGGAGGTTCATAAAAATGATTAAAATTAATGTAAAGAATTATTACATAGGTCGGCCTCATGGTGGCGCTATAACAGCCCACTTTACATTTCGCCTTATAAGTCTTGCACCGTAGGTCCTAATTTACAAAAGGCTCCGTCCAGATTGTTTCATGACTCACCCTCGTTACCCTTGTTAGTCGAGTCTTGTGATGGAAGTTCAGCTCCTGCATAAGGAGAGGAGGATGAAGCGTGAGTGGACATGGTAGAATGGTAACTGCTGCATTTATATAGCACCTTTAGGATTGTGCATTACATTCATCCATTCACACAGCGATGGTGGAGGAAACCATGCAAGGCACCAACCTGCTCATCGGGAGCAATTAGCCCTTCGCTAAACCCCACCCCAAAAGTGGTTGTCCAATGGCAATCCAAATAGTTTAGCAACTGTTGCTATGCAGGGCAAGCTTCCGTCACTTCATAGCTGTCAGTGTTATTTTCCATGGCTGTGTTGTTGAACACACATACACAGCTTAACGTCACACATCTTAACGTCATGGATGTGTTGTTGAACACACATACACAGCTTAATGTCATGGCTGTGTTGTTGAACACATACACAGCTTAACGTCATGGCTGTGTTGTTGAACACATACACAGCTTAACGTCATGGATGTGTTGTTGAACACATACACAGCTTAACGTCATGGCTGTGTTGTTGAACACACACACACAGCGTAACATCATGGCTGTGATGTTGAACACACACACACACAGCTTAACAACATGGCTGTGTTGTTGAACACACACACAGCTTAACGTCACACATCTTAACGTCATGGCTGTGTTGTTGAACACACATACACAGCTTAACGTCATGGCTGTGTTGTTGAACACATACACAGCTTAACGTCATGGCTGTGTTGTTGAACACATACACAGCTTAACGTCATGGCTGTGTTGTTGAACACATACACAGCTTAACGTCATGGCTGTGTTGTTGAACACACACACAGCTTAACATCATGGCTGTGTTGTTGAACACACACACAGCTTAACGTCATGGCTGTGTTGTTGAACACACACACAGCTTAACGTCACACAGCTTAACGTCATGGCCGTGTTGTTGAACACACACACAGCTTAACGTCATGGCTGTGTTGTTGAACACACACACAGCTTAACGTCATGGCTGTGTTGTTGAACACACACACAGCTTAACGTCATGGCTGTGTTGTTGAACACATACACAGCTTAACGTCATGGCTGTGTTGTTGAACATACACACAGCTTAACGTCATGGCTGTGTTGTTGAACACACACACAGCTTAACGTCATGGCTGTGTTGTTGAACACACACACAGCTTAACGTCATGGCTGTGTTGTTGAACACATGCACAGCTTAACGTCATGGCTGTGTTGTTGAACACACACACAGCTTAACGTCATGGCTGTGTTGTTGAACACATACACAGCTTAACGTCATGGCTGTGTTGTTGAACACAAACACACAGCTTAACGTCATGGCTGTGTTGTTGAACACACACACAGCTTAACGTCATGGCTGTGTTGTTGAACACATACACAGCTTAACGTCATGGCTGTGTTGTTGAACACATACACAGCTTAACGTCATGGCTGTGTTGTTGAACACATACACAGCTTAACGTCATGGCTGTGTTGTTGAACACACACACAGCTTAACGTCATGGCTGTGTTGTTGAACACACACACACAGCTTAACGTCATGGCTGTGTTGTTGAACACACACACAGCTTAACGTCACACAGCTTAACGTCATGGCTGTGTTGTTGAACACACACACAGCTTAACGTCATGGCTGTGTTGTTGAACACATGCACAGCTTAACGTCATGGCTGTGTTGTTGAACACACACACAGCTTAACGTCATGGCTGTGTTGTTGAACACATGCACAGCTTAACGTCATGGCTGTGTTGTTGAACACATGCACAGCTTAACGTCATGGCTGTGTTGTTGAACACATGCACAGCTTAACGTCATGGCTGTGTTGTTGAACACATACACAGCTTAACGTCATGGCTGTGTTGTTGAACACATACACAGCTTAACGTCATGGCTGTGTTGTTGAACACATACACAGCCTAACGTCATGGCTGTGTTGTTGAACACACACACAGCTTAACGTCCAGAAAGTTACACGACTGACCCACCCAGGTGATGCAATAATACTAATTGACTGTAGTCTGACCGTGCAACATGAAAACTCCCATCAGACGGTCATTAAAGTCGATTGTTGGATACTGTTTCTCTTCCTCGTATTTCTAGTTTCCTGAAATAATATCATACACATGTGTCCAGTGCATAGTCTACTGCAGGCCTGGTTGACTAGATTTAGAAGACATATCCAGTGCATAGCCTAGTGCAGGCCTGGTCGACTAGATTTAGAAGACATGTATCCAGTGCATATCCTACTGCAGGCCTGGTAGACTAGATTTAGAAGACAGGTGTCGAGTGCATAGCCTACTGCAGGCCTGGTAGACTAGATTTAGAAGACATGTATCCAGTGCATATCCTACTGCACGCCTGGTAGACTAGATTTAGAAGACATGTGTCCAGTGCATAGCCTACTGCAGGCCTGGTAGACTAGATTTAGAAGACATGTGTCCAGTGCATAGTCTACTGCAGGCCTGGTCCACTAGATTTAGAAGACATGTGTCCAGTGCATAGCCTACTGCAGGCCTGGTAGACTAGATTTAGAAGACATGTGTCCAGTGCATAACCTACTGCAGGCCTGGTAGACTAGATTTAGAAGACATGTGTCCAGTGCATAGCCTACTGCAGGCCTGGTCGACTAGATTTAGAAGACATGTGTCCAGTGCATAACCTACTGCAGGCCTGGTTGACTAGATTTAGAAGACATGTGTCTAGTGCATAGCCTAGTGCAGGCCTGGTTGACTAGATTTAGAAGACATGTGTCCAGTGCATAGCCTACTGCAGGCCTGGTAGACTAGATTTAGAAGACATGTGTCCAGTGCATAGTCTACTGCACGCCTGGAAGACTAGATTTAGAATACATGTGTTCAGTGCATATCCTACTGCAGGCCTGGTAGACTAGATTTAGAAGACATGTGTCCAGTGCATAGTCTACTGCAGGCCTGGTCCACTAGATTTAGAAGACATGTGTCCAGTGCATAGCCTACTGCAGGCCTGGTAGACTAGATTAAGAAGACATGTGTCCAGTGCATAACCTACTGCAGGCCTGGTTGACTAGATTTAGAAGACATGTATCCAGTGCATAGCCTAGTGCAGGCCTGGTTGACTAGATTTAGAAGACATGTGTCCAGTGCATAGCCTACTGCAGGCCTGGTAGACTAGATTTAGAAGACATGTGTCCAGTGCATAACCTACTGCAGGCCTGGTTGACTAGATTTAGAAGACATGTGTCCAGTGCATAGCCTACTGCAGGCCTGTTATACTAGATTTAGAAGACATGTGTCCAGTGCATAGCCTACTGCAGGCCTGGTAGACTAGATTTAGAAGACATGTGTCCAGTGCATAGCCTACTGCAGGCCTGTTTGACTAGATTTAGAAGACATGTGTTCAGTGCATATCCTACTGCAGGCCTGGTAGACTAGATTTAGAAGATATGTGTCCAGTGCATAGCCTACTGCAGGCCTGGTAGACTGGATTTAGAAGACATGTGTCCAGTGCATAGCCTACTGCAGGCCTGGTTGACTAGATTTAGAAGACAGGTGTCCAGTGCATAGCCTACTGCAGGCCTGGTAGACTAGATTTAGAAGACAGGTGTCCAGTGCATAGTCTACTGCAGGCCTGGTAGACTAGATTTAGAAGACATGTATCCAGTGCATATCCTACTGCAGGCCTGGTAGACTAGATTTAGAAGACATTGTCCAGTGCATATCCTACTGCAGGCCTGGTAGACTAGATTTAGAAGACATGTGTCCAGTGCATAGCCTACTGCAGGCCTGGTTGACTAGATTTAGAAGACATGTATCCAGTGAATAGCCTAGTGCAGGCCTGGTCGACTAGATTTAGAAGACATGTATCCAGTGCATATCCTACTGCAGGCCTGGTAGACTAGATTTAGAAGACATGTGTCCAGTGCATAGCCTACTGCAGGCCTGGTAGACTAGATTTAGAAGACATGTGTCCAGTGCATAGCCTACTGCAGGCCTGGTAGACTAGATTTAGAAGACATGCGTCCAGTGCATAGTCTACTGCAGGCCTGGTCCACTAGATTTAGAAGACATGTGTCCAGTGCATATCCTACTGCAGGCCTGGTTGACTAGATTTAGAAGACATGTGTCCAGTGCATAGCTTACTGCAGGCCTGGTAGACTAGATTTAGAAGACATGTGTCCAGTGCATAGCCTACTGCAGGCCTGGTTGACTAGATTTAGAAGACATGTATCCAGTGCATAGCCTACTGTAGGCCTGGTCGACTAGATTTAGAAGACATGTATCCAGTGCTTATCCTACTGCAAACCTGGTAGACTAGATTTAGAAGACATGTGTCCAGTGCATAGCCTACTGCAGGCCTGGTTGACTAGATTTAGAAGACATGTATCCAGTGCATAGCCTAGTGCAGGCCTGGTCGACTAGATTTAGAAGACATGTATCCAGTGCATAGCCTACTGCAGGCCTGGTCGACTAGATTTAGAAGACATGTATCCAGTGCATATCCTACTGCAAACCTGGTAGACTAGATTTAGAAGGCATGTGTCCAGTGCATAGCCTACTGCAGGCCTGGTTGACTAGATTTAGAAGACATGTATCCAGTGCATAGCCTAGTGCAGGCCTGGTTGACTAGATTTAGAAGACATGTGTCCAGTGCATAGCCTACTGCAGGCCTGGAAGACTAGATTTAGAAGACATGTGTCCAGTGCATAGTCTACTGCAGGCCTGGTCCACTAGATTTAGAAGACATGTGTCCAGTGCATAGCCTACTGCAGGCCTGGTAGACTAGATTTAGAAGACATGTGTCCAGTGCATAGTCTACTGCAGGCCTGGTCCACTAGATTTAGAAGACATGTGTCCAGTGCATAGCCTACTGCAGGTCTGGTAGACTAGATTTAGAAGACATGTGTCCAGTGCATAACCTACTGCAGGCCTGGTTGACTTGATTTAGAAGACATGTGTCCAGTGCATAGCCTACTGCAGGCCTGGTAGACTAGATTTAGAAGACATGTGTCCAGTGCATAGCCTACTGCAGGCCTGGTTGACTAGATTTAGAAGACATGTGTTCAGTGCATATCCTACTGCAGGCCTGGTAGACTAGATTTAGAAGATATGTGTCCAGTGCATAGCCTACTGCAGGCCTGGTAGACTGGATTTAGAAGACATGTGTCCAGTGCATAGCCTACTGCAGGCCTGGTTGACTAGATTTAGAAGACAGGTGTCCAGTGCATAGCCTACTGCAGGCCTGGTAGACTAGATTTAGAAGACATGTATCCAGTGCATATCCTACTGCAGGCCTGGTAGACTAGATTTAGAAGACATGTGTCCAGTGCATAGCCTACTGCAGGCCTGGTAGACTAGATTTAGAAGACAGGTGTCGAGTGCATAGCCTACTGCAGGCCTGGTAGACTAGATTTAGAAGACATGTGTCCAGTGCATAGCCTACTGCAGGCCTGGTCGACTAGATTTAGAAGACATGTATCCAGTGCATAGCCTAGTGCAGGCCTGGTCGACTAGATTTAGAAGACATGTATCCAGTGCATATCCTACTGCAAACCTGGTAGACTAGATTTAGAAGACATGTGTCCAGTGCATAGCCTACTGCAGGCCTGGTCGACTAGATTTAGAAGACATGTATCCAGTGCATATCCTACTGCAGGCCTGGTAGACTAGATTTAGTGTCCAGTGCATAGCCTACTGCAGGCCTGGTTGACTAGATTTAGAAGACATGCGTCCAGTGCATAGTCTACTGCAGGCCTGGTCCACTAGATTTAGAAGACATGTGTCCAGTGCATAGCCTACTGCAGGCCTGGTAGACTAGATTTAGAAGACATGTGTCCAGTGCATAGTCTACTGCAGGCCTGGTCCACTAGATTTAGAAGACATGTGTCCAGTGCATAGCCTACTGCAGGCCTGGTAGACTAGCTTTAGAAGACATGTGTCCAGTGCATAACCTACTGCAGGCATGGTTGACTAGATTTAGAAGACATGTATCCAGTGCATAGCCTAGTGCAGGCCTGGTTGACTAGATTTAGAAGACATGTGTCCAGTGCATAGCCTAGTGCAGGCCTGGTTGACTAGATTTAGAAGACATGTATCCAGTGCATAGCCTACTGCAGGCCTGGTTGACTAGATTTAGAAGACATGTGTCCTTTATGTTATAGATCCTTAACTAATTTACTGCTGGAGTAAATACAGAAATAATCCATCCATCCTTTCTCCTTACTGTTTAACTAATTTACAAAAGGCTCCGTCCAGATTGTTTCATGACTCACCCTCGTTAACCTTCTTAGTCGAGTCTTGTGATGGAAGTTCAGCTCCTGCATAAGGAGAAGAGGATGAAGTGTGAGTGGACATGGTAGAATGGTAACTGCTGCATTTATATAGCACCTTTAGGATTGTGCATTACATTCATCCATTCACACAGCGATGGTGGAGGAAACCATGCAAGGCACCAACCTGCTCATCGGGAGCAATTAGCCCTTTGCTAAACCCCACCCCAAAAGTGGTTGTCCAATGGCAATCCAAATAGTTTAGCAACTGTTGCTATGCAGGGCAAGCTTCCGTCACTTCATAGCTGTCAGTGTTATTTACTTATTTTTCATGGCTGTGTTGTTGAACACACACACAGCTTAACGTCATGGCTGTGTTGTTGAACACATACACAGCTTAACGTCATGGCTGTGTTGTTGAACACACACACACACACAGCTTAACGTCATGGCTGTGTTGTTGAACACACACACACAGCTTAACATCATGGCTGTGTTGTTGAACACACACACAGCTTAACGTCATGGCTGTGTTGTTGAACACACACACAGCTTAACGTCATGGCTGTGTTGTTGAACACACACACAGCTTAACGTCATGGCTGTGTTGTTGAACACACACACAGCTTAACGTCACACAGCTTAACGTCATGGCTGTGTTGTTGAACACGTCATGGCTGTGTTGTTGAACACATGCACAGCTTAACGTCATGGCTGTGTTGTTGAACACATACACAGCTTAACGTCATGGCTGTGTTGTTGAACACATACACAGCTTAACGTCATGGCTGTGTTGTTGAACACATACACAGCCTAACGTCATGGCTGTGTTGTTGAACACATACACAGCTTAACGTCATGGCTGTGTTGTTGAACACACACACAGCCTAACGTCATGGCTGTGTTGTTGAACACACACACAGCTTAACGTCCAGAAAGTTACACGACTGACCCACCCAGGTGATGCAATAATACTAATTGACTGTAGTCTGACCGTGCAACATGACAACTCCTATCAGACGGTCGTTAAAGTCGATTGTTGGATACTGTTTCTCTTCCTCGTATTTCTAGTTTCCTGAAATAATATCATACACATGTGTCCAGTGCATAGTCTACTGCAAACCTGGTAGACTAGATTTAGAAGACATGTGTCCAGTGCATAGCCTACTGCAGGCCTGGTTGACTAGATTTAGAAGACATATCCAGTGCATAGCCTAGTGCAGGCCTGGTCGACTAGATTTAGAAGACATGTGTCCAGTGCATAGCCTACTGCAGGCCTGGTCGACTAGATTTAGAAGACAAGTGTCCAGTGCATAGTCTACTGCAGGCCTGGTCCACTAGATGTATAAGACATGTGTCCAGTGCATAGCCTACTGCAGGCCTGGTAGACTAGATTTAGAAGACATGTATCCAGTGCATAGCCTAGTGCAGGCCTGGTTGACTAGATTTAGAAGACATGTGTCCAGTGCATAGCCTACTGCAGGCCTGGTAGACTAGATTTAGAAGACATGTGTCCAGTGCATAGTCTACTGCAGGCCTGGAAGACTAGATTTAGAAGACATGTGTTCAGTGCATATCCTACTGCAGGCCTGGTAGACTAGATTTAGAAGACATGTGTCCAGTGCATAGTCTACTGCAGGCCTGGTCCACTAGATTTAGAAGACATGTGTCCAGTGCATAGCCTACTGCAGGCCTGGTAGACTAGATTTAGAAGACATGTGTCCAGTGCATAACCTACTGCAGGCCTGGTTGACTAGATTTAGAAGACATGTGTCCAGTGCATAGCCTACTGCAGGCCTGGTTGACTAGATTTAGAAGACATGTATCCAGTGCATAGCCTAGTGCAGGCCTGGTTGACTAGATTTAGAAGACATGTGTCCAGTGCATAGCCTACTGCAGGCCTGGTAGACTAGATTTAGAAGATATGTGTCCAGTGCATAGTCTACTGCAGGCCTGGAAGACTAGATTTAGAAGACATGTGTTCAGTGCATATCCTACTGCAGGCCTGGTAGACTAGATTTAGAAGACATGTGTCCAGTGCATAGTCTACTGCAGGCCTGGTCCACTAGATTTAGAAGACATGTGTCCAGTGCATAGCCTACTGCAGGCCTGGTAGACTAGATTTAGAAGACATGTGTCCAGTGCATAACCTACTGCAGGCCTGGTTGACTAGATTTAGAAGACATGTGTCCAGTGCATAGCCTACTGCAGGCCTGGTTGACTAGATTTAGAAGACATGTATCCAGTGCATAGCCTAGTGCAGGCCTGGTTGACTAGATTTAGAAGACATGTGTCCAGTGCATATCCTACTGCAGGCCTGGTAGACTAGATTTAGAAGACATGTGTCCAGTGCATAGTCTACTGCAGGCCTGGAAGACTAGATTTAGAAGACATGTGTTCAGTGCATATCCTACTGCAGGCCTGGTAGACTAGATTTAGAAGACATGTGTCCAGTGCATAGTCTACTGCAGGCCTGGTCCACTAGATTTAGAAGACATGTGTCCAGTGCATAGCCTACTGCAGGCCTGGTAGACTAGATTTAGAAGACATGTGTCCAGTGCATAACCTACTGCAGGCCTGGTTGACGAGATTTAGAAGACATGTGTCCAGTGCATAGCCTACTGCAGGCCTGGTAGACTAGATTTAGAAGACATGTGTCCAGTGCATAGCCTACTGCAGGCCTGGTAGACTAGATTTAGAAGACATGTGTCCAGTGCATAGCCTACTGCAGGCCTGGTTGACTAGATTTAGAAGACATGTGTTCAGTACATATCCTACTGCAGGCCTGGTAGACTAGATTTAGAAGATATGTGTCCAGTGCATAGCCTACTGCAGGCCTGGTAGACTGGATTTAGAAGACATGTGTCCAGTGCATAGCCTACTGCAGGCCTGGTTGACTAGATTTAGAAGACAGGTGTCCAGTGCATAGCCTACGGCAGGCCTGGTAGACTAGATTTAGAAGACAGGTGTCCAGTGCATAGTCTACTGCAGGCCTGGTAGACTAGATTTAGAAGACATGTATCCAGTGCATATCCTACTGCAGGCCTGGTAGACTAGATTTAGAAGACATTGTCCAGTGCATATCCTACTGCAGGCCTGGTAGACTAGATTTAGAAGACAGGTGTCGAGTGCATAGCCTACTGCAGGCCTGGTAGACTAGATTTAGAAGACATGTGTCCAGTGCATAGCCTACTGCAGGCCTGGTTGACTAGATTTAGAAGACATGTATCCAGTGAATAGCCTAGTGCAGGCCTGGTCGACTAGATTTAGAAGACATGTATCCAGTGCATATCCTACTGCAGGCCTGGTAGACTAGATTTAGAAGACATGTGTCCAGTGCATAGCCTACTGCAGGCCTGGTAGACTAGATTTAGAAGACATGTGTCCAGTGCATAGCCTACTGCAGGCCTGGTAGACTAGATTTAGAAGACATGCGTCCAGTGCATAGTCTACTGCAGGCCTGGTCTGCAGTAGACTAGATTTAGAAGACATGTGTCCAGTGCATAGCCTACTGCAGGCCTGGTTGACTAGATTTAGAAGACATGTATCCAGTGCATAGCCTAGTGCAGGCCTGGTCGACTAGATTTAGAAGACATGTATCCAGTGCATAGCCTACTGCAGGCCTGGTAGACTAAATTTAGAAGACATGTATCCAGTGCATAGCCTACTGCAGGCCTGGTTGACTAGATTTAGAAGACATGTGTCCAGTGCATATCCTACTGCAGGCCTGGTTGACTAGATTTAGAAGACATGTGTCCAGTGCATAGTCTACTGCAGGCCTGGTTGACTAGATTTAGAAGAAAGGTGTCCAGTGCATAGTCTACTGCAGGCCTGGTAGACTAAATTTAGAAGACATGTATCCAGTGCATAGCCTACTGCAGGCCTGGTTGACTAGATTTAGAAGACATGTGTCCAGTGCATAGCCTACTACAGGCCTGGTAGACTAGATTTAGAAGACATGTGTCCAGTGCATAGCCTACTGCAGGCCTGGTAGACTAGATTTAGAAGACATGTGTCCAGTGCATAGCCTACTGCAGGCCTGGTTGACTAGATTTAGAAGACAGGTGTCCAGTGCATAGCCTACTGCAGGCCTGGTAGACTAGATTTAGAAGACATGTATCCAGTGCATATCCTACTGCAGGCCTGATAGACTAGATTTAGAAGACATGTGTCCAGTGCATTTTGTGCATGTGTCCAGTGCATATGTCCAGTGCTATTTTGTTCCTGCCTAATGTAAGTCGCTCTGGATTAAGAGCGTCTGCTAAATGCCTAAATTGTAAATTGTGCATAGCCTACTGCAGGCCTGGTAGACTAGATTTAGAAGACAGGTGTCGAGTGCATAGCCTACTGCAGGCCTGGTAGACTAGATTTAGAAGACATGTGTCCAGTGCATAGCCTACTGCAGGCCTGGTTGACTAGATTTAGAAGACATGTATCCAGTGCATAGCCTACTGTAGGCCTGGTCGACTAGATTTAGAAGACATGTATCCAGTGCTTATCCTACTGCAAACCTGGTAGACTAGATTTAGAAGACATGTGTCCAGTGCATAGCCTACTGCAGGCCTGGTTGACTAGATTTAGAAGACATGTATCCAGTGCATAGCCTAGTGCAGGCCTGGTCGACTAGATTTAGAAGACATGTATCCAGTGCATAGCCTACTGCAGGCCTGGTCGACTAGATTTAGAAGACATGTATCCAGTGCATATCCTACTGCAAACCTGGTAGACTAGATTTAGAAGGCATGTGTCCAGTGCATAGCCTACTGCAGGCCTGGTTGACTAGATTTAGAAGACATGTATCCAGTGCATAGCCTAGTGCAGGCCTGGTTGACTAGATTTAGAAGACATGTGTCCAGTGCATAGCCTACTGCAGGCCTGGTAGACTAGATTTAGAAGACATGTGTCCAGTGCATAGTCTACTGCAGGCCTGGAAGACTAGATTTAGAAGACATGTGTCCAGTGCATAGCCTACCGCAGGCCTGGAAGACTAGATTTAGAAGACATGTGTCCAGTGCATAGTCTACTGCAGGCCTGGTCCACTAGATTTAGAAGACATGTGTCCAGTGCATAGTCTACTGCAGGCCTGGTCCACTAGATTTAGAAGACATGTGTCCAGTGCATAGCCTACTGCAGGCCTGGTAGACTAGATTTAGAAGACATGTGTCCAGTGCATAGTCTACTGCAGGCCTGGTCCACTAGATTTAGAAGACATGTGTCCAGTGCATAGCCTACTGCAGGCCTGGTAGACTAGATTTAGAAGACATGTGTCCAGTGCATAACCTACTGCAGGCCTGGTTGACTAGATTTAGAAGACATGTGTCCAGTGCATAGCCTACTGCAGGCCTGGTAGACTAGATTTAGAAGACATGTGTCCAGTGCATAGCCTACTGCAGGCCTGGTTGACTAGATTTAGAAGACATGTGTTCAGTGCATATCCTACTGCAGGCCTGGTAGACTAGATTTAGAAGATATGTGTCCAGTGCATAGCCTACTGCAGGCCTGGTAGACTGGATTTAGAAGACATGTGTCCAGTGCATAGCCTACTGCAGGCCTGGTTGACTAGATTTAGAAGACAGGTGTCCAGTGCATAGCCTACTGCAGGCCTGGTAGACTAGATTTAGAAGACATGTATCCAGTGCATATCCTACTGCAGGCCTGGTAGACTAGATTTAGAAGACATGTGTCCAGTGCATAGCCTACTGCAGGCCTGGTAGACTAGATTTAGAAGACAGGTGTCGAGTGCATAGCCTACTGCAGGCCTGGTAGACTAGATTTAGAAGACATGTGTCCAGTGCATAGCCTACTGCAGGCCTGGTTGACTAGATTTAGAAGACATGTATCCAGTGCATAGCCTAGTGCAGGCCTGGTCGACTAGATTTAGAAGACATGTATCCAGTGCATATCCTACTGCAAACCTGGTAGACTAGATTTAGAAGACATGTGTCCAGTGCATAGCCTACTGCAGGCCTGGTCGACTAGATTTAGAAGACATGTATCCAGTGCATATCCTACTGCAGGCCTGGTAGACTAGATTTAGTGTCCAGTGCATAGCCTACTGCAGGCCTGGTAGACTAGATTTAGAAGACATGTGTCCATAGCCTACTGCAGGCCTGGTAGACTAGATTTAAAATACATGTGTCCAGTGCATAGCCTACTGCAGGCCTGGTTGACTCGATTTAGAAGACAGGTGTCCAGTGCATAGCCTACTGCAGGCCTGGTAGACTAGATTTAGAAGACATGTATCCAGTGCATATCCTACTGCAGGCCTGGTAGACTAGATTTAGAAGACATGTGTCCAGTGCATTTTGTGCATGTGTCCAGTGCATGTGTCCAGTGCTATTTTGTTCCTGCCTAATGTAAGTCGCTCTGGATTAGGAGCGTCTGCTAAATGCCTAAATTGTAAATTGTGCATAGCCTACTGCAGGCCTGGAAGACTAGATTTAGAAGACATGTGTTCAGTGCATATCCTACTGCAGGCCTGGTAGACTAGATTTAGAAGACATGTGTCCAGTGCATAGTCTACTGCAGGCCTGGTCCACTAGATTTAGAAGACATGTGTCCAGTGCATAGCCTACTGCAGGCCTGGTCGACTAGATTTAGAAGACATGTGTCCAGTGCATATCCTACTGCAGGCCTGGTAGACTAGATTTAGAAGATATGTGTCCAGTGCATAGTCTACTGCAGGCCTGGTTGACTAGATTTAGAAGAAAGGTGTCCAGTGCATAGTATACTGCAGGCCTGGTAGACTAAATTTAGAAGACATGTATCCAGTGCATAGCCTACTGCAGGCCTGGTTGACTAGATTTAGAAGACATGTGTCCAGTGCATAGCCTACTACAGGCCTGGTAGACTAGATTTAGAAGACATGTGTCCAGTGCATAGCCTACTGCAGGCCTGGTAGACTAGATTTAAAATACATGTGTCCAGTGCATAGCCTACTGCAGGCCTGGTTGACTCGATTTAGAAGACAGGTGTCCAGTGCATAGCCTACTGCAGGCCTGGTAGACTAGATTTAGAAGACATGTATCCAGTGCATATCCTACTGCAGGCCTGGTAGACTAGATTTAGAAGACATGTGTCCAGTGCATTTTGTGCATGTGTCCAGTGCATGTGTCCAGTGCTATTTTGTTCCTGCCTAATGTAAGTCGCTCTGGATTAGGAGCGTCTGCTAAATGCCTAAATTGTAAATTGTGCATAGCCTACTGCAGGCCTGGAAGACTAGATTTAGAAGACATGTGTTCAGTGCATATCCTACTGCAGGCCTGGTAGACTAGATTTAGAAGACATGTGTCCAGTGCATAACCTACTGCAGGCCTGGTTGACTAGATTTAGAAGACATGTGTCCAGTGCATAGCCTACTGCAGGCCTGGTTGACTAGATTTAGAAGACATGTATCCAGTGCATAGCCTAGTGCAGGCCTGGTTGACTAGATTTAGAAGACATGTGTTCAGTGCATATCCTACTGCAGGCCTGGTAGACTAGATTTAGAAGACATGTGTCCAGTGCATAGCCTACTGCAGGCCTGGTAGACTAGATTTAGAAGACATGTGTCCAGTGCATAGCCTACTGCAGGCCTGGTAGACAAGATTTAGAATACATGCGTCCAGTGCATAGTCTACTGCAGGCCTGGTCCACTAGATTTAGAAGACATGTGTCCAGTGCATAGCCTACTGCAGGCCTGGTAGACTAGATTTAGAAGACATGTGTCCAGTGCATAGTCTACTGCAGGCCTGGTCCACTAGATTTAGAAGACATGTGTCCAGTGCATAGTCTACTGCAGGCCTGGTCCACTAGATTTAGAAGACATGTGTCCAGTGCATAGCCTACTGCAGGCCTGGTCGACTAGATTTAGAAGACATGTGTCCAGTGCATATCCTACTGCAGGCCTGGTAGACTAGATTTAGAAGATATGTGTCCAGTGCATAGTCTACTGCAGGCCTGGTTGACTAGATTTAGAAGAAAGGTGTCCAGTGCATAGTCTACTGCAGGCCTGGTAGACTAAATTTAGAAGACATGTATCCAGTGCATAGCCTACTGCAGGCCTGGTTGACTAGATTTAGAAGACATGTGTCCAGTGCATAGCCTACTACAGGCCTGGTAGACTAGATTTAGAAGACATGTGTCCAGTGCATAGCCTACTGCAGGCCTGGTAGACTAGATTTAAAATACATGTGTCCAGTGCATAGCCTACTGCAGGCCTGGTTGACTCGATTTAGAAGACAGGTGTCCAGTGCATAGCCTACTGCAGGCCTGGTAGACTAGATTTAGAAGACATGTATCCAGTGCATATCCTACTGCAGGCCTGGTAGACTAGATTTAGAAGACATGTGTCCAGTGCATTTTGTGCATGTGTCCAGTGCATGTGTCCAGTGCTATTTTGTTCCTGCCTAATGTAAGTCGCTCTGGATTAGGAGCGTCTGCTAAATGCCTAAATTGTAAATTGTGCATAGCCTACTGCAGGCCTGGTAGACTAGATTTAGAAGACAGGTGTCGAGTGCATAGCCTACTGCAGGCCTGGTAGACTAGATTTAGAAGACATGTGTCCAGTGCATAGCCTACTGCAGGCCTGGTTGACTAGATTTAGAAGACATGTATCCAGTGCATAGCCTACTGTAGGCCTGGTCGACTAGATTTAGAAGACATGTATCCAGTGCATATCCTACTGCAAACCTGGTAGACTAGATTTAGAAGACATGTGTCCAGTGCATAGCCTACTGCAGGCCTGGTTGACTAGATTTAGAAGACATGTATCCAGTGCATAGCCTACTGCAGGCCTGGTCGACTAGATTTAGAAGACATGTATCCAGTGCATATCCTACTGCAAACCTGGTAGACTAGATTTAGAAGGCATGTGTCCAGTGCATAGCCTACTGCAGGCCTGGTTGACTAGACTTAGAAGACATGTATCCAGTGCATAGCCTAGTGCAGGCCTGGTTGACTAGATTTAGAAGACATGTGTCCAGTGCATAGCCTACTGCAGGCCTGGTAGACTAGATTTAGAAGACATGTGTCCAGTGCATAGTCTACTGCAGGCCTGGAAGACTAGATTTAGAAGACATGTGTCCAGTGCATAGCCTACCGCAGGCCTGGAAGACTAGATTTAGAAGACATGTGTCCAGTGCATAGTCTACTGCAGGCCTGGTCCACTAGATTTAGAAGACATGTGTCCAGTGCATAGTCTACTGCAGGCCTGGTCCACTAGATTTAGAAGACATGTGTCCAGTGCATAGCCTACTGCAGGCCTGGTAGACTAGATTTAGAAGACATGTGTCCAGTGCATAGTCTACTGCAGGCCTGGTCCACTAGATTTAGAAGACATGTGTCCAGTGCATAGCCTACTGCAGGCCTGGTAGACTAGATTTAGAAGACATGTGTCCAGTGCATAACCTACTGCAGGCCTGGTTGACTAGATTTAGAAGACATGTGTCCAGTGCATAGCCTACTGCAGGCCTGGTAGACTAGATTTAGAAGACATGTGTCCAGTGCATAGCCTACTGCAGGCCTGGTTGACTAGATTTAGAAGACATGTGTTCAGTGCATATCCTACTGCAGGCCTGGTAGACTAGATTTAGAAGATATGTGTCCAGTGCATAGCCTACTGCAGGCCTGGTAGACTGGATTTAGAAGACATGTGTCCAGTGCATAGCCTACTGCAGGCCTGGTTGACTAGATTTAGAAGACAGGTGTCCAGTGCATAGCCTACTGCAGGCCTGGTAGACTAGATTTAGAAGACATGTATCCAGTGCATATCCTACTGCAGGCCTGGTAGACTAGATTTAGAAGACATGTGTCCAGTGCATAGCCTACTGCAGGCCTGGTAGACTAGATTTAGAAGACAGGTGTCGAGTGCATAGCCTACTGCAGGCCTGGTAGACTAGATTTAGAAGACATGTGTCCAGTGCATAGCCTACTGCAGGCCTGGTTGACTAGATTTAGAAGACATGTATCCAGTGCATAGCCTAGTGCAGGCCTGGTCGACTAGATTTAGAAGACATGCATCCAGTGCATATCCTACTGCAAACCTGGTAGACTAGATTTAGAAGACATGTGTCCAGTGCATAGCCTACTGCAGGCCTGGTTGACTAGATTTAGAAGACATGTATCCAGTGCATAGCCTAGTGCAGGCCTGGTCGACTAGATTTAGAAGACATGTATCCAGTGCATATCCTACTGCAAACCTGGTAGACTAGATTTAGAAGACATGTGTCCAGTGCATAGCCTACTGCAGGCGGTGCAACTGTAGAGAACAGTTGCACCGCTCACTTCACAGGGGTGTGATTTTTATTATTACAGTAGAAGTTTACAGACCAAACTGTAAATAAAAGGTTTACATGACTTTCTGTCTCAGTCCGTATATAGCGAGCTGTAGTGAATAAGTACAGAACAGTTGCAACGCTCACTTCACAGGGGTGTGATTTTTATTATTACAGTAGAAGTTTACAGACCAAACTGTAAATAAAAGGTTTACATGACTTTCTGCCTCAGTCCGTATATAGCGAGCTGTAGTGAATAAGTAGAGAAGTAGAGTTGCACTGCTCACTTCACAGGGGTGTGATTTTTTTATTATTACAGTACAATTTTTTTCCTTATGAAAGCAGAGAGTCTTCTGTTTCATACGGTATATAGTATTTATATGTCGCTATAGGCCTTATTTTGTGAATATTGAGTTCGGGTCCATGTCTTCTCTGCAGTTATATCTGGTGGGCGCAATGTGCATCCACCCAGTATCCAATTTATGACAAACTGTACATGGGATCAATGTTTACTATTTTCCTCGTAAAAGTACACATTCAGGGCTTTCATTCGATGTATAGGATGTATAGCATATTTATTGTGTTTATTGTTATATCTGCCTGTCAATGTCTGACTATAAACCTTCATAACTATGCTTTCTTTTTGATGATGATTGCCGCCTCGCCTAATCTATCTCACTGCTTTCATTGTTTTGATCGCAGTAACATTGGGGGGGGGGGTCATGGGCACATTGGGCAGCAAAAGTCTTGATCCGTACGGCTATAAAAAGTCCCATTCCACCGTTCGGTTCAGAACTATAGTATAACGGTGAGACGCCTTGTCATCAGCTGATTTTGTTTTTCAAGCTAGTGTAGGGGAACATGCCTGGGCATGCTAGCCTGGCACGGCCAGACTCATAGCGAGGGTTCACTGATGTTTCCTCCGGGGAAGAATCTTCAGTGAATCCCCGCTATGAGGCTGGCCAAGCCAGGCTATGGGCATGCAGCTTGGGGGCGATGGAGGGGGAAAAAAGCGTCACCCGGCTGTGATGTCGACGAGAAGGAAAAAATGACTTCCACAGATGACAACACCACGGTTTAGGTCGCGGAAAAGTTCGTTATACATTACACCCGGGTCGATTACGTCCCCGACGCGTTCATTGCGGTCTTATCACTACAATTATAATGAATAAAAAAGCGTTACAATCACACGTCTGAGCGATCTCCGATTATGACGGCTCTGCATGGCGATACGTGATCCACCAACGGAACACTGTCTTGTCGTGGCAGCCCCTCGATACTGTGGTTAGTTCGTAGTATTGTAGGCTCGGGGATCGTTTGGTCGCTACAGTATGAAGAAGGAAACATGCATCTGTCCATGTGTGTTGCAGATGTTATGCATTGCAATGCCGATCTGGTGCATATGTGTTTAGGCAATAGGCAGCGTTCCGTTCAGCGTTCAACTGGCTTCTACACGTAAAGCGGCCAGCCCTCCTGTTTTCAGGAGGGGAGGGGGGTTTTTGTTTTTTGTTTTTTTTTCTGATCACGTGAGCGGGAGTAAGCAGCAATGATAGGGCGATGGTTCTTCATTGTCCGGGTGGGTAAAAAGATGAATGAAAGTATTCTATAAAAAAGTGATTGAAACGTATTGATACGTGATCCGCACCCGACGTTTGATTAATTGATAACGTATTGATACGCGATCCGCGTTGGGAGTGTTAAACCAAAAAATATCACTATTCTATTGAACATATGAAGTATACATATGCATTTTGGTGGGCACTTTTTTTCTTTTTTTTCTGACGGGAATTCCCTACCTCTGATAGAACCAGTACGATACTGCCCCCTACTGTTTAACTCCGATAGAACCAGCACGATACTGCCCCCTACTGTTTAACTCTGATATAACCAGTCCATCTTCTTCTTTTTTGTTTTGCTTCTGAAGCTGTTTTCATCATCATTTTTCGACCGCGGTCGAGATCATGGATGTCACAACGCCGCGCCAGACTTTCCGGTCCTTCATTGCCATCCCCAGTTCCTGCTTACTGATGCATGTGTCCCTAGTGATGACATCAGGGAATGACAGTTTTCTACCTCTGGTCCGCCCTGAGGCAGGACTCCAGAGAAGAAGGGAAGATATAACCTCATTGTCAGCTCTGTAGCAGTGGCCGGCAAACTGTGTTCTTCTGGATCGGACTAGTGAAGAAACACAGGGAAGGTTGCCGTATATTAGATTAGTCGATGGGTGGACTAGTGTAGAAACACGGGGAAGGTTGCCGTATATTAGATTAGTCGATGGGTGGACTAGTGTAGAAACACGGGGAAGGTTGCCGTATATTAGATTAGTCGATGGGTGGACTAGTGTAGAAACACGGGGAAGGTTGCCGTATAGATTAGATTAGTCGATGGGTGGACTAGTGTAGAAACACGGGGAAGGTTGCCGTATAGATTAGATTAGTCGATGGGTGGCTCTTCCAAGACAGATGTTGCGCTCCCATTAGAAGGCGGGTGTAAGTGCCATCCAACCGTTTCTCTAATTTCTTTGAAAGTGTCCATGTCTCGGAGCCATAGAGTAGAATCGGCTCAACGTCGTCCTAAATATTTGTACTTTTAACATCTTACTAAGCTGGGATGACCAGATCTTATGCATGTCATTGCAGGCTGACCAGCTGTTTTAGCTGCAGTACCACAATGTCCTGAGGTGGTGGGGGCGCTGATATGCAACTTATTTAATCTTTGAGTCATTATAATACTGATGCTAGATAAAACCAGGCTTGTTTCCATTCCATGCCAGCTTGGAAAATCAACAATGGCAGACATTGTAAACAAAGTGGAACTGAAGACTGAAGAGGTGGAGGAATTATATGAAGTAGGGTGCTACTGATGACATCACGCATATGACCAAATCAGTTGAGCTGTTCTTGAGAGTAACCCCAATATGATGAGAAAGCCTGATTATTCCAAATTGCGTATTTTGTGGGGATAGTAAAATACATGGAGCCCAATAGACACTTTTTTTTTTTCCCCCAAAAAAGTTGAATTGTATGTTATAGATCCTTAACTCGTTGGAGTAAATACAGAAATAATCCATCCATCCTTTCTCCTTACTGTTAGGTTACTAATTTACAAAAGGCTCCGTCCAGATTGTTTCATGACTCACCCTCGTTAACCTTCTTAGTCGAGTCTTGTGATGGAAGTTCAGCTCCTGCATAAGGAGAGGAGGATGAAGTGTGAGTGGACATGGTAGAATGGTAACTGCTGCATTTATATAGCGCCTTTATCCAAGGCCCTTTTCATAGACTGTGCATTACATTCAGCCATTCACACACACACATCATCATATCATCATCATATTATAATTCTGTCTGTCTGTCTGTCTGTCTGTCTGTCTGTCTGTCTGTCTGAAACACTGTCGTAGCTCCTCACTGCCTGCACCAATCGCTCTGACTTCTCACACAGGCATTGACCATAATATTACGGAGGTCTTAACGAAGCCCCCTTTTCAATTTAACAAATTGTTGATTAATACATAATTTATTAGTGAATTAAAAATTCCCGCCCACTTATTTGGGTATTTTTCTCTCAAAAACCGCTGGAGCTACAGTTACAACACTTGGAGGGGAGGTTCATAATAATTATTAAAATGAATGTAAAGAATTATTACATCAGTCGGCCTCATGGTGGCGCTATAACAGCCCACTTTACATTTCACCTTATAAGTCTTGCACCGTAGGTCCTAATTTACAAAACGCTCAGTCCAGATTGTTTCATGACTCACCCTCGTTAGCCTTGTTAGTCGAGTCTTGTGATGGAAGTTCAGCTCCTGCATAAGGAGAGGCTCCAGCAGGGGGCACTGGAGAAGCTGCACAATAAAAAGAAACATATTAGTGTTACAAATTACCGCAGGCAGCCAGGCAATATCTGTGAATTTGCACCAACCACTTCCGGCCCACACAGCCCAATACAACGAGAGGAGCAAAACGTTTTACGAGCAGCAGCCGACATGTGTTAGGTTTCACATAAGCGGTAATATGGCTGGCACGATGCGATCAGAAATCACTGTTTACATCTGAACGTCAGGCGGTTTGGACTAAAACAACAACTTTGGAGTATTTTTCTGAGAAAACGAGCAGCAAAGAAACGACAATGAGAGGATCCTTATGGGAGGCGCGCGCATTGTTCCTCACGATGGGAAGAACGTAGGCACTGTCATTATATAGATATGTTCTAGCTACGTTCTTAGCTTACGCATGTTTCTTGATAAATGCTTTTTATATATGTGATGTATTCCCATGCTTTTGTTCTTGCTTAATGTAAGTCGCTCTGGATTAAGAGCGTCTGCTAAATGCCTAAATTGTAAATTGCTGTCTAGCAGCCTGGGGGCGCTGTCTAGCAGCCTGGGGGCCTGTCTAGAAGCCTGGGGGCCTGTCTAGCAGCCTGGGGGTGCTGTCTAGCAGCCTGGGGGCCTGTCTAGCAGCCTGGGGGCCTGTCTAGAAGCCTGGGGGCGCTGTCTAGCAGCCTGGGGGCGCTGTCTAGCAGCCTGGGGGCCTGTCTAGCAGCCTGGGGGCCTGTCTAGCAGCCTGGGGGCGCTGTCTAGCAGCCTGGGGGCCTGCCTAGAAGCCTGGTGGCGCTGTCTAGCAGCCTGGGGGCGCTGTCTAAAAGCCTGGGGGCACTGTCTAGCAGCCTGGGGGCGCTGTCTAGCAGCCTGGGGGCACTGTCTAGCAGCCTGGGCAGCAAGGAAGGTTAGTGTTGAGCTTTGGCTGCTTGGTATCGATATAAACCTTACAACCCGCCATCTGACGGGTATGGCGACCTTCGGGGTTAAATCTTAACCCGTCATCTGACGGGCTCCGAAGCGTTTTGGCGACATGAGTGTTAAAACATTTTTTTGGCTGGCAATATGATGATAACACCTTAAAGCAATTACAACATGCATTTTAATATTTCATAGAATATTGTCCCTCAAAATTATTTCTAATGGTTTGAGCTTCAATCACCTCTGATAGAACCTGTACGATACTGCCCTCTACTGTTTAACTCTGATAGAACCAGTACAATACTGCCCTCTACTGTTTAACTCTGATAGAACCAGTACGATACTGCCCTCTACTGTTTAACTCTGAAAGAACCAGTACGATACTGCCCCCTACTGTTTAACTCTGAAAGAACCAGTACGATACTGCGCCCTACTGTTTAACTCTGATAGAACCAGTACGATAAGCGGTAATATGGCTGGCACGATGCGATCAGAAATCACTGTTTACATCTGAACGTCAGGCGGTTTGGACTAAAACAACAACTTTGGAGTATTTTTCTGAGAAAACGAGCAGCAAAGAAACGACATTGAGAGGATCCTTATGGGAGGCTCGCGCATTGTTCCTCACGATGGGAAGAACGTAGGCACTGTCATTATATAGATATGTTCTAGCTACGTTCTTAGCTTACGCATGTTTCTTGATAAATGCTTTTTATATATGTGATGTATTCCCATGCTTTTGTTCTTGCTTAATGTAAGTCGCTCTGGATTAAGAGCGTCTGCTAAATGCCTAAATTGTAAATTGCTGTCTAGCAGCCTGGGGGCGCTGTCTAGCAGCCTGGGGGCCTGTCTAGAAGCCTGGGGGCCTGTCTAGCAGCCTGGGGGTGCTGTCTAGCAGCCTGGGGGCCTGTCTAGCAGCCTGGGGGCGCTGTCTAGAAGCCTGGGGGCGCTGTCTAGCAGCCTGGGGGCGCTGTCTAGCAGCCTGGGGGCGCTGTGTCTAGCATCCTGGGGGGCGCTGTGTCTAGCAGCCTGGGGGCCTGTCTAGCAGCCTGGGGGCGCTGTCTAGCAGCCTGGGGGCCTGTCTAGAAGCCTGGGGGCCTGTCTAGCAGCCTGGGGGCGCTGTCTAGCAGCCTGGAGGCCTGTCTAGCAGCCTGGAGGCCTGTCTAGCAGCCTGGGGGCCTGTCTATCAGCCTGGGGGCGCTGTTTAGCAGCCTGGGGGCACTGTGTCTAGCAGCCTGGGGGCCTGTCTAGCAGCCTGGGGGCGCTGTCTAGCAGCCTGGGGGCGCTGTCTAGCAGCCTGGGGGCCTGTCTAGCAGCCTGGCAGCCTGGGGGCGCTGTCTAGCAGCCTGGGTGCGCTGTCTAGCAGCCTGGGGGCGCTGTCTAGCAGCCTGGGGGCCTGTCTAGCAGCCTGGGGGCGCTGTCTAGCAGCCTGGGGGCCTGTCTAGCAGCCTGGGGGCCTGTCTAGCAGCCTGGGGGCCTGTCTAGCAGCCTGTCTAGCAGCCTGGGGGCCTGTCTAGCAGCCTGGGGGCGCTGTCTAGCAGCCTGGGGGCGCTGTCTAGCAGCCTGGGGGCCTGTCTAGCAGCCTGGACAGCAAGGAAGGTTAGTGTTGAGCTTTGGCTGCTTGGTATTGATATAAACCTTACAACACGCCATCTGACGGGTATGGCAACCTTCGGGGTTAAATCTTAACCCGTCATCTGACGGGTTCCGAAGCGTTTTGGCGACATGA
Source organism: Electrona antarctica (assembly GCF_951216825.1). Taxonomy (NCBI): domain Eukaryota; kingdom Metazoa; phylum Chordata; class Actinopteri; order Myctophiformes; family Myctophidae; genus Electrona; species Electrona antarctica. The sequence continues at coordinate 196,874 of NW_027638174.1, forward strand.
GTGTTAAAACTCATGATAACACCTTAAAGCAGTTACAACATGCATTTTAAAACAGTTTTTAATATTTCATAGAATATTGTCTATGTCCCTCAAACTTAGTTCTAATGGTTTGAGCCTCAATCACCTCTGATAGAACCAGTACGATACTGCCCCCTACTGTTTAACTCTGATATAACCAGTATGATACTGGCATACTGCCCCCTACTGTTAACTCTGACAGAACCAGTACGATACTGCCCCCTACTGTTTAACTCTGACAGAACCAGTACGATACTGCCCCTTACTGTTTAACTCTGACAGAACCAGTACGATACTGCCCCCTACTGTTTAACTCTGACAGAACCAGTTCGATACTGCCCCCTACTGTTTAACTCTGATATAACCAGTACGATACTGCCCCCTACTGTTTAACTCTGATAGAACCAGTACGATACTGCCCTCTACTGTTTAACTCTGATAGAACCAGTACGATACTGACCCCCACTGTTTAACTCTGATAGAACCAGTACGATACTGCCCCCTACTGTTTAACTCTGATAGAACCAGTACGATACTGCCCCCTACTGTTTAACTCTGATAGAACCAGTACGATACTGCCCCCTACTGTTTAACTCTGATAGAACCAGTACGATACTGCCCCCTACTGTTTAACTCTGATAGAACCAGTACGATACTGCCCCCTACTGTTTAACTCTGATAGAACCAGTACGATACTGCCCCCTACTGTTTAACTCTGATAGAACCAGTACGATACTGCCCCCTACTGTTTAACTCTGATATAACCAGTACGATACTGCCCCCTACTGTTTAACTCTGACAGAACCAGTACGATACTGCCCCCTACTGTTTACCTCTGACAGAACCTGTACGATACTGCCCCCTACTGTTTAACTCTTATATAACCAGTACGATACTGCCCCCTACTGTTTAACTCTGACATAACCAGTACGATACTGCCCCCTACTGTTTAACTCTGACAGAACCAGTACGATACTGCCCCCTACTGTTTAACTCTGACATAACCAGTACGATACTGCCCCCTACTGTTTAACTCTGACAGAACCAGTAGGATACTGCCCCCTACTGTTTAACTCTGATAGAACCAGTACGATACTGCCCCCTACTGTTTAACTCTGATAGAACCAGTACGATACTGCCCCCTACTGTTTAACTCTGACAGAACCAGTACGATACTGCCCCCTACTGTTTAACTCTGATAGAACGAGTACGATACTGCCCCCTACTGTTTACCTCTGATATAACCAGTACGATACTGCCCCCTACTGTTTAACTCTGATATAACCAGTACGATACTGCCCCCTACTGTTTAACTCTGATACTGCCCACTACTGTTTAACACTGATAGAACCAGTACAATACTGCCCCCTACTGTTTAACTCTGATAGAACCAGTACGATACTGCCCCCTACTGTTTAACTCTGACAGAACCAGTACGATACTGCCCCCTACTGTTTACCTCTGACAGAACCTGTACGATACTGCCCCCTACTGTTTAACTCTTATATAACCAGTACGATACTCCCCCCTACTGTTTAACTCTGATATAACCAGTACGATACTGCCCCCTACTGTTTAACTCTGATATAACCAGTACGATACTGTTTAACTCTGATAGAACCAGTACGATACTGCCCCCTACTGTTTAACTCTGATAGAACCAGTACGATACTGCCCCCTACTGTTTAACTCTGATAGAACCAGTACGATACTGCCCCCTACTGTTTAACTCTGATAGAACCAGTACGATACTGCCCCCTACTGTTTAACTGACAGAACCAGTACGATACTGCCCCCTACTGTTTACCTCTGACAGAACCAGTACGATACTGCCCCCTACTGTTTACCTCTGACAGAACCAGTACAATACTGCCCTCTACTGTTAACTCTGACAGAACCAGTACGATACTGCCCCCTACTGTTTAACTCTGACAGAACCAGTACGATACTGCCCCCTACTGTTTAACTCTGATAGAACCAGTACGATACTGCCCCCTACTGTTTAACTCTGATATAACCAGTACAATACTGCCCCCTACTGTTTAACTCTGATAGAACCAGTACGATACTGCCCCCTACTGTTTAACTCTGATATAACCAGTACAATACTGCCCCCTACTGTTTAACTCTGATAGAACCAGTCCATCTTTTTTTTTTTTTTGCTTCTGAAGCTGTTTATCATAATTTTTCGACCGCGGTCGAGATCATGGATGTCACAACGCCGCGCCAGACTTTCCGGTCCTTCATTGCCATCCCCAGTTCCTGCTTACTGATGCATGTGTCCCTAGTGATGACATCAGGGAATGACAGTTTTCTACCTCTGGTCCGCCCTGAGGCAGGACTCCAGAGAAGAAGGGAAGATATAACCTCATTGTCAGCTCTGTACCAGTGGCCGGCAAACTGTGTTCTTCTGGATCGGACTAGTGTAGAGACACGGGGAAGGTTGCCGTATAGATTAGATTAGTCGATGGGTGGCTCTTCCAAGACAGATTTTGCGCTCCCATTAGAAGGCGGGTGTAAGTGCCATCCAACCGTTTCTCTAATTTCTTTGAAAGTGTCCATGTCTCGGAGCCATAGAGTAGAATCGGCTCAACGTCGTCCTAAATATTTTTACTTTTAACATCTTACTAAGCTGGGATGACCAGATCTTATGCATGTCATTGCAGGCTGACCAGCTGTTTTAGCTGCAGTACCACAATGTCCTGAGGTGGTTTGGGCGCTGATATGCAACTTATTTAATCTTTGAGTCATTATAATACTGATGCTAGATAAAACCAGGCTTGTTTCCATTCCATGCCAGCTTGGAAAATCAACAATGGCAGACATTGTAAACAAAGTGGAACTGAAGACTGAAGAGGTGGAGGAATTATATGAAGTAGGGTGCTACTGATGACATCACGCATATGACCAAATCAGTTGAGCTGTTCCTGAGAGTAACCCCAATATGATGAGAAAGCCTGATTGTTCCAAATTGCGTATTTTGTGGGGATAGTAAAATACATAGAGGAGCCCAATAGACACTTTTTTTATTTTATTTTCAAAAGTTGAATTTTATGTTATAGATCCTTAACTCATTTACTGCTGGAGTAAATACAGAAATAATCCATCCATCCTTTCTCCTTACTGTTTTTTACAAAAGGCTCCGTCCAGATTGTTTCATGACTCACCCTCGTTAACCTTGTTAGTCGAGTCTTGTGATGGAAGTTCAGCTCCTGCATAAGGAGAGGAGGATGAAGTGTGAGTGGACATGGTAAAATGGTAACTGCTGCATTTATATAGCGCCTTTATCCAAGGCCCTTTTCATAGACTGTGCATTACATTCAGCCATTCACACACACATCATCATATCATCATATTATAATTCACTCAATGTCTGTCTGTCTGTCTGTCTGTCTGTCTGAAACACTGTCGTAGCTCCTCACTGCCTGCACCAATCGATCGGACTTCTCACACAGGCATTGACCATAATATTACGGAGGTCTTAACGAAGCCCCCTTTTCAATTTAACAAATTGTTGATTAATACATCATTTATTAGTGAATTAAAAATTCCCGCCCAATTACTTGGGAAAATGCGAAAACTCACATCAAGTATTTTTCTCTCAAAAACCGCTGGAGCTACAGTTACAACACTTGGAGGGGAGGTTCATAATAATTATTAAAATGAATGTAAAGAATTATTACATCAGTCGGCCTCATGGTGGCGCTATAACAGCCCACTTTACATTTCGCCTTATAAGTCTTGCACCGTAGGTCCTAATTTACAAAAGGCTCCGTCCAGATTGTTTCATGACTCACCCTCGTTAGCCTTGTTAGTCGAGTGTTGTGATGGACGTTCAGCTCCTGCATAAGGAGAGGCTCCAGCAGGGGGCACTGGAGAAGCTGCACAATAAAAAGAAACATATTAGTGTTACAAATTACCGCAGGCAGCCAGGCAATATCTGTGAATTTGCACCAACCACTTCCGGCCCACACAGCCCAATACAACGAGAGGAGCAAAACGTTTTACGAGCAGCAGCCGACATGCGTTAGGTTTCACATAAGCGGTAATATGGCTGGCACGATGCGATCAGAAATCACTGTTTACATCTGAACGTCAGGCGGTTTGGACTAAAACAACAACTTTGGAGTATTTTTCAGAGAAAACGAGCAGCAAATAAACAACAATGAGAGGATCCTTATGGGAGGCACGCGCATTGTTCCTCACGATGGGAAGAACGTAGGCGCTGTCTAGCAGCCTGGGGGCGCTGTCTAGCAGCCTGGGGGCCTGTCTAGCAGCCTGGGGGCCTGTCTAGCAGCCGCCTGGGGGCGCTGTCTAGCAGCCTGGGGGCCTGTCTAGAAGCCTGGGGACGCTGTGTCTAGCAGCCTGGGGGCGCTGTGTCTAGCAGCCTGGGGGCCTGTCTAGAAGCCTGGGGACGCTGTGTCTAGCAGCCTGGGGGCGCTGTGTCTAGCAGCCTGGGGGCGCTGTGTCTAGCAGCCTGGGGGCGCTGTGTCTAGCAGCCTGGGGGCGCTGTGTCTAGCAGCCTGGGGGCCTGTCTAGCAGCCTGGGGGCGCTGTCTAGCAGCCTGGGGGCACTGTGTCTAGCAGGCTGGGGGCGCTGTGTCTAGCAGCCTGGGGGCGCTGTCTAGCAGCCTGGGGGCCTGTCTAGCAGCCTGGGGGCGCTGTCTAGCAGCCTGGGGGGTTGTCTAGCAGCCTGGGGGCCTGTCTAGCAGCCTGGGGGCCTGTCTAGCAGCCTGGGGGCGCTGTCTAGCAGCCTGGGGGCGCTGTCTAGCAGCCTGGGGGCGCTGTCTAGCAGCCTGGGGGCCTGTCTAGAAGCCTGGGGGCCTGTCTAGCAGCCTGGGGGCGCTGTCTAGCAGCCTGGGGGCACTGTCTAGAAGCCTGGGGGTGCTGTCTAGCAGCCTGGGGGTGCTGTCTAGCAGCCTGGGGGTGCTGTCTAGCAGCCTGGGGGCGCAGTCTAAAAGCCTGGGGGCGCAGTCTAGAAGCCTGGGGGCGCTGTCTCGCAGCCTGGGGGCACTGTCTAGCAGCCTGGGTGCGCTGTCTAGCAGCCAGGGGGCGCTGTCTAGCAGCCTGGGGGCGCTGTCTAGCAGCCTGGGGGCGCTGTGTCTAGCAGCCTGGGGGCGCTGTGTCTAGCAGCCTGGGGGCCTGTCTAGCAGCCTGGGCAGCAAGGAAGGTTAGTGTTGAGCTTTGGCTGCTTGGTATCGATATAAACCTTACAACACGCCATCTGACGGGTATGGCGACCTTCTGGGTTAAATCTTAACCCGTCATCTGACGGGTTCCTAAGCATTTTGGCGACATGAGTGTTAAAAAAAAAATTTGGCTGACAATATGATGATAGCACCTTAAAGCAGTTACAACATGCATTTTAAAACAGTTTTTAATATTTCATAGAATATTGTCTATGTCCCTCAAACTTATTTCTAATGGTTTTAGCCTCAATCACCTCTGATAGAACCAGTACGATACTGCCCCCTAAACTGTGTTCTTCTGGATCGGACTAGTGGAGAAACACGGGGAAGGTTGCCGTATAGATTAGATTAGTCGATGGGTGGCTCTTCCAAGACAGATTTTGCGCTCTCATTAGAAGGCGGGTGTAAGTGCCATCCAACCGTTTCTCTAATTTCTTTGAAAGTGTCCATGTCTCGGAGCCATAGAGTAGAATCGGCTCAACGTCGTCCTAAATATTTGTACTTTTAACATCTTACTAAGCTGGGATGACCAGATCTTATGCATGTCATTGCAGGCTGACCAGCTGTTTTAGCTGCAGTACCACAATGTCCTGAGGTGGTTTGGGCGCTGATATGCAACTTATTTAATCTTTGAGTCATTATAATACTGATGCTAGATAAAACCAGGCTTGTTTCCATTCCATGCCAGCTTGGAAAATCAACAATGGCAGACATTGTAAACAAAGTGGAACTGAAGAATGAAGAGGTGGAGGAATTATATGAAGTAGGGTGCTACTGATGACATCACGCATATGACCAAATCAGTTGAGCTGTTCCTGAGAGTAACCCCAATATGATGAGAAAGCCTGATTGTTCCAAATTGCGTATTTTGTGGGGATAGTAAAATACATAGAGGAGCCCAATAGACACTTTTTTTATTTTATTTTCAAAAGTTGAATTTTATGTTATAGATCCTTAACTCATTTACTGCTGGAGTAAATACAGAAATAATCCATCCATCCTTTCTCCTTACTGTTTTTTACAAAAGGCTCCGTCCAGATTGTTTCATGACTCACCCTCGTTAACCTTGTTAGTCGAGTCTTGTGATGGAAGTTCAGCTCCTGCATAAGGAGAGGAGGATGAAGTGTGAGTGGACATGGTAAAATGGTAACTGCTGCATTTATATAGCGCCTTTATCCAAGGCCCTTTTCATAGACTGTGCATTACATTCAGCCATTCACACACACATCATCATATCATCATATTATAATTCACTCAATGTCTGTCTGTCTGTCTGTCTGTCTGTCTGAAACACTGTCGTAGCTCCTCACTGCCTGCACCAATCGATCGGACTTCTCACACAGGCATTGACCATAATATTACGGAGGTCTTAACGAAGCCCCCTTTTCAATTTAACAAATTGTTGATTAATACATCATTTATTAGTGAATTAAAAATTCCCGCCCAATTACTTGGGAAAATGCGAAAACTCACATCAAGTATTTTTCTCTCAAAAACCGCTGGAGCTACAGTTACAACACTTGGAGGGGAGGTTCATAATAATTATTAAAATGAATGTAAAGAATTATTACATCAGTCGGCCTCATGGTGGCGCTATAACAGCCCACTTTACATTTCGCCTTATAAGTCTTGCACCGTAGGTCCTAATTTACAAAAGGCTCCGTCCAGATTGTTTCATGACTCACCCTCGTTAGCCTTGTTAGTCGAGTGTTGTGATGGAAGTTCAGCTCCTGCATAAGGAGAGGAGGATGAAGTGTGAGTGGACATGGTAAAATGGTAACTGCTGCATTTATATAGCGCCTTTATCCAAGGCCCTTTTCATAGACTGTGCATTACATTCAGCCATTCACACACACATCATCATATCATCATATTATAATTCACTCAATGTCTGTCTGTCTGTCTGTCTGTCTGTCTGAAACACTGTCGTAGCTCCTCACTGCCTGCACCAATCGATCGGACTTCTCACACAGGCATTGACCATAATATTACGGAGGTCTTAACGAAGCCCCCTTTTCAATTTAACAAATTGTTGATTAATACATCATTTATTAGTGAATTAAAAATTCCCGCCCAATTACTTGGGAAAATGCGAAAACTCACATCAAGTATTTTTCTCTCAAAAACCGCTGGAGCTACAGTTACAACACTTGGAGGGGAGGTTCATAATAATTATTAAAATGAATGTAAAGAATTATTACATCAGTCGGCCTCATGGTGGCGCTATAACAGCCCACTTTACATTTCGCCTTATAAGTCTTGCACCGTAGGTCCTAATTTACAAAAGGCTCCGTCCAGATTGTTTCATGACTCACCCTCGTTAGCCTTGTTAGTCGAGTCTTGTGATGGAAGTTCAGCTCCTGCATAAGGAGAGGCTCCAGCAGGGGGCACTGGAGAAGCTGCACAATAAAAAGAAACATATTAGTGTTACAAATTACCGCAGGCAGCCAGGCAATATCTGTGAATTTGCACCAACCACTTCCGGCCCACACAGCCCAATACAACGAGAGGAGCAAAACGTTTTACGAGCAGCAGCCGACATGTGTTAGGTTTCACATAAGCGGTAATATGGCTGGCACGATGCGATCAGAAATCACTGTTTACATCTGAACGTCAGGCGGTTTGGACTAAAACAACAACTTTGGAGTATTTTTCAGAGAAAACGAGCAGCAAATAAACAACAATGAGAGGATCCTTATGGGAGGCGCGCGCATTGTTCCTCACGATGGGAAGAACGTAGGCGCTGTCTAGCAGCCTGGGGGCGCTGTCTAGCAGCCTGGGGGCCTGTCTAGCAGCCTGGGGGCCTGTCTAGCAGCCGCCTGGGGGCGCTGTCTAGCAGCCTGGGGGCCTGTCTAGAAGCCTGGGGACGCTGTGTCTAGCAGCCTGGGGGCGCTGTGTCTAGCAGCCTGGGGGCCTGTCTAGAAGCCTGGGGACGCTGTGTCTAGCAGCCTGGGGGCGCTGTGTCTAGCAGCCTGGGGGCGCTGTGTCTAGCAGCCTGGGGGCGCTGTGTCTAGCAGCCTGGGGGCGCTGTGTCTAGCAGCCTGGGGGCGCTGTGTCTAGCAGCCTGGGGGCCTGTCTAGCAGCCTGGGGGCGCTGTCTAGCAGCCTGGGGGCACTGTGTCTAGCAGGCTGGGGGCGCTGTGTCTAGCAGCCTGGGGGCGCTGTCTAGCAGCCTGGGGGCCTGTCTAGCAGCCTGGGGGCGCTGTCTAGCAGCCTGGGGGGTTGTCTAGCAGCCTGGGGGCCTGTCTAGCAGCCTGGGGGCCTGTCTAGCAGCCTGGGGGCGCTGTCTAGCAGCCTGGGGGCGCTGTCTAGCAGCCTGGGGGCGCTGTCTAGCAGCCTGGGGGCCTGTCTAGAAGCCTGGGGGCCTGTCTAGCAGCCTGGGGGTGCTGTCTAGCAGCCTGGGGGTGCTGTCTAGCAGCCTGGGGGTGCTGTCTAGCAGCCTGGGGGCGCAGTCTAAAAGCCTGGGGGCGCAGTCTAGAAGCCTGGGGGCGCTGTCTCGCAGCCTGGGGGCACTGTCTAGCAGCCTGGGTGCGCTGTCTAGCAGCCAGGGGGCGCTGTCTAGCAGCCTGGGGGCGCTGTCTAGCAGCCTGGGGGCGCTGTGTCTAGCAGCCTGGGGGCGCTGTGTCTAGCAGCCTGGGGGCGCTGTGTCTAGCAGCCTGGGGGCCTGTCTAGCAGCCTGGGCAGCAAGGAAGGTTAGTGTTGAGCTTTGGCTGCTTGGGGCGCTGTGTCTAGCAGCCTGGGGGCCTGTCTAGCAGCCTGGGGGCGCTGTCTAGCAGCCTGGGGGCACTGTGTCTAGCAGGCTGGGGGCGCTGTGTCTAGCAGCCTGGGGGCGCTGTCTAGCAGCCTGGGGGCCTGTCTAGCAGCCTGGGGGCGCTGTCTAGCAGCCTGGGGGGTTGTCTAGCAGCCTGGGGGCCTGTCTAGCAGCCTGGGGGCCTGTCTAGCAGCCTGGGGGCGCTGTCTAGCAGCCTGGGGGCGCTGTCTAGCAGCCTGGGGGCGCTGTCTAGCAGCCTGGGGGCCTGTCTAGAAGCCTGGGGGCCTGTCTAGCAGCCTGGGGGCGCTGTCTAGCAGCCTGGGGGCACTGTCTAGAAGCCTGGGGGTGCTGTCTAGCAGCCTGGGGGTGCTGTCTAGCAGCCTGGGGGTGCTGTCTAGCAGCCTGGGGGCGCAGTCTAAAAGCCTGGGGGCGCAGTCTAGAAGCCTGGGGGCGCTGTCTCGCAGCCTGGGGGCACTGTCTAGCAGCCTGGGTGCGCTGTCTAGCAGCCAGGGGGCGCTGTCTAGCAGCCTGGGGGCGCTGTCTAGCAGCCTGGGGGCGCTGTGTCTAGCAGCCTGGGGGCGCTGTGTCTAGCAGCCTGGGGGCGCTGTGTCTAGCAGCCTGGGGGCCTGTCTAGCAGCCTGGGCAGCAAGGAAGGTTAGTGTTGAGCTTTGGCTGCTTGGTATCGATATAAACCTTACAACACGCCATCTGACGGGTATGGCGACCTTCTGGGTTAAATCTTAACCCGTCATCTGACGGGTTCCTAAGCATTTTGGCGACATGAGTGTTAAAAAAAAAATTTGGCTGACAATATGATGATAGCACCTTAAAGCAGTTACAACATGCATTTTAAAACAGTTTTTAATATTTCATAGAATATTGTCTATGTCCCTCAAACTTATTTCTAATGGTTTTAGCCTCAATCACCTCTGATAGAACCAGTACGATACTGCCCCCTAAACTGTGTTCTTCTGGATCGGACTAGTGGAGAAACACGGGGAAGGTTGCCGTATAGATTAGATTAGTCGATGGGTGGCTCTTCCAAGACAGATTTTGCGCTCTCATTAGAAGGCGGGTGTAAGTGCCATCCAACCGTTTCTCTAATTTCTTTGAAAGTGTCCATGTCTCGGAGCCATAGAGTAGAATCGGCTCAACGTCGTCCTAAATATTTGTACTTTTAACATCTTACTAAGCTGGGATGACCAGATCTTATGCATGTCATTGCAGGCTGACCAGCTGTTTTAGCTGCAGTACCACAATGTCCTGAGGTGGTGGGGGCGCTGATATGCAACTTATTTAATCTTTGAGTCATTATAATACTGATGCTAGATAAAACCAGGCTTGTTTCCATTCCATGCCAGCTTGGAAAATCAACAATGGCAGACATTGTAAACAAAGTGGAACTGAAGACTTAAGAGGTGGAGGAATTATATAAAGTAGGGTGCTACTGATGACATCACGCATATGACCAAATCAGTTGAGCTGTTCCTGAGAGTAACCCCAATATGATGAGAAAGCCTGATTGTTCCAAATGGCGGTTTGGACTAAAACAACAACTTTGGAGTATTTTTCGGAGAAAACGAGCAGCAAAGAAACAACAATGAGAGGATCCTTATGGGAGGATCGCACATTGTTCCTCACGATGGGAAGAACGTAGGCGCTGTCTAGCAGCCAGGGGGCGCTGTCTAGCAGCCTGGGGGCCTGTCTAGCAGCCAGGGGGCGCTGTCTAGCAGCCAGGGGGCGCTGTCTAGAAGCCTGGGGGCCTGTCTAGAAGCCTGGGGGCCTGTCTAGAAGCCTGGGGGCGATATGATGATAACACCTTAAAGCAGTTACAACATGCATTTTAAAACAGTTTTTTATATTTCATAGAATATTGTCTATGTCCCTCAAACTTATTTCTAATGGTTTGAGCCTAAATCACCTCTGATAGAACCAGTACGATACTGCCCCCTACTGTTTAACTCTGATAGAACCAGTACGATACTGCCCCCTACTGTTTAACTCTGATAGAACCAGTACGATACTGCCCCCTACTGTTTAACTCTGATAGAACCAGTACGATACTGCCCCCTACTGTTTAACTCTAAAATAACCAGTACGATACTGCCCCCTACTGTTTAACTCTGATAGAACCAGTACGATACTGCCCCCTACTGTTTAACTCTGATAGAACCAGTACGATACTGCCCCCTACTGTTTAACTCTGATAGAACCAGTACGATACTGCCCCATACTGTTTAACTCTGACAGAACCAGTACAATACTGCCCCCTACTGTTTAACTCTGATAGAACCAATATGATACTGTTTAACTCTGATAGAACCAGTACAATACTGCCCCCTACAGTTTAACTCTGATAGAACCAGTACGATACTGCCCCCTACTGTTTAACTCTGACAGAACCAGTACGATACTGCCCCCTACTGTGTAACTCTGATAGAACCAGTACGATACTGCCCCATACTGTTTAACTCTGACAGAACCAGTACGATACTGCCCCCTACTGTTTAACTCTGACAGAACCAGTACGATACTGCCCCCTACTGTTTACCTCTGACAGAACCTGTACGATACTGTCCCCTACTGTTTAACTCTGATAGAACCAGTACGATACTGCCCCCTACTGTTTAACTCTGATAGAACCAGTACGATACTGCCCCCTACTGTTTAACTCTGACAGAACCAGTACGATACTGCCCCCTACTGTTTAACTCTGATAGAACCAATACGATACTGCCCCCTACTGTTTAACTCTGATAGAACCAGTACGATACTGCCCCCTACTGTTTAACTCTGACAGAACCAGTACGATACTGCCCCCTACTGTTTAACTCTGATAGAACCAATACGATACTGCCCCCTACTGTTTAACTCTGATAGAACCAGTACGATACTGCCCCCTACTGTTTAACTCCGACAGAACCAGTACGATACGGCCCCCACTGTTTACCTCTGACAGAACCAGTACGATACTGCCCCCTACTGTTAACTGACAGAACCAGTACGATACTGCCCCCTACTGTTTAACTCTGATAGAACCAGTACGATACTGCCCCCTGATACTGCCCCCTACTGTTTAACTCTGATAGAACCAGTACAATACTGCCCCCTACTGTTTAACTCTGATAGAACCAGTACGATACTGCCCCCTACAGTTTAACTCTGATAGAACCAGCACAATACTGCCCCCTACTGTTTAACTCTGACAGAACCAGTACGATACTGCCCCCTACTGTTTACCTCTGACAGAACCTGTACGATACTGCCCCCTACTGTTTAACTCTGATATAACCAGTACGATACTGCCCCCTACTGTTTACCTCTGATATAACCAGTACGATACTGCCCCCTACTGTTTAACTCTGATATAACCAGTACGATACTGCCCCCTACTGTTTACCTCTGATATAACCAGTACGATACTGCCCCCTACTGTTTAACTCTGATAGAACCAGTACGATACTGCCCCCTACTGTTTAACTCTGATAGAACCAGTACGATACTGCCCCCACTGTTTACCTCTGATAGAACCAGTACGATACTGCCCCCTACTGTTTAACTCTGATAGAACCAGTACAATACTGTCCCCTACTGTTTAACTCTGATAGAACCAGTACGATACAGCCCCCTACTGTTTAACTCCGATATAACCACTACAATACTGCCCCCTACTGTTTAACTCTGACAGAACCAGTATGATACTGCCCCCTACTGTTTAACTCTGACAGAACCAGTACGATACTGCCCCCTACTGTTTAACTCTGACAGAACCAGTACGATACTGCCCCCTACTGTTTAACTCTGACAGAACAAGTACGATACTGCCCCCTACTGTTTAACTCTGATAGAACCAGTACGATACTGCCCCCTACCGTTTACCTCTGACAGAACCTGTACGATACTGCCCCCTACTGTTTAACTCTAATAGAACCAGTACGATACTGCCCTCTACTGTTTAACTCTGACAGAACCAGTACGATACTGCCCCCTACTGTTTAACTCTGACAGAACCAGTACGATACTGCCCCCTACTGTTTAACTCTGATAGAACCAGTACGATACTGCCCCCACTGTTTACCTCTGATAGAACCAGTACGATACTGCCCCCTACTGTTAACTCTGACAGAACCAGTACGATACTGCCCCCTACTGTTTAACTCTGACAGAACCAGTACGATACTGCCCCATACTGTTTAACTCTGACAGAACCAGTACGATACTGCCCCCTACTGTTTAACTCTGATATAACCAGTACGATACTGCCCCCTACTCTGTTTCTTCTCCTCCTTCAGCCGTTTTCCGCGTTTGTTTGTGAGTTAAATCTCTTAATTTAGCGAGCTCAATCAACCCACAGATGGGAAGTTGGGAACTCGCACAGAAAGTCTCAAAAACCCAGTTCTCTTTTCTCATTGGACAATATTTCCCCCCAGCGATGGGATCCAAGCAAGACTTTAACGTCACCAAAGGCCAGCTAGCTGGCCCTGGCACTTGAAAGAAAACGCCCAGCAGGGCAAACTCGAAATCTGATTGGCTAAGGAACCTGTCAATCTCTATATTGCTCCCATTCATTTCAACAGCAAGGGGATTCACTGGATTTTCTGCAGGCCTCACGGTAGAGAATTTTACCCGGAGACAACACAAGGAAATAATGTCATTGGTTAAAAACAAAACAAGGTCTGTTGTACCTGCACAGAATGGAAGCAGAGCATCCAGCCTGTCTGAGTGAGAAACCCTAACCCCAACCCTAACAGAATGGAAGCAGAGCATCCAGCCTGTCTGAGTGAGAAACCCTAACCCCAACCCTAACCCTAACAGAATGGAAGCAGAGCATCCAGCCTGTCTGAGTGAGAAACCCTAACCCCAACCCTAACCCTAACAGAATGGAAGCAGAGCATCCAGCCTGTCTGAGTGAGAAACAGTGCAGTGGCAGCCAAATAAATACAAGATATAATATTTGTTAAAAAGAAGAACTTATTATAAAATATACATTTCTGCATCAGGCAAGTGCAGGGCCAGCAGAGAAGGCCTTGCTGGCCCTGACGGAACACCGTTAGCTGCTACACACACATTCACAACAACATCCGGTCCGTCTGTAAAAGTGCTCCGTGTTTCTAAATCGACTGGGCGCTATAATGTAATGGATTAAATGACCCCGGGCAATTAAGGTGTTAAGTTATTAATGGTGGAACATGAGTCCTTACCTTCGTCCTCAGCCGTCTCCAAGGACTGTGTCTGTGTCACGTTCTGCTGTTTCTGCAGCTTCTGCTGAGCTGAGAAATGAAGACGGTGGAGTGTGAATGTGTTTACACACACACACACACACACACACACACACACACACACACACACACACACACACACACACACACACACACACACACACACACACACACACACACACACACACACACACACACACACACACACACACACACACACACACACACACACACACACCATGTTGGCTGAGGACAACAGCACATATTTGACTCGTTACCTCTGAGACGCCTCTTTCTGTCCCGTGATTTCTCGAGCCTGAGCCGAGCTGTGAATGGAAGACAGTACGAATTACTATATAGACATGGTGTGTGTGTGGGGGGGAGACAGACAGACAGACAGACAGACAGACAGACAGACAGACAGACAGACCTCTGGTCTCAGCCAGGTCCACTGAAGGAGTCTGGGCCATTTGTGGAGGAGTGATGTCATGGTGGGAGGCTGAGAGAGAGAGGGAGAGAGAGAGAGAGAGACAGAGAGAGAGAGAAGGGGGGGGGGGGGGGGGGGTCAGTGGTCCCAATGCAGTACAATTAACCTATAGCCAAGCCCCCAAAGAAAAAACGTATTATAAAATATAAATTTCTGCATCAGGCAAGTGCAGGGCCAGCAGAGAAGGCCGTGCTGGCCCTGACGGCACACCCTTAGCTGCTACACACATATTCACAACTACTGTTTAACTCTGATATAACCAGTACGATACTGCCCCCTACTGTTTAACTCTGATAGAACCAGTACGATACTGCCCCCTACTGTTTAACTCTGATAGAACCAGTACGATACTGCCCCCTACTGTTTAACTCTGATATAACCAGTACGATACTGCCCCCTACTGTTTAACTCTGATAGAACCAGTACAATACTGCCCCCTACTGTTTAACTCTGATAGAACCAGTACGATACTGCCCCCTACTGTTTACTCTGATAGAACCAGTACGATACTGCCCCCTACTGTTTAACTCTGATAGAACCAGTACGATACTGCCCCCTACTGCTTAACTCTGACAGAACCAGTACGATACTGCCCCCTACTGTTTAACTCTGACAGAACCAGTACGATACTGCCCCCTACTGTTTAACTCTGACAGAACCAGTACGATACTGCCCCCTACTGTTTAACTCTGATAGAACCAGTACGATACTGCCCCCTACTGTTTAACTCTGATAGAACCAGTACGATACTGCCCCCTACTGTTTAACTCTGATAGAACCAGTACGATACTGCCCCCTACTGTTTAACTCTGATAGAACCAGTATGATACTGCCCCCTACTGTTTAACTCTGATAGAACCAGTCCATCTTCTTTTTTCTTTTTTTTTGCTTCTGAAGCTGTTTATCATAATTTTTCGACCGCGGTCGAGATCATGGATGTCACAACGCCACGCCAGACTTTCCGGTCCTTCATTGCCATCCCCAGTTCCTGCTTACTGATGCATGTGTCCCTAGTGATGACATCAGGGAATGACAGTTTTCTACCTCTGGTCCGCCCTGAGGCAGGACTCCAGAGAAGAAGGGAAGATATAACCTCATTGTCAGCTCTGTAGCAGTGGCCGGCAAACTGTGTTCTTCTGGATCGGACTAGTGTAGAGACACGGGGAAGGTTGCCGTATAGATTAGATTAGTCGATGGGTGGACTAGTGTAGAAACACGGGGAAGGTTGCCGTATAGATTAGATTAGTCGATGGGTGGCTCTTCCAAGACAGATTTTGCGCTCCCATTAGAAGGCGGGTGTAAGTGCCATCCAACCGTTTCTCTAATTTCTTTGAAAGTGTCCATGTCTCGGAGCCATAGAGTAGAATCGGCTCAACGTCGTCCTAAATATTTTTACTTTTAACATCTTACTAAGCTGGGATGACCAGATCTTATGCATGTCATTGCAGGCTGACCAGCTGTTTTAGCTGCAGTACCACAATGTCCTGAGGTGGAGGGGGCGCTGATATGCAACAATCTTTGAGTCATTATAATACTGACGCTAGATAAACCTAGGCTTGTTTTCATTCCCTGCCAGCTTGGAAAATCAACAATGTAAACAAAGTGGAACTGAAGACTGAAGAGGTGGAGGAATTATATAAAGTAGGGTGCTACTGATGACATCACGCATATGACCAAATCAGTTGAGCTGTTCTTGAGAGTAACCCCAATATGATGAGAAAGCCTGATTGTTCCAAATTGCGTATTTTGTGGGGATAGTAAAATACATAGAGGAGCCCAATAGACACTTTTTTTATTTTATTTTCAAAAGTTGAATTTTATGTTATAGGTCCTTAACTCATTTACTGCTGGAGTAAATACAGAAATAATCCATCCATCCTTTCTCCTTACTGTTTTTTACAAAAGGCTCCGTCCAGATTGTTTCATGACTCACCCTCGTTAACCTTGTTAGTCGAGTCTTGTGATGGAAGTTCAGCTCCTGCATAAGGAGAGGAGGATGAAGTGTGAGTGGACATGGTATAATGGTAACTGCTGCATTTATATAGCACCTTTAGGATTGTGCATTACATTCATCCATTCACACAGCGATGGTGGAGGAAACCATGCAAGGCACCAACCTGCTCATCGGGAGCAATTAGCCCTTCGCTAAACCCCACCCCAAAAGTGGTTGTCCAATGGCAATCCAAATAGTTTAGCAACTGTTGCTATGCAGGGCAAGCTTCCGTCACTTCATAGCTGTCAGTGTTATTTTCCATGGCTGTGTTGTTGAACACACATACACAGCTTAACGTCACACATCTTAACGTCATGGCTGTGTTGTTGAACACATACACAGCTTAACGTCATGGCTGTGTTGTTGAACACATACACAGCTTAACGTCATGGCTGTGTTGTTGAACACATACACAGCTTAACGTCATGGATGTGTTGTTGAACACATACACAGCTTAACATCATGGCTGTGTTGTTGAACACACACACACAGCGTAACATCATGGCTGTGATGTTGAACACACACACACAGCTTAACATCATGGCTGTGTTGTTGAACACACACACAGCTTAACGTCACACATCTTAACGTCATGGCTGTGTTGTTGAACACACATACACAGCTTAACGTCATGGCTGTGTTGTTGAACACATACACAGCTTAACGTCATGGCTGTGTTGTTGAACACATACACAGCTTAACGTCATGGCTGTGTTGTTGAACACATACACAGCTTAACGTCATGGCTGTGTTGTTGAACACACACACAGCTTAACATCATGGCTGTGTTGTTGAAAACACACACAGCTTAACGTCATGGCTGTGTTGTTGAACACACATACACAGCTTAACGTCATGGCTGTGTTGTTGAACACATACACAGCTTAACGTCATGGCTGTGTTGTTGAACACACACACAGCTTAACGTCATGGCTGTGTTGTTGAACACACACACACAGCTTAACGTCATGGCTGTGTTGTTGAACACACACACAGCTTAACGTCACACAGCTTAACGTCATGGCTGTGTTGTTGAACACACACACAGCTTAACGTCATGGCTGTGTTGTTGAACACATGCACAGCTTAACGTCATGGCTGTGTTGTTGAACACACACACAGCTTAACGTCATGGCTGTGTTGTTGAACACATGCACAGCTTAACGTCATGGCTGTGTTGTTGAACACATGCACAGCTTAACGTCATGGCTGTGTTGTTGAACACATGCACAGCTTAACGTCATGGCTGTGTTGTTGAACACATACACAGCTTAACGTCATGGCTGTGTTGTTGAACACATACACAGCTGAACGTCATGGCTGTGTTGTTGAACACATACACAGCCTAACGTCATGGCTGTGTTGTTGAACACATACACAGCCTAACGTCATGGCTGTGTTGTTGAACACACACACAGCTTAACGTCCAGAAAGTTACACGACTGACCCACCCAGGTGATGCAATAATACTAATTGACTGTAGTCTGACCGTGCAACATGAAAACTCCCATCAGACGGTCATTAAAGTCGATTGTTGGATACTGTTTCTCTTCCTCGTATTTCTAGTTTCCTGAAATAATATCATACACGTGTCCAGTGCATAGTCTACTGCAGGCCTGGTTGACTAGATTTAGAAGACATATCCAGTGCATAGCCTAGTGCAGGCCTGGTCGACTAGATTTAGAAGACATGTATCCAGTGCATATCCTACTGCAGGCCTGGTAGACTAGATTTAGAAGACATGTGTCCAGTGCATAGCCTACTGCAGGCCTGGTAGACTAGATTTAGAAGACAGGTGTCGAGTGCATAGCCTACTGCAGGCCTGGTAGACTAGATTTAGAAGACATGTATCCAGTGCATATCCTACTGCACGCCTGGTAGACTAGATTTAGAAGACATGTGTCCAGTGCATAGCCTACTGCAGGCCTGGTAGACTAGATTTAGAAGACAGGTGTCGAGTGCATAGCCTACTGCAGGCCTGGTAGACTAGATTTAGAAGACATGTGTCCAGTGCATAGCCTACTGCAGGCCTGGTTGACTAGATTTAGAAGACATGTATCCAGTGCATATCCTACTGCAAACCTGGTAGACTAGATTTAGAAGACATGTGTCCATTGCATAGCCTACTGCAGGCCTGGTTGACTAGATTTAGAAGACATGTATCCAGTGCATAGCCTAGTGCAGGCCTGGTCGACTAGATTTAGAAGACATGTATCCAGTGCATATCCTACTGCAGGCCTGGTAGACTAGATTTAGAAGACATGTGTCCAGTGCAAAGCCTACTGCAGACCTGGTAGACTAGATTTAGAAGACATGTGTCCAGTGCATAGCCTACTGCAGGCCTGGTAGACTAGATTTAGAAGACATGTGTCCAGTGCATAGCCTACTGCAGGCCTGGTAGACTAGATTTAGAAGACATGTGTCACCTGCATAGTCTACTGCAGGCCTGGTCCACTAGATTTAGAAGATATGTGTCCAGTGCATAGTCTACTGCAGGCCTGGTCCACTAGATTTAGAAGACATGTGTCCAGTGCATAGCCTACTGCAGGCCTGGTAGACTAGATTTAGAAGACATGTGTCCAGTGCATAGTCTACTGCAGGCCTGGTAGACTAGATTTAGAAGACATGTGTCCAGTGCATAGCCTACTGCAGACCTGGTTGACTAGATTTAGAAGACAGGTGTCCAGTGCATAGCCTACTGCAGGCCTGGTAGACTAGATTTAGAAGACATGTATCCAGTGCATATCCTACTGCACGCCTGGTAGACTAGATTTAGAAGACATGTGTCCAGTGCATAGCCTACTGCAGGCCTGGTAGACTAGATTTAGAAGACAGGTGTCGAGTGCATAGCCTACTGCAGGCCTGGTAGACTAGATTTAGAAGACATGTGTCCAGTGCATAGCCTACTGCAGGCCTGGTTGACTAGAATTAGAAGACATGTATCCAGTGCATAGCATAGTGCAGGCCTGGTCGACTAGATTTAGAAGACATGTATCCAGTGCATATCCTACTGCAAACCTGGTAGACTAGATTTAGAAGACATGTGTCCATTGCATAGCCTACTGCAGGCCTGGTTGACTAGATTTAGAAGACATGTATCCAGTGCATAGCCTAGTGCAGGCCTGGTAGACTAGATTTAGAAGACATGTGTCCAGTGCATAGCCTACTGCAGGCCTGGTCCACTAGATTTAGAAGACAGGTGTCCAGTGCATAGCCTACTGCAGGCCTGGTAGACTAGATTTAGAAGACATGTATCCAGTGCATATCCTACTGCAGGCCTGGTAGACTAGATTTAGAAGACATGTGTCCAGTGCATAGCCTACTGCAGGCCTGGTAGACTAGATTTAGAAGACATGTGTCCAGTGCATAGTCTACTGCAGGCCTGGTCCACTAGATTTAGAAGACATGTGTCCAGTGCATAGCCTACTGCAGGCCTGGTAGACTAGATTTAGAAGACATGTGTCCAGTGCATAGTCTACTGCAGGCCTGGTCAACTAGATTTAGAAGACATGTATCCAGTGCATAGCCTAGTGCAGGCCTGGTCGACTAGATTTAGAAGACATGTATCCAGTGCATATCCTACTGCAAACCTGGTAGACTAGATTTAGAAGACATGTGTCCAGTGCATAGCCTACTGCAGGCCTGGTTGACTAGATTTAGAAGACATGTATCCAGTGCATAGCCTAGTGCAGGCCTGGTAGACTAGATTTAGAAGACATGTGTCCAGTGCATAGCCTACTGCAGGCCTGGTCCACTAGATTTAGAAGACAGGTGTCCAGTGCATAGCCTACTGCAGGCCTGGTAGACTAGATTTAGAAGACATGTATCCAGTGCATATCCTACTGCAGGCCTGGTAGACTAGATTTAGAAGACATGTGTCCAGTGCATAGCCTACTGCAGGCCTGGTAGACTAGATTTAGAAGACATGTGTCCAGTGCATAGCCTACTGCAGGCCTGGTAGACTAGATTTAGAAGACATGTGTCCAGTGCATAGTCTACTGCAGGCCTGGTCCACTAGATTTAGAAGACATGTGTCCAGTGCATAGCCTACTGCAGGCCTGGTAGACTAGATTTAGAAGACATGTGTCCAGTGCATAGCCTAGTGCAGGCCTGGTTGACTAGATTTAGAAGACATGTGTCCTTTATGTTATAGATCCTTAACTCATTTACTGCTGGAGTAAATACAGAAATAATCCATCCATCCTTTCTCCTTACTGTTTAACTCATTTACAAAAGGCTCCATCCAGATTGTTTCATGACTCACCCTCGTTAACCTTCTTAGTCGAGTCTTGTGATGGAAGTTCAGCTCCTGCATAAGGAGAAGAGGATGAAGTGTGAGTGGACATGGTAGAATGGTAACTGCTGCATTTATATAGCACCTTTAGGATTGTGCATTACATTCATCCATTCACACAGCGATGGTGGAGGAAACCATGCAAGGCACCAACCTGCTCATCGGGAGCAATTAGCCCTTTGCTAAACCCCACCCCAAAAGTGGTTGTCCAATGGCAATCCAAATAGTTTAGCAACTGTTGCTATGCAGGGCAAGCTTCCGTCACTTCATAGCTGTCAGTGTTATTTTTCATGGCTGTGTTGTTGAACACACACACAGCTTAACGTCATGGCTGTGTTGTTGAACACATACACAGCTTAACGTCATGGCTGTGTTGTTGAACACACACACACACACACACACACACACACACAGCTTAACGTCATGGCTGTGTTGTTGAACACACACACAGCTTAACGTCATGGCTGTGTGGTTGAACACACACACAGCTTAACGTCACACAGCTTAACGTCATGGCTGTGTTGTTGAACACGTCATGGCTGTGTTGTTGAACACATACACAGCTTAATGTCATGGCTGTGTTGTTGAACACACACACACAGCCTAACGTCATGGCTGTGTTGTTGAACACACACACAGCTTAACGTCCAGAAAGTTACACGACTGACCCACCCAGGTGATGCAATAATACTAATTGACTGTAGTCTGACCGTGCAACATGAAAACTCCCATCAGACGGTCATTAAAGTCGATTGTTGGATACTGTTTCTCTTCCTCGTATTTCTAGTTTCCTGAAATAATATCATACACATGTGTCCAGTGCATAGTCTACTGCAGGCCTGGTTGACTAGATTTAGAAGACATATCCAGTGCATAGCCTAGTGCAGGCCTGGTCGACTAGATTTAGAAGACATGTATCCAGTGCATATCCTACTGCAGGCCTGGTAGACTAGATTTAGAAGACATGTGTCCAGTGCATAGCCTACTGCAGGCCTGGCAGACTAGATTTAGAAGACATGTGTCCAGTGCATAGCCTACTGCAGACCTGGTTGACTAGATTTAGAAGACAGGTGTCCAGTGCATAGCCTAGTGCAGGCCTGGTCGACTAGATTTAGAAGACATGTATCCAGTGCATATCCTACTGCAAACCTGGTAGACTAGATTTAGAAGACATGTGTCCATTGCATAGTCTACTGCAGGCCTGGTTGACTAGATTTAGAAGACATGTATCCAGTGCATAGCCTAGTGCAGGCCTGGTCGACTAGATTTAGAAGACATGTGTCCAGTGCATAGTCTACTGCAGGCCTGGTCCACTAGATTTAGAAGACAGGTGTCCAGTGCATAGCCTACTGCAGGCCTGGTAGACTAGATTTAGAAGACATGTATCCAGTGCATATCCTACTGCAGGCCTGGTAGACTAGATTTAGAAGACATGTGTCCAGTGCATAGCCTACTGCAGGCCTGGTAGACTAGATTTAGAAGACATGTGTCCAGTGCATAGTCTACTGCAGGCCTGGTCCACTAGATTTAGAAGACATGTGTCCAGTGCATAGCCTACTGCAGGCCTGGTCGACTAGATTTAGAAGACATGTATCCAGTGCATAGCCTAGTGCAGGCCTGGTCGACTAGATTTAGAAGACATGTATCCAGTGCATATCCTACTGCAAACCTGGTAGACTAGATTTAGAAGACATGTGTCCATTGCATAGTCTACTGCAGGCCTGGTTGACTAGATTTAGAAGACATGTATCCAGTGCATAGCCTAGTGCAGGCCTGGTCGACTAGATTTAGAAGACATGTATCCAGTGCATATCCTACTGCAGGCCTGGTAGACTAGATTTAGAAGACATGTGTCCAGTGCAAAGCCTACTGCAGGCCTGGTAGACTAGATTTAGAAGACATGTGTCCAGTGCATAGTCTACTGCAGGCCTGGTCCACTAGATTTAGAAGACAGGTGTCCAGTGCATAGCCTACTGCAGGCCTGGTAGACTAGATTTAGAAGACATGTATCCAGTGCATATCCTACTGCAGGCCTGGTAGACTAGATTTAGAAGACATGTGTCCAGTGCATAGCCTACTGCAGGCCTGGTAGACTAGATTTAGAAGACATGTGTCCAGTGCATAGTCTACTGCAGGCCTGGTCCACTAGATTTAGAAGACATGTGTCCAGTGCATAGCCTACTGCAAGCCTGGTTGACTAGATTTAGGAGACATGTGTCCAGTGCATAGCCTAGTGCAGGCCTGGTTGACTAGATTTAGAAGACATGTATCCAGTGCATAGCCTAGTGCAGGCCTGGTCGACTAGATTTAGAAGACATGTATCCAGTGCATATCCTACTGCAGGCCTGGTAGACTAGATTTAGAAGACATGTGTCCAGTGCTTAGCCTACTGTAGGCCTGGTAGACTAGATTTAGAAGACATGTGTCCAGTGCATAGTCTACTGCAGGCCTGGTCCACTAGATTTAGAAGACATGTGTCCAGTGCATAGCCTACTGCAGGCCTGGTAGACTAGATTTAGAAGACATAAGTCCAGTGCATAGTCTACTGCAGGCCTGGTCCACTAGATTTAGAAGACATGTGTCCAGTGCATAGTCTACTGCAGGCCTGGTCCACTAGATTTAGAAGACATGTGTCCAGTGCATAGCCTACTGCAGGCCTGGTAGACTAGATTTAGAAGACATGTGTCCAGTGAATAACCTACTGCAGGCCTGGTTGACTAGATTTAGAAGACATGTGTCCAGTGCATAGTCTACTGCAGGCCTGGTCCACTAGATTTAGAAGACATGTGTCCAGTGCATAGCCTACTGCAGGCCTGGTAGACTAGATTTAGAAGACATGTGTCCAGTGCATAGTCTACTGCAGGCCTGGTCCACTAGATTTAGAAGACATGTGTCCAGTGCATAGCCTACTGCAGGCCTGGTAGACTAGATTTAGAAGACATGTGTCCAGTGCATAGTCTACTGCAGGCCTGGTCCACTAGATTTAGAAGACATGTATCCAGTGCATAGTCTACTGCAGGCCTGGTCCACTAGATTTAGAAGACATGTGTCCAGTGCATAGCCTACTGCAGGCCTGGTAGACTAGATTTAGAAGACATGTGTCCAGTGAATAACCTACTGCAGGCCTGGTTGACTAGATTTAGAAGACATGTGTCCAGTGCATAGTCTACTGCAGGCCTGGTCCACTAGATTTAGAAGACATGTGTCCAGTGCATAGCCTACTGCAGGCCTGGTAGACTAGATTTAGAAGACATGTGTCCAGTGCATAGTCTACTGCAGGCCTGGTCCACTAGATTTAGAAGACATGTGTCCAGTGCATAGCCTACTGCAGGCCTGGTAGACTAGATTTAGAAGACATGTGTCCAGTGCATAGTCTACTGCAGGCCTGGTCCACTAGATTTAGAAGACATGTATCCAGTGCATAGCCTAGTGCAGGCCTGGTCGACTAGATTTAGAAGACATGTATCCAGTGCATATCCTACTGCAAACCTGGTAGACTAGATTTAGAAGACATGTGTCCATTGCATAGTCTACTGCAGGCCTGGTTGACTAGATTTAGAAGACATGTATCCAGTGCATATCCTACTGCAGGCCTGGTAGAATAGATTTAGAAGACATGTGTCCAGTGCAAAGCCTACTGCAGGCCTGGTAGACTAGATTTAGAAGACATGTGTCCAGTGCATAGTCTACTGCAGGCCTGGTCCACTACATTTAGAAGACAGGTGTCCAGTGCATAGCCTACTGCAGGCCTGGTAGACTAGATTTAGAAGACATGTATCCAGTGCATATCCTACTGCAGGCCTGGTAGACTAGATTTAGAAGACATGTGTCCAGTGCATAGCCTACTGCAGGCCTGGTAGACTAGATTTAGAAGACATGTGTCCAGTGCATAGTCTACTGCAGGCCTGGTCCACTAGATTTAGAAGACATGTGTCCAGTGCATAGCCTACTGCAAGCCTGGTCGACTAGATTTAGGAGACATGTGTCCAGTGCATAGCCTAGTGCAGGCATGGTTGACTAGATTTAGAAGACATGTATCCAGTGCATAGCCTAGTGCAGGCCTGGTCGACTAGATTTAGAAGACATGTATCCAGTGCATATCCTACTGCAGGCCTGGTAGACTAGATTTAGAAGACATGTGTCCAGTGCTTAGCCTACTGTAGGCCTGGTAGACTAGATTTAGAAGACATGTGTCCAGTGCATAGTCTACTGCAGGCCTGGTCCACTAGATTTAGAAGACATGTGTCCAGTGCATAGCCTACTGCAGGCCTGGTAGACTAGATTTAGAAGACATAAGTCCAGTGCATAGTCTACTGCAGGCCTGGTCCACTAGATTTAGAAGACATGTGTCCAGTGCATAGTCTACTGCAGGCCTGGTCCACTAGATTTAGAAGACATGTGTCCAGTGCATAGCCTACTGCAGGCCTGGTAGACTAGATTTAGAAGACATGTGTCCAGTGAATAACCTACTGCAGGCCTGGTTGACTAGATTTAGAAGACATGTGTCCAGTGCATAGTCTACTGCAGGCCTGGTCCACTAGATTTAGAAGACATGTGTCCAGTGCATAGCCTACTGCAGGCCTGGTAGACTAGATTTAGAAGACATGTGTCCAGTGCATAGTCTACTGCAGGCCTGGTCCACTAGATTTAGAAGACATGTGTCCAGTGCATAGCCTACTGCAGGCCTGGTAGACTAGATTTAGAAGACATGTGTCCAGTGCATAGTCTACTGCAGGCCTGGTCCACTAGATTTAGAAGACATGTATCCAGTGCATAGCCTAGTGCAGGCCTGGTCGACTAGATTTAGAAGACATGTATCCAGTGCATATCCTACTGCAGGCCTGGTAGACTAGATTTAGAAGACATGTGTCCATTGCATAGCCTACTGTAGGCCTGGTTGACTAGATTTAGAAGACATGTATCCAGTGCATAGCCTAGTGCAGGCCTGGTCGACTAGATTTAGAAGACATGTATCCAGTGCATATCCTACTGCAGGCCTGGTAGACTAGATTTAGAAGACATGTGTCCAGTGCAAAGCCTACTGCAGACCTGGTAGACTAGATTTAGAAGACATGTGTCCAGTGCATAGCCTACTGCAGGCCTGGTAGACTAGATTTAGAAGACATGTGTCCAGTGCATAGCCTACTGCAGGCCTGGTAGACTAGATTTAGAAGACATGTGTCCAGTGCATAGTCTACTGCAGGCCTGGTCCACTAGATTTAGAAGACATGTGTCCAGTGCATAGTCTACTGCAGGCCTGGTTGACTAGATTTAGAAGACATATCCAGTGCATAGCCTAGTGCAGGCCTGGTCGACTAGATTTAGAAGACATGTATCCAGTGCATATCCTACTGCAGGCCTGGTAGACTAGATTTAGAAGACATGTGTCCAGTGCATAGCCTACTGCAGGCCTGGCAGACTAGATTTAGAAGACATGTGTCCAGTGCATAGCCTACTGCAGACCTGGTTGACTAGATTTAGAAGACAGGTGTCCAGTGCATAGCCTACTGCAGGCCTGGTAGACTAGATTTAGAAGACATGTATCCAGTGCATATCCTACTGCACGCCTGGTAGACTAGATTTAGAAGACATGTGTCCAGTGCATAGCCTACTGCAGGCCTGGTAGACTAGATTTAGAAGACAGGTGTCGAGTGCATAGCCTACTGCAGGCCTGGTAGACTAGATTTAGAAGACATGTGTCCAGTGCATAGCCTACTGCAGGCCTGGTTGACTACATTTAGAAGACATGTATCCAGTGCATAGCCTAGTGCAGGCCTGGTCGACTAGATTTAGAAGACATGTATCCAGTGCATATCCTACTGCAAACCTGGTAGACTAGATTTAGAAGACATGTGTCCATTGCATAGTCTACTGCAGGCCTGGTTGACTAGATTTAGAAGACATGTATCCAGTGCATAGCCTAGTGCAGGCCTGGTCGACTAGATTTAGAAGACATGTATCCAGTGCATATCCTACTGCAGGCCTGGTAGACTAGATTTAGAAGACATGTGTCCAGTGCAAAGCCTACTGCAGGCCTGGTAGACTAGATTTAGAAGACATGTGTCCAGTGCATAGTCTACTGCAGGCCTGGTCCACTAGATTTAGAAGACAGGTGTCCAGTGCATAGCCTACTGCAGGCCTGGTAGACTAGATTTAGAAGACATGTATCCAGTGCATATCCTACTGCAGGCCTGGTAGACTAGATTTAGAAGACATGTGTCCAGTGCATAGCCTACTGCAGGCCTGGTAGACTAGATTTAGAAGACATGTGTCCAGTGCATAGTCTACTGCAGGCCTGGTCCACTAGATTTAGAAGACATGTGTCCAGTGCATAGCCTACTGCAGGCCTGGTTGACTAGATTTAGAAGACATGTATCCAGTGCATAGCCTAGTGCAGGCCTGGTCGACTAGATTTAGAAGACATGTATCCAGTGCATATCCTACTGCAAACCTGGTAGACTAGATTTAGAAGACATGTGTCCATTGCATAGTCTACTGCAGGCCTGGTTGACTAGATTTAGAAGACATGTATCCAGTGCATAGCCTAGTGCAGGCCTGGTCGACTAGATTTAGAAGACATGTATCCAGTGCATATCCTACTGCAGGCCTGGTAGACTAGATTTAGAAGACATGTGTCCAGTGCAAAGCCTACTGCAGGCCTGGTAGACTAGATTTAGAAGACATGTGTCCAGTGCATAGTCTACTGCAGGCCTGGTCCACTAGATTTAGAAGACAGGTGTCCAGTGCAT
Organism: Electrona antarctica; assembly: GCF_951216825.1. Classification (NCBI taxonomy): domain Eukaryota; kingdom Metazoa; phylum Chordata; class Actinopteri; order Myctophiformes; family Myctophidae; genus Electrona; species Electrona antarctica. The sequence continues at coordinate 224,572 of NW_027638174.1, forward strand.
AGCCTACTGCAGGCCTGGTAGACTAGATTTAGAAGACATGTATCCAGTGCATATCCTACTGCAGGCCTGGTAGACTAGATTTAGAAGACATGTGTCCAGTGCATAGCCTACTGCAGGCCTGGTAGACTAGATTTAGAAGACATGTGTCCAGTGCATAGTCTACTGCAGGCCTGGTCCACTAGATTTAGAAGACATGTGTCCAGTGCATAGCCTACTGCAAGCCTGGTTGACTAGATTTAGAAGACATGTGTCCAGTGCATAGCCTAGTGCAGGCCTGGTTGACTAGATTTAGAAGACATGTATCCAGTGCATAGCCTAGTGCAGGCCTGGTCGACTAGATTTAGAAGACATGTATCCAGTGCATATCCTACTGCAGGCCTGGTAGACTAGATTTAGAAGACATGTGTCCAGTGCTTAGCCTACTGTATGCCTGGTAGACTAGATTTAGAAGACATGTGTCCAGTGCATAGTCTACTGCAGGCCTGGTCCACTAGATTTAGAAGACATGTGTCCAGTGCATAGCCTACTGCAGGCCTGGTAGACTAGATTTAGAAGACATAAGTCCAGTGCATAGTCTACTGCAGGCCTGGTCCACTAGATTTAGAAGACATGTGTCCAGTGCATAGTCTACTGCAGGCCTGGTCCACTAGATTTAGAAGACATGTGTCCAGTGCATAGCCTACTGCAGGCCTGGTAGACTAGATTTAGAAGACATGTGTCCAGTGAATAACCTACTGCAGGCCTGGTTGACTAGATTTAGAAGACATGTGTCCAGTGCATAGTCTACTGCAGGCCTGGTCCACTAGATTTAGAAGACATGTGTCCATTGCATAGCCTACTGCAGACCTGGTTGACTAGATTTAGAAGACATGTGTCCAGTGCATAGCCTAGTGCAGGCCTGGTTGACTAGATTTAGAAGACATGTGTCCAGTGCATAGCCTACTGCAGGCCTGGTTGACTAGATTTAGAAGACATGTGTCCTTTATGTTATAGATCCTTAACTCATTTACTGCTGGAGTAAATACAGAAATAATCCATCCATCCTTTCTCCTTACTGTTTAACTAATTTACAAAAGGCTCCGTCCAGATTGTTTCATGACTCACCCTCGTTAACCTTCTTAGTCGAGTCTTGTGATGGAAGTTCAGCTCCTGCATAAGGAGAGGAGGATGAAGTGTGAGTGGACATGGTAGAATGGTAACTGCTGCATTTATATAGCGCCTATATCCAAGGCCCTTTTCATAGACCGTGCATTACATTCAGCCATTCACACACACACATCATCATATCATCATCATATTATAATTCTGTCTGCCTGTCTGTCTGAAACACTGTCGTAGCTCCTCACTGCCTGCACCAATCGCTCCGACTTCTCACACAGACATTGACCATAATATTACGGAGGTCTTAACGAAGCCCCCTTTTCAATTTAACAAATTGTTGATTAATAAATAATTTATTAGTGAATTAAAAATTCCCACCCACTTACTTGGGAAAATGCGAAACCTCACATCAAGTATTTTTCTCTCAAAAACCGCTGGAGCTACAGTTACAACACTTGGAGGGGAGGTTCATAATAATTATTAAAATGAATGTAAATAATTATTACATCAGTCGGCCTCATGGTGGCGCTATAACAGCCCACTTTACATTTCGCCTTATAAGTCTTGCACCGTAGGTCCTAATTTACAAAAGGCTCCGTCCAGATTGTTTCATGACTCACCCTCGTTAGCCTTGTTAGTCGAGTCTTGTGATGGAAGTTCAGCTCCTGCATAAGGAGAGGAGGATGAAGTGTGAGTGGACATGGTAAAATGGTAACTGCTGCATTTATATAGCGCCTTTAGGATTGTGCATTACATTCATCCATTCACACAGCGATGGTGGAGGAAACCATGCAAGGAACACACCTGCACATCGGGAGCAATTAGCCCTTTGCTAAACCCCACCCCAAAAGTGGTTGTCCAATGGCAATCCAAATAGTTTAGCAACTGTTGCTATGCAGGGCAAGCTTTCGTCACTTCATAGATGTCAGTGTTATTTTTCATGGCCCCTTGCACAAGAAAGGGAGTAACTTAGACCCCGGCAACTACCGCCCTATTTCTATTCTTAGTTCCATCTCGAAAGTGATGGAAAAAATAGTCTATGAACAGGTTGAAAAGTATCTTGCCACTAATAAATTATTGTACGAGTTCCAATCTGGCTTCAGAACATCCCACTCCACTGACACATGCCTTCTCTATTTGAGCGACCACATCAAACAAGAGGTGGACGCTGGCAAATACTGCGGCATGGTCATGCTGGACCTCCAAAAGGCTTTTGACACCGTGAACCACTCCATACTGGTTAACAAGCTAAAAGCAATTGCTTTCGATAGCACATCAGCGAGCTGGATGCAATCCTACCTGGAGGGGAGAGAACAGATGGTGGAAGTGAACGGAACACTGTCCCCCCCCCCTCCCAGTGAGCTGTGGCGGTCCACAAGGAAGCATACTAGGGCCTCTACTGTTCCTAATATATGTAAACGACATGACTTCAGCTTGTGACTGCAACTTGTTCCTGTTCGCAGATGACTCAGCACTGCTGGTCTCGGACAGGGACAAACTGAAGGTTGAAAATGCCCTCAGCTCTGAACTCGGTAGAATCTGCACCTGGCTCGCTGATAACAAACTATCTTTACACCTGGGAAAAACTGAATCAATTCTCTTTGGCTCTATTAGTAATCTCAGCAAGGCAAATGGCTTCTTGGTTAGAGTGGGTGACAATGTTATCACACGTAAAGATGAAATTACCTACCTAGGTTCCATCCTGGAGGCTAATCTTTCCGGTGATAAAATGGCCACCAACGTAATCAAAAAAGTCAACCATAGAACAAGATTCCTCTACAGGATCTCCTCACTGGTCAACAAAAACACCTTGAAGACCTTAACAGGAGCCCTTGTACAGGGTTTCTTTGACTATGCATGCACCTCCTGGTACCACAGCACCTCAAAAGCCCTTAAAACCAGGCTCCAGACTTCCCAAAACAAACTGGTCAGGCTCCTACTTGATCTAGCCCCCCGAACCCACCTCACCCCTGCCCACTTCGACAGGCTGGAATGGCTTAGGGTCGACGACAGAGTACAGCATCTTGCAATGGGTCTGGTCCACAAGATTCGATACACCACCAAGATACCCATGTACCTGTCTAGATACTTCCTTAATGTTAACGAAGTCCACACCTACAACACCAGAGGGAGTGCAACGAACCATGTACAACCCAGATTCGGCACAAACAAGGGACTAAATTATTTTCGCTCCTATGCCACCAAAATGTGGAACGCCCTACCAACTGTCATTAAGACATGCGAATCCCTTGACTCCTTCAAAACCGCTCTCAAAGGGCACCTACGGATGGCTGCAATTCGAAACTGGACCCCGTAAAATCTGAATCCCCCCCACTGCCCCCCCCCTTTTTCCCCTCACTGTATATATTTCTTTTCCCTTTTTACCTCCTTTATGATGAATTCCTGTTCTGTCTATAGAAGTGTCTATTTGTACGTCTCTAAATGTTTTGATGATTTGAACATGGTGGACCCTATTGGAAACAAGTGTAATGCTTAATTGGGTCGTCCACTCACAGTTAACAGCCTTTGTATTGAGTTTGTGCTTGAAATGTACTGTAATTCTGCAAACTGTTAATAAATTCTTCAATCAATCAATCAATCAATCATGGCTGTGTTGTTGAACACATACACAGCTTAACGTCATGGCTGTGTTGTTGAACACACACACAGCTTAACATCATGGCTGTGTTGTTGAACACACACACAGCTTAACATCATGGCTGTGTTGTTGAACACGTCATGGCTGTGTTGTTGAACAGATACACAGCTTAACGTCATGGCTGTGTTGTTGAACACACACACAGCTTAACGTCATGGCTGTGTTGTTGTACACATACACAGCTTAACGTCATGGCTGTGTTGTTGAACACATACACAGCTTAACGTCATGGCTGTGTTGTTGAACACACACACAGCTTAACGTCATGGCTGTGTTGTTGAACACATACACAGCTTAACGTCATGGCTGTGTTGTTGAACACACACACAGCTAAACGTCATGGCTGTGTTGTTGAACACACACACAGCTTAACGTCCAGAAAGTTACACGACTGACCCACCCAGGTGATGCAATAATACTAATTGACTGTAGTCTGACCGTGCAACATGAAAACTCCCATCAGACGGTCGTTAAAGTCGATTGTTGGATACTGTTTCTCTTCCTCGTATTTCTAGTTTCCTGAAATAATATCATACACATGAGGCCTGGTCGACTAGATTTAGAAGACAAGTGTCCAGTGCATAGTCTACTGCAGGCCTGGTCCACTAGATTTAGAAGACATGTGTCCAGTGCATAGCCTACTGCAGGCCTGGTCCACTAGATTTAGAAGACATGTGTCCAGTGCATAGTCTACTGCAGGCCTGGTCCACTAGATTTAGAAGACATGTGTCCAGTGCATAGTCTACTGCAGGCCTGGTCCACTAGATTTAGAAGACATGTGTCCAGTGCATAGCCTACTGCAGGCCTGGTAGACTAGATTTAGAAGACATGTGTCCAGTGAATAACCTACTGCAGGCCTGGTTGACTAGATTTAGAAGACATGTGTCCAGTGCATAGCCTACTGCAGGCCTGGTAGACTAGATTTAGAAGACATGTGTCCAGTGCATAGTCTACTGCAGGCCTGGTCCACTAGATTTAGAAGACATGTGTCCAGTGCATAGCCTACTGCAAGCCTGGTTGACTAGATTTAGAAGACATGTGTCCAGTGCATAGCCTACTGCAGGCCTGGTTGACTAGATTTAGAAGACATTTGTCCATTGCATAGCCTACTACAGGCCTGGTAGACTAGGCCTGGTAGACTAGATTTAGAAGACATGTGTCCAGTGCATAGCCTACTGCAGGCCTGGTAGACTAGATTTAGAAGACATGTGTCCAGTGCATAGCCTACTGCAGGCCTGGTTGACTAGATTTAGAAGACAGGTGTCCAGTGCATAGCCTACTGCAGGCCTGGTAGACTAGATTTAGAAGACATGTATCCAGTGCATATCCTTCTGCAGGCCTGGTAGACTAGATTTAGAATACATTGTCCAGTGCATAGGCTACTGCAGGCCTGGTAGACTAGATTTAGAAGACAGGTGTCGAGTGCATAGCCTACTGCAGGCCTGGTAGACTAGATGTAGAAGACATGTGTCCAGTGCATAGCCTACTGCAGGCCTGGTTGACTAGATTTAGAAGACATGTATCCAGTGCATATCCTACTGCAGGCCTGGTAGACTAGATTTAGAAGACATGTGTCCAGTGCATAGCCTACTGCAGGCCTGGTAGACTAGATTTAGAAGACATGCGTCCAGTGCATAGTCTACTGCAGGCCTGGTCCACTAGATTTAGAAGACATGTGTCCAGTGCATAGCCTACTGCAGGCCTGGTAGACTAGATTTAGAAGACATGTGTCCAGTGCATAGTCTACTGCAGGCCTGGTCCACTAGATTTAGAAGACATGTGTCCAGTGCATAGTCTACTGCAGGCCTGGTCCACTAGATTTAGAAGACATGTGTCCAGTGCATAGCCTACTGCAGGCCTGGTCGACTAGATTTAGAAGACATGTGTCCAGTGCATAGCCTACTGCAGGCCTGGTTGACTAGATTTAGAAGACATGTATCCAGTGCATAGCCTAGTGCAGGCCTGGTCGACTAGATTTAAAAGACATGTATCCAGTGCATATCCTACTGCAAACCTGGTAGACTAGATTTAGAAGACATGTGTCCAGTGCATAGCCTACTGCAGGCCTGGTTGACTAGATTTAGAAGACATGTATCCAGTGCATAGCCTAGTGCAGGCCTGGTCGACTAGATTTAGAAGACATGTATCCAGTGCATATCCTACTGCAGGCCTGGTAGACTAGATTTAGAAGACATGTGTCCAGTGCATAGCCTACTGCAGGCCTGGTAGACTAGATTTAGAAGACATGTGTCCAGTGCATAGTCTACTGCAGGCCTGGTCCACTAGATTTAGAAGACATGTGTCCAGTGCATAGCCTACTGCAGGCCTGGTAGACTAGATTTAGAAGACATGTGTCCAGTGCATAGTCTACTGCAGGCCTGGTCCACTAGATTTAGAAGACATGTGTCCAGTGCATAGTCTACTGCAGGCCTGGTCCACTAGATTTAGAAGACATGTGTCCAGTGCATAGCCTACTGCAGGCCTGGTAGACTAGATTTAGAAGACATGTGTCCAGTGCATAGTCTACTGCAGGCCTGGTCCACTAGATTTAGAAGACATGTGTCCAGTGCATAGTCTACTGCAGGCCTGGTCCACTAGATTTAGAAGACGTCCAGTGCATAGCCTACGTCAGGCCTGGTAGACTAGATTTAGAAGACATTTGTCCAGTGCATAGTCTACTGCAGGCCTGGTCCACTAGATTTAGAAGACATGTGTCCAGTGCATAACCTACTGCAGGCCTGGTTGACTAGATTTAGAAGACATGTATCCAGTGCATAGCCTAGTGCAGGCCTGGTTGACTAGATTTAGAAGACATGTGTCCAGTGCAAAGACTAGTGCAGTCCTGGTTGACTAGATTTAGAAGACATGTGTCCAGTGCATAGTCTACTGCAGGCCTGGTCCACTAGATTTAGAAGACATGTGTCCAGTGCATAGCCTACTGCAGGCCTGGTAGACTAGATTTAGAAGACATGTGTCCAGTGCATAGTCTACTGCAGGCCTGGTCCACTAGATTTAGAAGACATGTGTCCAGTGCATAGCCTACTGCAGCCCTGGTTGACTAGATTTAGAAGACATGTGTCCAGTGCATAGCCTACTGCAGGCCTGGTAGACTAGATTTAGAAGACATGTGTCCAGTGCATATCCTACTGCAGGCCTGGTAGACTAGATTTAGAAGACATGTGTCCAGTGCATAGCCTACTGCAGGCCTGGTAGACTGGATTTAGAAGACATGTGTCCAGTGCATAGCCTACTGCAGGCCTGGTTGACTAGATTTAGAAGACATGTATCCAGTGCATATCCTACTGCAGGCCTGGTAGACTAGATTTAGAAGACATGTGTCCAGTGCATAGCCTACTGCAGGCCTGGTAGACTAGATTTAGAAGACAGGTGTCGAGTGCCTAGCCTACTGCAGGCCTGATAGACTAGATTTAGAAGACATGTGTCCAGTGCATAGCCTACTGCAGGCCTGGTAGACTAGATTTAGAAGACATGTGTCCAGTGCATATCCTACTGCAGGCCTGGTAGACTAGATTTAGAAGACATGTGTCCAGTGCATAGCCTACTGCAGGCCTGGTAGACTAGATTTAGAAGACATGTGTCCAGTGCATAGTCTACTGCAGGCCTGGTCCACTAGATTTAGAAGACATGTGTCCAGTGCATAGCCTACTGCAAGCCTGGTTGACTAGATTTAGAAGACATGTGTCCAGTGCATAGCCTAGTGCAGGCCTGGTTGACTAGATTTAGAAGACATGTGTCCAGTGCATAGCCTAGTGCAGGCCTGGTTGACTAGATTTAGAAGACATGTGTCCAGTGCATAGCCTAGTGCAGGCCTGGTTGACTAGATTTAGAAGACATGTGTCCAGTGCACAGACTAGTGCAGGCCTGGTTGACTAGATTTAGAAGACATGTGTCCTTTATGTTATAGATCCTTAACTCATTTACTGCTGGAGTCAATACAGAAATAATCCATCCATCCTTTCTCCTTACTGTTTAACTAATTTACAAAAGGCTCCGTCCAGATTGTTTCATGACTCACCCTCGTTAACCTTCTTAGTCGAGTCTTGTGATGGAAGTTCAGCTCCTGCATAAGGAGAGGAGGATGAAGTGTGAGTGGACATGGTATAATGGTAACTGCTGCATTTATATAGCACCTTTAGGATTGTGCATTACATTCATCCATTCACACAGCGATGGTGGAGGAAACCATGCAAGGCACCAATCTGCTCATCGGGAGCAATTAGCCCTTTGCTAAACCCCACCCCAAAAGTGGTTGTCCAATGGCAATCCAAATAGTTTAGCAACTGTTGCTATGCAGGGCAAGCTTCCGTCACTTCATAGCTGTCAGTGTTATTTTTCATGGCTGTGTTGGTGAACACACACACAGCTTAACGTCATGGCTGTGTTGTTGATCACATACACAGCTTAACGTCATGGCTGTGTTGTTGAAAACACACACACACACACAGCTTAACGTCATGGCTGTGTTGTTGAAAACACACACACACAGCTTAACGTCATGGCTGTGTTGTTGAACACACACACAGCTTAACGTCATGGCTGTGTTGTTGAAAACACACACACACAGCTTAACGTCATGGCTGTGTTGTTGAACACACACAGCTTAACATCATGGCTGTGTTGTTGAACACACACACAGCTTAACGTCATGGCTGTGTTGTTGAACACACACACAGCTTAACGTCATGGCTGTGTTGTTGAACACACACACAGCTTAACGTCACACAGCTTAACATCATGGCTGTGTTGTTGAACACGTCATGGCTGTGTTGTTGAACACATGCACAGCTTAACGTCATGGCTGTGTTGTTGAACACATACACAGCTTAACGTCATGGCTGTGTTGTTAAACACACACACAGCTAAACGTCATGGCTGTGTTGTTGAACACACACACAGCTTAACGTCCAGAAAGTTACACGACTGACCCACCCAGGTGATGCAATAATACTAATTGACTGTAGTCTGACCGTGCAACATGAAAACTCCCATCAGACGGTCGTTAAAGTCGATTGTTGGATACTGTTTCTCTTCCTCGTATTTCTAGTTTCCTGAAATAATATCATACACATGTGTCCAGTGCATAGTCTACTGCAGGCCTGGTTGACTAGATTTAGAAGACATATCCAGTGCATAGCCTAGTGCAGGCCTGGTCGACTAGATTTAGAAGACATGTATCCAGTGCATATCCTACTGCAGGCCTGGTAGACTAGATTTAGAAGACATGTGTCCAGTGCATAGCCTACTGCAGGCCTGGCAGACTAGATTTAGAAGACATGTGTCCAGTGCATAGCCTACTGCAGGCCTGGTTGACTAGATTTAGAAGACAGGTGTCCAGTGCATAGCCTACTGCAGGCCTGGTAGACTATATTTAGAAGACATGTATCCAGTGCATAGCCTACTGCAGGCCTGGTAGACTAGATTTAGAAGACATGTGTCCAGTGCATAGCCTACTGCAGGCCTGGTAGACTAGATTTAGAAGACATGTATCCAGTGCATAGCCTAGTGCAGGCCTGGTCGACTAGATTTAGAAGACATGTATCCAGTGCATATCCTACTGCAAACCTGGTAGACTAGATTTAGAAGACATGTGTCCAGTGCATAGCCTAGTGCAGGCCTGGTAGACTAGATTTAGAAGACATGTGTCCAGTGCATAGTCTACTGCAGGCCTGGTCCACTAGATTTAGAAGACATGTGTCCAGTGCATAGCCTACTGCAGCCCTGGTTGACTAGATTTAGAAGACATGTGTCCAGTGCATAGTCTACTGCAGGCCTGGTCCACTAGATTTAGAAGACATGTGTCCAGTGCATAGCCTACTGCAGCCCTGGTTGACTAGATTTAGAAGACATGTGTCCAGTGCATAGCCTACTGCAGGCCTGGTAGACTAGATTTAGAAGACATGTGTCCAGTGCATATCCTACTGCAGGCCTGGTAGACTAGATTTAGAAGACATGTGTCCAGTGCATAGCCTACTGCAGGCCTGGTAGACTGGATTTAGAAGACATGTGTCCAGTGCATAGCCTACTGCAGGCCTGGTTGACTAGATTTAGAAGACATGTATCCAGTGCATATCCTACTGCAGGCCTGGTAGACTAGATTTAGAAGACATGTGTCCAGTGCATAGCCTACTGCAGGCCTGGTAGACTAGATTTAGAAGACATGTATCCAGTGCATATCCTACTGCAGGCCTGGTAGACTAGATTTAGAAGACATGTGTCCAGTGCATAGCCTACTGCAGGCCTGGCAGACTAGATTTAGAAGACATGTGTCCAGTGCATAGCCTACTGCAGGCCTGGTTGACTAGATTTAGAAGACAGGTGTCCAGTGCATAGCCTACTGCAGGCCTGGTAGACTATATTTAGAAGACATGTATCCAGTGCATAGCCTACTGCAGGCCTGGTAGACTAGATTTAGAAGACATGTGTCCAGTGCATAGCCTACTGCAGGCCTGGTAGACTAGATTTAGAAGACATGTATCCAGTGCATAGCCTAGTGCAGGCCTGGTCGACTAGATTTAGAAGACATGTATCCAGTGCATATCCTACTGCAAACCTGGTAGACTAGATTTAGAAGACATGTGTCCAGTGCATAGCCTAGTGCAGGCCTGGTTGACTTGATTTAGAAGACATGTGTCCAGTGCATAGCCTACTGCAGGCCTGGTCCACTAGAGTTAGAAGACATGTGTCCAGTGCATAGCCTACTTCAGGCCTGGTAGACTAGATTTAGAAGACATGTGTCCAGTGCATAGTCTACTGAAGGCCTGGTCCACTAGAGTTAGAAGACATGTGTCCAGTGCATAGCCTACTTCAGGCCTGGTAGACTAGATGTAGAAGACAGGTGTCGAGTGCATGGCCTACTGCAGGCCTGGTAGACTAGATTTAGAATACATGTATCCAGTGCACAGCCTACTGCAGGCCTGGTTGACTAGATTTAGACGACATGTATCCAGTGCATAGCCTAGTGCAGGCCTGGTCGACTAGATTTAGAAGACATGTGTCCAGTGCATAGCCTAGTGCAGGCCTGGTTGACTAGATTTAGAAGACATGTATCCAGTGCATAGCCTAGTGCAGGCCTGGTTGACTAGATTTAGAAGACATGTATCCAGTGCATAGCCTAGTGCAGGCCTGGTTGACTAGATTTAGAAGACATGTATCCAGTGCATAGCCTAGTGCAGGCCTGGTTGACTAGATTTAGAAGACATGTATCCAGTGCATAGCCTAGTGCAGGCCTGGTTGACTAGATTTAGAAGACATGTATCCAGTGCATAGCCTAGTGCAGGCCTGGTTGACTAGATTTAGAAGACATGTGTCCTTTATGTTATAGATCCTTAACTCATTTACTGCTGGAGTAAATACAGAAATAATCCATCCATCCTTTCTCCTTACTGTTTAACTAATTTACAAAAGGCTCCGTCCAGATTGTTTCATGACTCACCCTCGTTAACCTTCTTAGTCGAGTCTTGTGATGGAAGTTCAGCTCCTGCATAAGGAGAGGAGGATGAAGTGTGAGTGGACATGGTAGAATGGTAACTGCTGCATTTATATAGCACCTTTAGGATTGTGCATTACATTCATCCATTCACTCAGCGATGGTGGAGGAAACCATGCAAGGCACCAACCTGCTCATCGGGAGCAATTAGCCCTTTGCTAAACCCCACCCCAAAAGTGGTTGTCCAATGGCAATCCAAATAGTTTAGCAACTGTTGCTATGCAGGGAAACTTCCGTCACTTCATAGCTGTCAGTGTTATTTTTCATGGCTGTGTTGTTGAACACACACACAGCTTAACGTCATGGCTGTGTTGTTGAACACATACACAGCTTAACGTCATGGCTGTGTTGTTGAACACACACACAGCTTAACGTCATGGCTGTGTTGTTGAACACACACACAGCTTAACATCATGGCTGTGTTTTTGAACACACACACAGCTTAACGTCATGGCTGTGTTGTTGAACACACACACAGCTTAACGTCATGGCTGTGTTGTTGAACACACACACAGCTTAACGTCACACAGCTTAACGTCATGGCTGTGTTGTTGAACACATGCACAGCTTAACGTCATGGCTGTGTTGTTGAACACATACACAGCTTAACGTCATGGCTGTGTTGTTGAACACACACACAGCTTAACGTCATGGCTGTGTTGTTGAACACACACAGCTTAACGTCCAGAAAGTTACACGACTGACCCACCCAGGTGATGCAATAATACTAATTGACTGTAGTCTGACCGTGCAACATGAAAACTCCCATCAGACGGTCGTTAAAGTCGATTGTTGGATACTGTTTCTCTTCCTCGTATTTCTAGTTTCCTGAAATAATATCATACACATGTGTCCAGTGCATAGTCTACTGCAGGCCTGGTTGACTAGATTTAGAAGACATATCCAGTGCATAGCCTAGTGCAGGCCTGGTCGACTAGATTTAGAAGACATGTATCCAGTGCATATCCTACTGCAGGCCTGGTAGACTAGATTTAGAAGACATGTGTCCAGTGCATAGCCTACTGCAGGCCTGGCAGACTAGATTTAGAAGACATGTGTCCAGTGCATAGCCTACTGCAGGCCTGGTTGACTAGATTTAGAAGACAGGTGTCCAGTGCATAGCCTACTGCAGGCCTGGTAGACTATATTTAGAAGACATGTATCCAGTGCATAGCCTACTGCAGGCCTGGTAGACTAGATTTAGAAGACATGTGTCCAGTGCATAGCCTACTGCAGGCCTGGTAGACTAGATTTAGAAGACATGTATCCAGTGCATAGCCTAGTGCAGGCCTGGTCGACTAGATTTAGAAGACATGTATCCAGTGCATATCCTACTGCAAACCTGGTAGACTAGATTTAGAAGACATGTGTCCAGTGCATAGCCTACTGCAGGCCTGGTTGACTAGATTTAGAAGACATGTGTCCAGTGCATAGCCTACTGCAGGCCTGGTCAACTAGAGTTAGAAGACATGTGTCCAGTGCATAGTCTACTGAAGGCCTGGTCCACTAGAGTTAGAAGACATGTGTCCAGTGCATAGCCTACTTCAGGCCTGGTAGACTAGATGTAGAAGACAGGTGTCGAGTGCATAGCCTACTGCAGGCCTGGTAGACTAGATTTAGAATACATGTATCCAGTGCATAGCCTACTGCAGGCCTGGTTGACTAGATTTAGACGACATGTATCCAGTGCATAGCCTAGTGCAGGCCTGGTCGACTAGATTTAGAAGACATGTGTCCAGTGCATAGCCTAGTGCAGGCCTGGTTGACTAGATTTAGAAGACATGTGTCCAGTGCATAGCCTACTGCAGGCCTGGTCCACTAGAGTTAGAAGACATGTGTCCAGTGCATAGCCTACTTCAGGCCTGGTAGACTAGATTTAGAAGACATGTGTCCAGTGCATAGTCTACTGAAGGCCTGGTCCACTAGAGTTAGAAGACATGTGTCCAGTGCATAGCCTACTTCAGGCCTGGTAGACTAGATGTAGAAGACAGGTGTCGAGTGCATAGCCTACTGCAGGCCTGGTAGACTAGATTTAGAATACATGTATCCAGTGCATAGCCTACTGCAGGCCTGGTTGACTAGATTTAGACGACATGTATCCAGTGCATAGCCTAGTGCAGGCCTGGTCGACTAGATTTAGAAGACATGTGTCCAGTGCATAGCCTAGTGCAGGCCTGGTTGACTAGATTTAGAAGACATGTATCCAGTGCATAGCCTAGTGCAGGCCTGGTTGACTAGATTTAGAAGACATGTATCCAGTGCATAGCCTAGTGCAGGCCTGGTTGACTAGATTTAGAAGACATGTATCCAGTGCATAGCCTAGTGCAGGCCTGGTTGACTAGATTTAGAAGACATGTATCCAGTGCATAGCCTAGTGCAGGCCTGGTTGACTAGATTTAGAAGACATGTATCCAGTGCATAGCCTAGTGCAGGCCTGGTTGACTAGATTTAGAAGACATGTGTCCTTTATGTTATAGATCCTTAACTCATTTACTGCTGGAGTAAATACAGAAATAATCCATCCATCCTTTCTCCTTACTGTTTAACTAATTTACAAAAGGCTCCGTCCAGATTGTTTCATGACTCACCCTCGTTAACCTTCTTAGTCGAGTCTTGTGATGGAAGTTCAGCTCCTGCATAAGGAGAGGAGGATGAAGTGTGAGTGGACATGGTAGAATGGTAACTGCTGCATTTATATAGCACCTTTAGGATTGTGCATTACATTCATCCATTCACTCAGCGATGGTGGAGGAAACCATGCAAGGCACCAACCTGCTCATCGGGAGCAATTAGCCCTTTGCTAAACCCCACCCCAAAAGTGGTTGTCCAATGGCAATCCAAATAGTTTAGCAACTGTTGCTATGCAGGGAAACTTCCGTCACTTCATAGCTGTCAGTGTTATTTTTCATGGCTGTGTTGTTGAACACACACACAGCTTAACGTCATGGCTGTGTTGTTGAACACACACACAGCTTAACGTCATGGCTGTGTTGTTGAACACACACACAGCTTAACATCATGGCTGTGTTTTTGAACACACACACAGCTTAACGTCATGGCTGTGTTGTTGAACACACACACAGCTTAACGTCATGGCTGTGTTGTTGAACACACACACAGCTTAACGTCACACAGCTTAACGTCATGGCTGTGTTGTTGAACACATGCACAGCTTAACGTCATGGCTGTGTTGTTGAACACATACACAGCTTAACGTCATGGCTGTGTTGTTGAACACACACACAGCTTAACGTCATGGCTGTGTTGTTGAACACACACAGCTTAACGTCCAGAAAGTTACACGACTGACCCACCCAGGTAGGTGATGCAATAATACTAATTGACTGTAGTCTGACCGTGCAACATGAAAACTCCCATCAGACGGTCGTTAAAGTCGATTGTTGGATACTGTTTCTCTTCCTCGTATTTCTAGTTTCCTGAAATAATATCATACACATGTGTCCAGTGCATAGTCTACTGCAGGCCTGGTTGACTAGATTTAGAAGACATATCCAGTGCATAGCCTAGTGCAGGCCTGGTCGACTAGATTTAGAAGACATGTATCCAGTGCATATCCTACTGCAGGCCTGGTAGACTAGATTTAGAAGACATGTGTCCAGTGCATAGCCTACTGCAGGCCTGGTTGACTAGATTTAGAAGACATATCCAGTGCATAGCCTAGTGCAGGCCTGGTCGACTAGATTTAGAAGACATGTATCCAGGTCATATCCTACTGCAGGACTGGTAGACTAGATTTAGAAGACATGTGTCCAGTGCATAGCCTACTGCAGGCCTGGTAGAATAGATTTAGAAGACATGTGTCCAGTGCAAAGCCTACTGCAGGCCTGGTTGACTAGATTTAGAAGACATGTATCCAGTGCATAGCCTAGTGCAGGCCTGGTCGACTAGATTTAGAAGACATGTATCCAGTGCATATCCTACTGCAGGCCTGGTAGACTAGATTTAGAAGACATGTGTCCAGTGCATAGCCTACTGCAGGCCTGGTAGACTAGATTTAGAAGACATGTGTCCAGTGCATAGTCTACTGCAGGCCTGGTCCACTAGAGTTAGAAGACATGTGTCCAGTGCATAGCCTACTGCAGGCCTTGTAGACTAGATTTAGAAGACATGTGTCCAGTGCATAGTCTACTGAAGGCCTGGTAGACTAGATGTAGAAGACAGGTGTCGAGTGCATAGCCTACTGCAGGCCTGGTAGACTAGATTTAGAAGACATGTGTCCAGTGCATAGCCTACTGCAGGCCTGGTTGACTAGATTTAGAAGACATGTATCCAGTGCATAGCCTAGTGCAGGCCTGGTCGACTAGATTTAGAAGACATGTATCCAGTGCATATCCTACTGCAAACCTGGTAGACTAGATTTAGAAGACATGTGTCCAGTGCATAGCCTACTGCAGGCCTGGTTGACTAGATTTAGAAGACATGTATCCAGTGCATAGCCTAGTGCAGGCCTGGTCGACTAGATTTAGAAGACATGTATCCAGTGCATATCCTACTGCAGGCCTGGTAGACTAGATTTAGAAGACATGTGTCCAGTGCATAGCCTACTGCAGGCCTGGTACACTAGATTTAGAAGACATGTGTCCAGTGCATAGTCTACTGCAGGCCTGGTCCACTAGATTTAGAAGACATGTTTCCAGTGCATAGCCTACTGCAGGCCTGGTAGACTAGATTGAGAAGACATGTGTCCAGTGCATAGTCTACTGCAGGCCTGGTCCACTAGATTTAGAAGACATGTGTCCAGTGCATAGTCTACTGCAGGCCTGGTCCACTAGATGTAGAAGACATGTGTCCAGTGCATAGCCTACTGCAGGCATGGTAGACTAGATTTAGAAGACATGTCTCCAGTGCATAGTCTACTGCAGGCCTGGTCCACTAGATTTAGAAGACATGTGTCCAGTGCATAGCCTACTGTAGGCCTGGTAGACTAGATTTAGAAGAAATGTGTCCAGTGCATAACCTACTGTAGGCCTGGTTGACTATATTTAGAAGACATGTGTCCAGTGCATAGCCTACTGCAGGCCTGGTAGACTAGATTTAGAAGACATGTGTCCAGTGCATAGTCTACTGCAGGCCTGGTCCACTAGATTTAGAAGACATGTGTCCAGTGCATAGCCTACTGCAAGCCTGGTTGACTAGATTTAGAAGACATGTGTCCAGTGCATAGCCTACTGCAGGCCTGGTTGACTAGATTTAGAAGACATGTATCCAGTGCATAGCCTAGTGCAGGCCTGGTTGACTAGATTTAGAAGACATGTGTCCAGTGCATAGACTAGTGCAGGCCTGGTTGACTAGATTTAGAAGACATGTGTCCAGTGCATAGCCTACTGCAGGCCTGGTTGACTAGATTTAGAAGACATGTGTCCAGTGCATAGCCTAGTGCAGGCCTGGTTGACTAGATTTAGAAGACATGTGTCCAGTGCATAGCCTAGTGCAGGCCTGGTTGACTAGATTTAGAAGACATGTGTCCTTTATGTTATAGATCCTTAACTCATTTACTGCTGGAGTAAATACAGAAATAATCCATCCATCCTTTCTCCTTACTGTTTAACTAATTTACAAAAGGCTCCGTCCAGATTGTTTCATGACTCACCCTCGTTAACCTTCTTAGTCGAGTCTTGTGATGGAAGTTCAGCTCCTGCATAAGGAGAGGAGGATGAAGTGTGAGTGGACATGGTAGAATGGTAACTGCTGCATTTATATAGCACCTTTAGGATTGTGCATTACATTCATCCATTCACTCAGCGATGGTGGAGGAAACCATGCAAGGCACCAACCTGCTCATCGGGAGCAATTAGCCCTTTGCTAAACCCCACCCCAAAAGTGGTTGTCCAATGGCAATCCAAATAGTTTAGCAACTGTTGCTATACAGGGCAAGCTTCCGTCACTTCATAGCTGTCAGTGTTATTTTTCATGGCTGTGTTGTTGAACACACACACAGCTTAACGTCATGGCTGTGTTGTTGAACACATACACAGCTTAACGTCATGGCTGTGTTGTTGAACACACACACAGCTTAACGTCATGGCTGTGTTGTTGAACACACACACAGCTTAACATCATGGCTGTGTTGTTGAACACACACAGCTTAACGTCATGGCTGTGTTGTTGAACACACACACAGCTTAACGTCATGGCTGTGTTGTTGAACACACACACAGCTTAACGTCACACAGCTTAACGTCATGGCTGTGTTGTTGAACACATGCACAGCTTAACGTCATGGCTGTGTTGTTGAACACATACACAGCTTAACGTCATGGCTGTGTTGTTGAACACATACACAGCTTAACGTCATGGCTGTGTTGTTGAACACATACACAGCTTAACGTCATGGCTGTGTTGTTGAACACATACACAGCTTAATGTCATGGCTGTGTTGTTGAACACACACACAGCTTAACGTCATGGCTGTGTTGTTGAACACACACACAGCTTAACGTCCAGAAAGTTACACGACTGACCCACCCAGGTGATGCAATAATACTAATTGACTGTAGTCTGACCGTGCAACATGACAACTCCCATCAGACGGTCGTTAAAGTCGATTGTTGGATACTGTTTATCTTCCTCGTATTTCTAGTTTCCTGAAATAATATCATACACATGTGTCCAGTGCATAGTCTACTGCAGGCCTGGTTGACTAGATTTAGACGACATATCCAGTGCATAGCCTAGTGCAGGCCTGGTCGACTAGATTTAGAAGACATGTATCCAGTGCATATCCTACTGCAGGCCTGGTAGAATAGATTTAGAAGACATGTGTCCAGTGCATAGTCTACTGCAGGCCTGGTCCACTATATTTAGAAGACATGTGTCCAGTGCATAGTCTACTGCAGGCCTGGTCCACTAGATTTAGAAGACATGTGTCCAGTGCATAGCCTACGTCAGGCCTGGTAGACTAGATTTAGAAGACATGTGTCCAGTGCATAGTCTACTGCAGGCCTGGTCCACTAGATTTAGAAGACATGTGTCCAGTGCATAACCTACTGCAGGCCTGGTTGACTAGATTTAGAAGACATGTGTCCAGTGCATAGCCTACTGCAGGCCTGGTAGACTAGATTTAGAAGACATGTGTCCAGTGCATAGTCTACTGCAGGCCTGGTCCACTAGATTTAGAAGGCATGTGTCCAGTGCATAGCCTACTGCAAGCCTGGTTGACTAAATTTAGAAGACATGTGTCCAGTGCATAGCCTACTGCAGGCCTGGTTGACTAGATTTAGAAGACATGTATCCAGTGCATAGCCTAGTGCAGGCCTGGTTGACTAGATTTAGAAGACATGTGTCCAGTGCAAAGACTAGTGCAGTCCTGGTTGACTAGATTTAGAAGACATGTGTCCAGTGCATAGTCTACTGCAGGCCTGGTCCACTAGATTTAGAAGACATGTGTCCAGTGCATAGCCTACTGCAGGCCTGGTAGACTAGATTTAGAAGACATGTGTCCAGTGCATAGTCTACTGCAGGCCTGGTCCACTAGATTTAGAAGACATGTGTCCAGTGCATAGCCTACTGCAGGCCTGGTAGACTAGATTTAGAAGACATGTGTCCAGTGCATATCCTACTGCAGGCCTGGTAGACTAGATTTAGAAGACATGTGTCCAGTGCATAGCCTACTGCAGGCCTGGTAGACTGGATTTAGAAGACATGTGTCCAGTGCAAAGCCTACTGCAGGCCTGGTTGACTAGATTTAGAAGACAGGTGTCCAGTGCATAGCCTACTGCAGGCCTGGTAGACTAGATTTAGAAGACATGTATCCAGTGCATATCCTACTGCAGGCCTGGTAGACTAGATTTAGAAGACATGTGTCCAGTGCATAGCCTACTGCAGGCCTGGTAGACTAGATTTAGAAGACAGGTGTCGAGTGCCTAGCCTACTGCAGGCCTGATAGACTAGATTTAGAAGACATGTGTCCAGTGCATAGCCTACTGCAGGCCTGGTAGACTAGATTTAGAAGACATGTGTCCAGTGCATATCCTACTGCAGGCCTGGTAGACTAGATTTAGAAGACATGTGTCCAGTGCATAGCCTACTGCAGGCCTGGTAGACTAGATTTAGAAGACATGTGTCCAGTGCATAGTCTACTGCAGGCCTGGTCCACTAGATTTAGAAGACATGTGTCCAGTGCATAGCCTACTGCAAGCCTGGTTGACTAGATTTAGAAGACATGTGTCCAGTGCATAGCCTAGTGCAGGCCTGGTTGACTAGATTTAGAAGACATGTGTCCAGTGCATAGCCTAGTGCAGGCCTGGTTGACTAGATTTAGAAGACATGTGTCCTATGTTATAGATCCTTAACTCATTTACTGCTGGAGTAAATACAGAAATAATCCATCCATCCTTTCTCCTTACTGTTTAACTAATTTACAAAAGGCTCCGTCCAGATTGTTTCATGACTCACCCTCGTTAACCTTCTTAGTCGAGTCTTGTGATGGAAGTTCAGCTCCTGCATAAGGAGAGGAGGATGAAGTGTGAGTGGACATGGTATAATGGTAACTGCTGCATTTATATAGCACCTTTAGGATTGTGCATTACATTCATCCATTCACTCAGCGATGGTGGAGGAAACCATGCAAGGCACCAATCTGCTCATCGGGAGCAATTAGCCCTTTGCTAAACCCCACCCCAAAAGTGGTTGTCCAATGGCAATCCAAATAGTTTAGCAACTGTTGCTATGCAGGGCAAGCTTCCGTCACTTCATAGCTGTCAGTGTTATTTTTCATGGCTGTGTTGTTGAACACACACACAGCTTAACGTCATGGCTGTGTTGTTGATCACATACACAGCTTAACGTCATGGCTGTGTTGTTGAAAACACACACACACAGCTTAACGTCATGGCTGTGTTGTTGAACACACACAGCTTAACATCATGGCTGTGTTGTTGAACACACACACAGCTTAACGTCATGGCTGTGTTGTTGAACACACACACAGCTTAACGTCATGGCTGTGTTGTTGAACACACACACAGCTTAACGTCACACAGCTTAACATCATGGCTGTGTTGTTGAACACGTCATGGCTGTGTTGTTGAACACATGCACAGCTTAACGTCATGGCTGTGTTGTTGAACACATACACAGCTTAACGTCATGGCTGTGTTGTTGAACACATACACAGCTTAACGTCATGGCTGTGTTGTTAAACACACACACAGCTAAACGTCATGGCTGTGTTGTTGAACACACACACAGCTTAACGTCCAGAAAGTTACACGACTGACCCACCCAGGTGATGCAATAATACTAATTGACTGTAGTCTGACCGTGCAACATGAAAACTCCCATCAGACGGTCGTTAAAGTCGATTGTTGGATACTGTTTCTCTTCCTCGTATTTCTAGTTTCCTGAAATAATATCATACACATGTGTCCAGTGCATAGTCTACTGCAGGCCTGGTTGACTAGATTTAGAAGACATATCCAGTGCATAGCCTAGTGCAGGCCTGGTCGACTAGATTTAGAAGACATGTATCCAGTGCATATCCTACTGCAGGCCTGGTAGACTAGATTTAGAAGACATGTGTCCAGTGCATAGCCTACTGCAGGCCTGGCAGACTAGATTTAGAAGACATGTGTCCAGTGCATAGCCTACTGCAGGCCTGGTTGACTAGATTTAGAAGACAGGTGTCGAGTGCATAGCCTACTGCAGGCCTGGTAGACTAGATTTAGAATACATGTATCCAGTGCATATAGCCTACTGCAGGCCTGGTTGACTAGATTTAGACGACATGTATCCAGTGCATAGCCTACTGCAGGCCTGGTCGACTAGATTTAGAAGACATGTGTCCAGTGCATAGCCTAGTGCAGGCCTGGTTGACTAGATTTAGAAGACATGTATCCAGTGCATAGCCTAGTGCAGGCCTGGTTGACTAGATTTAGAAGACATGTGTCCAGTGCATAGCCTAGTGCAGGCCTGGTTGACTAGATTTAGAAGACATGTGTCCTTTATGTTATAGATCCTTAACTCATTTACTGCTGGAGTAAATACAGAAATAATCCATCCATCCTTTCTCCTTACTGTTTAACTAATTTACAAAAGGCTCCGTCCAGATTGTTTCATGACTCACCCTCGTTAACCTTCTTAGTCGAGTCTTGTGATGGAAGTTCAGCTCCTGCATAAGGAGAGGAGGATGAAGTGTGAGTGGACATGGTAGAATGGTAACTGCTGCATTTATATAGCACCTTTAGGATTGTGCATTACATTCATCCATTCACTCAGCGATGGTGGAGGAAACCATGCAAGGCACCAACCTGCTCATCGGGAGCAATTAGCCCTTTGCTAAACCCCACCCCAAAAGTGGTTGTCCAATGGCAATCCAAATAGTTTAGCAACTGTTGCTATGCAGGGAAACTTCTGTCACTTCATAGCTGTCAGTGTTATTTTTCATGGCTGTGTTGTTGAACACACACACAGCTTAACGTCATGGCTGTGTTGTTGAACACATACACAGCTTAACGTCATGGCTGTGTTGTTGAACACACACACAGCTTAACGTCATGGCTGTGTTGTTGAACACACACACACAGCTTAACATCATGGCTGTGTTTTTGAACACACACACACAGCTTAACGTCATGGATGTGTTGTTGAACACACACACAGCTTAACGTCATGGCTGTGTTGTTGAACACACACACAGCTTAACGTCACACAGCTTAACGTCATGGCTGTGTTGTTGAACACATGCACAGCTTAACGTCATGGCTGTGTTGTTGAACACATACACAGCTTAACGTCATGGCTGTGTTGTTGAACACATACACAGCTTAACGTCATGGCTGTGTTGTTGAACACACACACAGCTTAACGTCATGGCTGTGTTGTTGAACACACACAGCTTAACGTCCAGAAAGTTACACGACTGACCCACCCAGGTGATGCAATAATACTAATTGACTGTAGTCTGACCGTGCAACATGAAAACTCCCATCAGACGGTCGTTAAAGTTGATTGTTGGATACTGTTTCTCTTCCTCGTATTTCTAGTTTCCTGAAATAATATCATACACATGTGTCCAGTGCATAGTCTACTGCAGGCCTGGTTGACTAGATTTAGAAGACATATCCAGTGCATAGCCTAGTGCAGGCCTGGTCGACTAGATTTAGAAGACATGTATCCAGTGCATATCCTACTGCAGGCCTGGTAGACTAGATTTAGAAGACATGTGTCCAGTGCATAGCCTACTGCAGGCCTGGTTGACTAGATTTAGAAGACATATCCAGTGCATAGCCTAGTGCAGGCCTGGTCGACTAGATTTAGAAGACATGTATCCAGGTCATATCCTACTGCAGGCCTGGTAGACTAGATTTAGAAGACATGTGTCCAGTGCATAGCCTACTGCAGGCCTGGTAGACTAGATTTAGAAGACAGGTGTCGAGTGCCTAGCCTACTGCAGGCCTGATAGACTAGATTTAGAAGACATGTGTCCAGTGCATAGCCTACTGCAGGCCTGGTAGACTAGATTTAGAAGACATGTGTCCAGTGCATATCCTACTGCAGGCCTGGTAGACTAGATTTAGAAGACATGTGTCCAGTGCATAGCCTACTGCAGGCCTGGTAGACTAGATTTAGAAGACATGTGTCCAGTGCATAGTCTACTGCAGGCCTGGTCCACTAGATTTAGAAGACATGTGTCCAGTGCATAGCCTACTGCAAGCCTGGTTGACTAGATTTAGAAGACATGTGTCCAGTGCATAGCCTAGTGCAGGCCTGGTTGACTAGATTTAGAAGACATGTGTCCAGTGCATAGCCTAGTGCAGGCCTGGTTGACTAGATTTAGAAGACATGTGTCCAGTGCATAGCCTAGTGCAGGCCTGGTTGACTAGATTTAGAAGACATGTGTCCAGTGCACAGACTAGTGCAGGCCTGGTTGACTAGATTTAGAAGACATGTGTCCTTTATGTTATAGATCCTTAACTCATTTACTGCTGGAGTCAATACAGAAATAATCCATCCATCCTTTCTCCTTACTGTTTAACTAATTTACAAAAGGCTCCGTCCAGATTGTTTCATGACTCACCCTCGTTAACCTTCTTAGTCGAGTCTTGTGATGGAAGTTCAGCTCCTGCATAAGGAGAGGAGGATGAAGTGTGAGTGGACATGGTATAATGGTAACTGCTGCATTTATATAGCACCTTTAGGATTGTGCATTACATTCATCCATTCACACAGCGATGGTGGAGGAAACCATGCAAGGCACCAATCTGCTCATCGGGAGCAATTAGCCCTTTGCTAAACCCCACCCCAAAAGTGGTTGTCCAATGGCAATCCAAATAGTTTAGCAACTGTTGCTATGCAGGGCAAGCTTCCGTCACTTCATAGCTGTCAGTGTTATTTTTCATGGCTGTGTTGGTGAACACACACACAGCTTAACGTCATGGCTGTGTTGTTGATCACATACACAGCTTAACGTCATGGCTGTGTTGTTGAAAACACACACACACACAGCTTAACGTCATGGCTGTGTTGTTGAACACACACAGCTTAACATCATGGCTGTGTTGTTGAACACACACACAGCTTAACGTCATGGCTGTGTTGTTGAACACACACACAGCTTAACGTCATGGCTGTGTTGTTGAACACACACACAGCTTAACGTCACACAGCTTAACATCATGGCTGTGTTGTTGAACACGTCATGGCTGTGTTGTTGAACACATGCACAGCTTAACGTCATGGCTGTGTTGTTGAACACATACACAGCTTAACGTCATGGCTGTGTTGTTAAACACACACACAGCTAAACGTCATGGCTGTGTTGTTGAACACACACACAGCTTAACGTCCAGAAAGTTACACGACTGACCCACCCAGGTGATGCAATAATACTAATTGACTGTAGTCTGACCGTGCAACATGAAAACTCCCATCAGACGGTCGTTAAAGTCGATTGTTGGATACTGTTTCTCTTCCTCGTATTTCTAGTTTCCTGAAATAATATCATACACATGTGTCCAGTGCATAGTCTACTGCAGGCCTGGTTGACTAGATTTAGAAGACATATCCAGTGCATAGCCTAGTGCAGGCCTGGTCGACTAGATTTAGAAGACATGTATCCAGTGCATATCCTACTGCAGGCCTGGTAGACTAGATTTAGAAGACATGTGTCCAGTGCATAGCCTACTGCAGGCCTGGCAGACTAGATTTAGAAGACATGTGTCCAGTGCATAGCCTACTGCAGGCCTGGTTGACTAGATTTAGAAGACAGGTGTCCAGTGCATAGCCTACTGCAGGCCTGGTAGACTATATTTAGAAGACATGTATCCAGTGCATAGCCTACTGCAGGCCTGGTAGACTAGATTTAGAAGACATGTGTCCAGTGCATAGCCTACTGCAGGCCTGGTAGACTAGATTTAGAAGACATGTATCCAGTGCATAGCCTAGTGCAGGCCTGGTCGACTAGATTTAGAAGACATGTATCCAGTGCATATCCTACTGCAAACCTGGTAGACTAGATTTAGAAGACATGTGTCCAGTGCATAGCCTAGTGCAGGCCTGGTTGACTTGATTTAGAAGACATGTGTCCAGTGCATAGCCTACTGCAGGCCTGGTCCACTAGAGTTAGAAGACATGTGTCCAGTGCATAGCCTACTTCAGGCCTGGTAGACTAGATTTAGAAGACATGTGTCCAGTGCATAGTCTACTGAAGGCCTGGTCCACTAGAGTTAGAAGACATGTGTCCAGTGCATAGCCTACTTCAGGCCTGGTAGACTAGATGTAGAAGACAGGTGTCGAGTGCATGGCCTACTGCAGGCCTGGTAGACTAGATTTAGAATACATGTATCCAGTGCACAGCCTACTGCAGGCCTGGTTGACTAGATTTAGACGACATGTATCCAGTGCATAGCCTAGTGCAGGCCTGGTCGACTAGATTTAGAAGACATGTGTCCAGTGCATAGCCTAGTGCAGGCCTGGTTGACTAGATTTAGAAGACATGTATCCAGTGCATAGCCTAGTGCAGGCCTGGTTGACTAGATTTAGAAGACATGTATCCAGTGCATAGCCTAGTGCAGGCCTGGTTGACTAGATTTAGAAGACATGTATCCAGTGCATAGCCTAGTGCAGGCCTGGTTGACTAGATTTAGAAGACATGTATCCAGTGCATAGCCTAGTGCAGGCCTGGTTGACTAGATTTAGAAGACATGTATCCAGTGCATAGCCTAGTGCAGGCCTGGTTGACTAGATTTAGAAGACATGTGTCCTTTATGTTATAGATCCTTAACTCATTTACTGCTGGAGTAAATACAGAAATAATCCATCCATCCTTTCTCCTTACTGTTTAACTAATTTACAAAAGGCTCCGTCCAGATTGTTTCATGACTCACCCTCGTTAACCTTCTTAGTCGAGTCTTGTGATGGAAGTTCAGCTCCTGCATAAGGAGAGGAGGATGAAGTGTGAGTGGACATGGTAGAATGGTAACTGCTGCATTTATATAGCACCTTTAGGATTGTGCATTACATTCATCCATTCACTCAGCGATGGTGGAGGAAACCATGCAAGGCACCAACCTGCTCATCGGGAGCAATTAGCCCTTTGCTAAACCCCACCCCAAAAGTGGTTGTCCAATGGCAATCCAAATAGTTTAGCAACTGTTGCTATGCAGGGAAACTTCCGTCACTTCATAGCTGTCAGTGTTATTTTTCATGGCTGTGTTGTTGAACACACACACAGCTTAACGTCATGGCTGTGTTGTTGAACACATACACAGCTTAACGTCATGGCTGTGTTGTTGAACACACACACAGCTTAACGTCATGGCTGTGTTGTTGAACACACACACAGCTTAACATCATGGCTGTGTTTTTGAACACACACACAGCTTAACGTCATGGCTGTGTTGTTGAACACACACACAGCTTAACGTCATGGCTGTGTTGTTGAACACACACACAGCTTAACGTCACACAGCTTAACGTCATGGCTGTGTTGTTGAACACATGCACAGCTTAACGTCATGGCTGTGTTGTTGAACACATACACAGCTTAACGTCATGGCTGTGTTGTTGAACACACACACAGCTTAACGTCATGGCTGTGTTGTTGAACACACACAGCTTAACGTCCAGAAAGTTACACGACTGACCCACCCAGGTGATGCAATAATACTAATTGACTGTAGTCTGACCGTGCAACATGAAAACTCCCATCAGACGGTCGTTAAAGTCGATTGTTGGATACTGTTTCTCTTCCTCGTATTTCTAGTTTCCTGAAATAATATCATACACATGTGTCCAGTGCATAGTCTACTGCAGGCCTGGTTGACTAGATTTAGAAGACATATCCAGTGCATAGCCTAGTGCAGGCCTGGTCGACTAGATTTAGAAGACATGTATCCAGTGCATATCCTACTGCAGGCCTGGTAGACTAGATTTAGAAGACATGTGTCCAGTGCATAGCCTACTGCAGGCCTGGCAGACTAGATTTAGAAGACATGTGTCCAGTGCATAGCCTACTGCAGGCCTGGTTGACTAGATTTAGAAGACAGGTGTCCAGTGCATAGCCTACTGCAGGCCTGGTAGACTATATTTAGAAGACATGTATCCAGTGCATAGCCTACTGCAGGCCTGGTAGACTAGATTTAGAAGACATGTGTCCAGTGCATAGCCTACTGCAGGCCTGGTAGACTAGATTTAGAAGACATGTATCCAGTGCATAGCCTAGTGCAGGCCTGGTCGACTAGATTTAGAAGACATGTATCCAGTGCATATCCTACTGCAAACCTGGTAGACTAGATTTAGAAGACATGTGTCCAGTGCATAGCCTACTGCAGGCCTGGTTGACTAGATTTAGAAGACATGTGTCCAGTGCATAGCCTACTGCAGGCCTGGTCCACTAGAGTTAGAAGACATGTGTCCAGTGCATAGTCTACTGAAGGCCTGGTCCACTAGAGTTAGAAGACATGTGTCCAGTGCATAGCCTACTTCAGGCCTGGTAGACTAGATGTAGAAGACAGGTGTCGAGTGCATAGCCTACTGCAGGCCTGGTAGACTAGATTTAGAATACATGTATCCAGTGCATAGCCTACTGCAGGCCTGGTTGACTAGATTTAGACGACATGTATCCAGTGCATAGCCTAGTGCAGGCCTGGTCGACTAGATTTAGAAGACATGTGTCCAGTGCATAGCCTAGTGCAGGCCTGGTTGACTAGATTTAGAAGACATGTGTCCAGTGCATAGCCTACTGCAGGCCTGGTCCACTAGAGTTAGAAGACATGTGTCCAGTGCATAGCCTACTTCAGGCCTGGTAGACTAGATTTAGAAGACATGTGTCCAGTGCATAGTCTACTGAAGGCCTGGTCCACTAGAGTTAGAAGACATGTGTCCAGTGCATAGCCTACTTCAGGCCTGGTAGACTAGATGTAGAAGACAGGTGTCGAGTGCATAGCCTACTGCAGGCCTGGTAGACTAGATTTAGAATACATGTATCCAGTGCATAGCCTACTGCAGGCCTGGTTGACTAGATTTAGACGACATGTATCCAGTGCATAGCCTAGTGCAGGCCTGGTCGACTAGATTTAGAAGACATGTGTCCAGTGCATAGCCTAGTGCAGGCCTGGTTGACTAGATTTAGAAGACATGTATCCAGTGCATAGCCTAGTGCAGGCCTGGTTGACTAGATTTAGAAGACATGTATCCAGTGCATAGCCTAGTGCAGGCCTGGTTGACTAGATTTAGAAGACATGTATCCAGTGCATAGCCTAGTGCAGGCCTGGTTGACTAGATTTAGAAGACATGTATCCAGTGCATAGCCTAGTGCAGGCCTGGTTGACTAGATTTAGAAGACATGTATCCAGTGCATAGCCTAGTGCAGGCCTGGTTGACTAGATTTAGAAGACATGTGTCCTTTATGTTATAGATCCTTAACTCATTTACTGCTGGAGTAAATACAGAAATAATCCATCCATCCTTTCTCCTTACTGTTTAACTAATTTACAAAAGGCTCCGTCCAGATTGTTTCATGACTCACCCTCGTTAACCTTCTTAGTCGAGTCTTGTGATGGAAGTTCAGCTCCTGCATAAGGAGAGGAGGATGAAGTGTGAGTGGACATGGTAGAATGGTAACTGCTGCATTTATATAGCACCTTTAGGATTGTGCATTACATTCATCCATTCACTCAGCGATGGTGGAGGAAACCATGCAAGGCACCAACCTGCTCATCGGGAGCAATTAGCCCTTTGCTAAACCCCACCCCAAAAGTGGTTGTCCAATGGCAATCCAAATAGTTTAGCAACTGTTGCTATGCAGGGAAACTTCCGTCACTTCATAGCTGTCAGTGTTATTTTTCATGGCTGTGTTGTTGAACACACACACAGCTTAACGTCATGGCTGTGTTGTTGAACACACACACAGCTTAACGTCATGGCTGTGTTGTTGAACACACACACAGCTTAACATCATGGCTGTGTTTTTGAACACACACACAGCTTAACGTCATGGCTGTGTTGTTGAACACACACACAGCTTAACGTCATGGCTGTGTTGTTGAACACACACACAGCTTAACGTCACACAGCTTAACGTCATGGCTGTGTTGTTGAACACATGCACAGCTTAACGTCATGGCTGTGTTGTTGAACACATACACAGCTTAACGTCATGGCTGTGTTGTTGAACACACACACAGCTTAACGTCATGGCTGTGTTGTTGAACACACACAGCTTAACGTCCAGAAAGTTACACGACTGACCCACCCAGGTAGGTGATGCAATAATACTAATTGACTGTAGTCTGACCGTGCAACATGAAAACTCCCATCAGACGGTCGTTAAAGTCGATTGTTGGATACTGTTTCTCTTCCTCGTATTTCTAGTTTCCTGAAATAATATCATACACATGTGTCCAGTGCATAGTCTACTGCAGGCCTGGTTGACTAGATTTAGAAGACATATCCAGTGCATAGCCTAGTGCAGGCCTGGTCGACTAGATTTAGAAGACATGTATCCAGTGCATATCCTACTGCAGGCCTGGTAGACTAGATTTAGAAGACATGTGTCCAGTGCATAGCCTACTGCAGGCCTGGTTGACTAGATTTAGAAGACATATCCAGTGCATAGCCTAGTGCAGGCCTGGTCGACTAGATTTAGAAGACATGTATCCAGGTCATATCCTACTGCAGGACTGGTAGACTAGATTTAGAAGACATGTGTCCAGTGCATAGCCTACTGCAGGCCTGGTAGAATAGATTTAGAAGACATGTGTCCAGTGCAAAGCCTACTGCAGGCCTGGTTGACTAGATTTAGAAGACATGTATCCAGTGCATAGCCTAGTGCAGGCCTGGTCGACTAGATTTAGAAGACATGTATCCAGTGCATATCCTACTGCAGGCCTGGTAGACTAGATTTAGAAGACATGTGTCCAGTGCATAGCCTACTGCAGGCCTGGTAGACTAGATTTAGAAGACATGTGTCCAGTGCATAGTCTACTGCAGGCCTGGTCCACTAGAGTTAGAAGACATGTGTCCAGTGCATAGCCTACTGCAGGCCTTGTAGACTAGATTTAGAAGACATGTGTCCAGTGCATAGTCTACTGAAGGCCTGGTAGACTAGATGTAGAAGACAGGTGTCGAGTGCATAGCCTACTGCAGGCCTGGTAGACTAGATTTAGAAGACATGTGTCCAGTGCATAGCCTACTGCAGGCCTGGTTGACTAGATTTAGAAGACATGTATCCAGTGCATAGCCTAGTGCAGGCCTGGTCGACTAGATTTAGAAGACATGTATCCAGTGCATATCCTACTGCAAACCTGGTAGACTAGATTTAGAAGACATGTGTCCAGTGCATAGCCTACTGCAGGCCTGGTTGACTAGATTTAGAAGACATGTATCCAGTGCATAGCCTAGTGCAGGCCTGGTCGACTAGATTTAGAAGACATGTATCCAGTGCATATCCTACTGCAGGCCTGGTAGACTAGATTTAGAAGACATGTGTCCAGTGCATAGCCTACTGCAGGCCTGGTACACTAGATTTAGAAGACATGTGTCCAGTGCATAGTCTACTGCAGGCCTGGTCCACTAGATTTAGAAGACATGTTTCCAGTGCATAGCCTACTGCAGGCCTGGTAGACTAGATTGAGAAGACATGTGTCCAGTGCATAGTCTACTGCAGGCCTGGTCCACTAGATTTAGAAGACATGTGTCCAGTGCATAGTCTACTGCAGGCCTGGTCCACTAGATGTAGAAGACATGTGTCCAGTGCATAGCCTACTGCAGGCATGGTAGACTAGATTTAGAAGACATGTCTCCAGTGCATAGTCTACTGCAGGCCTGGTCCACTAGATTTAGAAGACATGTGTCCAGTGCATAGCCTACTGTAGGCCTGGTAGACTAGATTTAGAAGAAATGTGTCCAGTGCATAACCTACTGTAGGCCTGGTTGACTATATTTAGAAGACATGTGTCCAGTGCATAGCCTACTGCAGGCCTGGTAGACTAGATTTAGAAGACATGTGTCCAGTGCATAGTCTACTGCAGGCCTGGTCCACTAGATTTAGAAGACATGTGTCCAGTGCATAGCCTACTGCAAGCCTGGTTGACTAGATTTAGAAGACATGTGTCCAGTGCATAGCCTACTGCAGGCCTGGTTGACTAGATTTAGAAGACATGTATCCAGTGCATAGCCTAGTGCAGGCCTGGTTGACTAGATTTAGAAGACATGTGTCCAGTGCATAGACTAGTGCAGGCCTGGTTGACTAGATTTAGAAGACATGTGTCCAGTGCATAGCCTACTGCAGGCCTGGTTGACTAGATTTAGAAGACATGTGTCCAGTGCATAGCCTAGTGCAGGCCTGGTTGACTAGATTTAGAAGACATGTGTCCAGTGCATAGCCTAGTGCAGGCCTGGTTGACTAGATTTAGAAGACATGTGTCCTTTATGTTATAGATCCTTAACTCATTTACTGCTGGAGTAAATACAGAAATAATCCATCCATCCTTTCTCCTTACTGTTTAACTAATTTACAAAAGGCTCCGTCCAGATTGTTTCATGACTCACCCTCGTTAACCTTCTTAGTCGAGTCTTGTGATGGAAGTTCAGCTCCTGCATAAGGAGAGGAGGATGAAGTGTGAGTGGACATGGTAGAATGGTAACTGCTGCATTTATATAGCACCTTTAGGATTGTGCATTACATTCATCCATTCACTCAGCGATGGTGGAGGAAACCATGCAAGGCACCAACCTGCTCATCGGGAGCAATTAGCCCTTTGCTAAACCCCACCCCAAAAGTGGTTGTCCAATGGCAATCCAAATAGTTTAGCAACTGTTGCTATACAGGGCAAGCTTCCGTCACTTCATAGCTGTCAGTGTTATTTTTCATGGCTGTGTTGTTGAACACACACACAGCTTAACGTCATGGCTGTGTTGTTGAACACATACACAGCTTAACGTCATGGCTGTGTTGTTGAACACACACACAGCTTAACGTCATGGCTGTGTTGTTGAACACACACACAGCTTAACATCATGGCTGTGTTGTTGAACACACACAGCTTAACGTCATGGCTGTGTTGTTGAACACACACAGCTTAACGTCATGGCTGTGTTGTTGAACACACACACAGCTTAACGTCACACAGCTTAACGTCATGGCTGTGTTGTTGAACACATGCACAGCTTAACGTCATGGCTGTGTTGTTGAACACATACACAGCTTAACGTCATGGCTGTGTTGTTGAACACATACACAGCTTAACGTCATGGCTGTGTTGTTGAACACATACACAGCTTAACGTCATGGCTGTGTTGTTGAACACATACACAGCTTAATGTCATGGCTGTGTTGTTGAACACACACACAGCTTAACGTCATGGCTGTGTTGTTGAACACACACACAGCTTAACGTCCAGAAAGTTACACGACTGACCCACCCAGGTGATGCAATAATACTAATTGACTGTAGTCTGACCGTGCAACATGACAACTCCCATCAGACGGTCGTTAAAGTCGATTGTTGGATACTGTTTATCTTCCTCGTATTTCTAGTTTCCTGAAATAATATCATACACATGTGTCCAGTGCATAGTCTACTGCAGGCCTGGTTGACTAGATTTAGACGACATATCCAGTGCATAGCCTAGTGCAGGCCTGGTCGACTAGATTTAGAAGACATGTATCCAGTGCATATCCTACTGCAGGCCTGGTAGAATAGATTTAGAAGACATGTGTCCAGTGCATAGTCTACTGCAGGCCTGGTCCACTATATTTAGAAGACATGTGTCCAGTGCATAGTCTACTGCAGGCCTGGTCCACTAGATTTAGAAGACATGTGTCCAGTGCATAGCCTACGTCAGGCCTGGTAGACTAGATTTAGAAGACATGTGTCCAGTGCATAGTCTACTGCAGGCCTGGTCCACTAGATTTAGAAGACATGTGTCCAGTGCATAACCTACTGCAGGCCTGGTTGACTAGATTTAGAAGACATGTGTCCAGTGCATAGCCTACTGCAGGCCTGGTAGACTAGATTTAGAAGACATGTGTCCAGTGCATAGTCTACTGCAGGCCTGGTCCACTAGATTTAGAAGGCATGTGTCCAGTGCATAGCCTACTGCAAGCCTGGTTGACTAAATTTAGAAGACATGTGTCCAGTGCATAGCCTACTGCAGGCCTGGTTGACTAGATTTAGAAGACATGTATCCAGTGCATAGCCTAGTGCAGGCCTGGTTGACTAGATTTAGAAGACATGTGTCCAGTGCAAAGACTAGTGCAGTCCTGGTTGACTAGATTTAGAAGACATGTGTCCAGTGCATAGTCTACTGCAGGCCTGGTCCACTAGATTTAGAAGACATGTGTCCAGTGCATAGCCTACTGCAGGCCTGGTAGACTAGATTTAGAAGACATGTGTCCAGTGCATAGTCTACTGCAGGCCTGGTCCACTAGATTTAGAAGACATGTGTCCAGTGCATAGCCTACTGCAGGCCTGGTAGACTAGATTTAGAAGACATGTGTCCAGTGCATATCCTACTGCAGGCCTGGTAGACTAGATTTAGAAGACATGTGTCCAGTGCATAGCCTACTGCAGGCCTGGTAGACTGGATTTAGAAGACATGTGTCCAGTGCAAAGCCTACTGCAGGCCTGGTTGACTAGATTTAGAAGACAGGTGTCCAGTGCATAGCCTACTGCAGGCCTGGTAGACTAGATTTAGAAGACATGTATCCAGTGCATATCCTACTGCAGGCCTGGTAGACTAGATTTAGAAGACATGTGTCCAGTGCATAGCCTACTGCAGGCCTGGTAGACTAGATTTAGAAGACAGGTGTCGAGTGCCTAGCCTACTGCAGGCCTGATAGACTAGATTTAGAAGACATGTGTCCAGTGCATAGCCTACTGCAGGCCTGGTAGACTAGATTTAGAAGACATGTGTCCAGTGCATATCCTACTGCAGGCCTGGTAGACTAGATTTAGAAGACATGTGTCCAGTGCATAGCCTACTGCAGGCCTGGTAGACTAGATTTAGAAGACATGTGTCCAGTGCATAGTCTACTGCAGGCCTGGTCCACTAGATTTAGAAGACATGTGTCCAGTGCATAGCCTACTGCAAGCCTGGTTGACTAGATTTAGAAGACATGTGTCCAGTGCATAGCCTAGTGCAGGCCTGGTTGACTAGATTTAGAAGACATGTGTCCAGTGCATATCCTACTGCAGGCCTGGTTGACTAGATTTAGAAGACATGTGTCCAGTGCATAGCCTAGTGCAGGCCTGGTTGACTAGATTTAGAAGACATGTGTCCTATGTTATAGATCCTTAACTCATTTACTGCTGGAGTAAATACAGAAATAATCCATCCATCCTTTCTCCTTACTGTTTAACTAATTTACAAAAGGCTCCGTCCAGATTGTTTCATGACTCACCCTCGTTAACCTTCTTAGTCGAGTCTTGTGATGGAAGTTCAGCTCCTGCATAAGGAGAGGAGGATGAAGTGTGAGTGGACATGGTATAATGGTAACTGCTGCATTTATATAGCACCTTTAGGATTGTGCATTACATTCATCCATTCACTCAGCGATGGTGGAGGAAACCATGCAAGGCACCAATCTGCTCATCGGGAGCAATTAGCCCTTTGCTAAACCCCACCCCAAAAGTGGTTGTCCAATGGCAATCCAAATAGTTTAGCAACTGTT
Organism: Electrona antarctica; assembly: GCF_951216825.1. NCBI lineage: Eukaryota > Metazoa > Chordata > Actinopteri > Myctophiformes > Myctophidae > Electrona > Electrona antarctica. The sequence goes on from NW_027638174.1 coordinate 258,973, forward strand.
GCTATGCAGGGCAAGCTTCCGTCACTTCATAGCTGTCAGTGTTATTTTTCATGGCTGTGTTGTTGAACACACACACAGCTTAACGTCATGGCTGTGTTGTTGAAAACACACACACACAGCTTAACGTCATGGCTGTGTTGTTGAACACACACAGCTTAACATCATGGCTGTGTTGTTGAACACACACACAGCTTAACGTCATGGCTGTGTTGTTGAACACACACACAGCTTAACGTCATGGCTGTGTTGTTGAACACACACACAGCTTAACGTCACACAGCTTAACATCATGGCTGTGTTGTTGAACACGTCATGGCTGTGTTGTTGAACACATGCACAGCTTAACGTCATGGCTGTGTTGTTGAACACATACACAGCTTAACGTCATGGCTGTGTTGTTGAACACATACACAGCTTAACGTCATGGCTGTGTTGTTAAACACACACACAGCTAAACGTCATGGCTGTGTTGTTGAACACACACACAGCTTAACGTCCAGAAAGTTACACGACTGACCCACCCAGGTGATGCAATAATACTAATTGACTGTAGTCTGACCGTGCAACATGAAAACTCCCATCAGACGGTCGTTAAAGTCGATTGTTGGATACTGTTTCTCTTCCTCGTATTTCTAGTTTCCTGAAATAATATCATACACATGTGTCCAGTGCATAGTCTACTGCAGGCCTGGTTGACTAGATTTAGAAGACATATCCAGTGCATAGCCTAGTGCAGGCCTGGTCGACTAGATTTAGAAGACATGTATCCAGTGCATATCCTACTGCAGGCCTGGTAGACTAGATTTAGAAGACATGTGTCCAGTGCATAGCCTACTGCAGGCCTGGCAGACTAGATTTAGAAGACATGTGTCCAGTGCATAGCCTACTGCAGGCCTGGTTGACTAGATTTAGAAGACAGGTGTCGAGTGCATAGCCTACTGCAGGCCTGGTAGACTAGATTTAGAATACATGTATCCAGTGCATAGCCTACTGCAGGCCTGGTTGACTAGATTTAGACGACATGTATCCAGTGCATAGCCTACTGCAGGCCTGGTCGACTAGATTTAGAAGACATGTGTCCAGTGCATAGCCTAGTGCAGGCCTGGTTGACTAGATTTAGAAGACATGTATCCAGTGCATAGCCTAGTGCAGGCCTGGTTGACTAGATTTAGAAGACATGTGTCCAGTGCATAGCCTAGTGCAGGCCTGGTTGACTAGATTTAGAAGACATGTGTCCTTTATGTTATAGATCCTTAACTCATTTACTGCTGGAGTAAATACAGAAATAATCCATCCATCCTTTCTCCTTACTGTTTAACTAATTTACAAAAGGCTCCGTCCAGATTGTTTCATGACTCACCCTCGTTAACCTTCTTAGTCGAGTCTTGTGATGGAAGTTCAGCTCCTGCATAAGGAGAGGAGGATGAAGTGTGAGTGGACATGGTAGAATGGTAACTGCTGCATTTATATAGCACCTTTAGGATTGTGCATTACATTCATCCATTCACTCAGCGATGGTGGAGGAAACCATGCAAGGCACCAACCTGCTCATCGGGAGCAATTAGCCCTTTGCTAAACCCCACCCCAAAAGTGGTTGTCCAATGGCAATCCAAATAGTTTAGCAACTGTTGCTATGCAGGGAAACTTCTGTCACTTCATAGCTGTCAGTGTTATTTTTCATGGCTGTGTTGTTGAACACACACACAGCTTAACGTCATGGCTGTGTTGTTGAACACATACACAGCTTAACGTCATGGCTGTGTTGTTGAACACACACACAGCTTAACGTCATGGCTGTGTTGTTGAACACACACACACAGCTTAACATCATGGCTGTGTTTTTGAACACACACACACAGCTTAACGTCATGGATGTGTTGTTGAACACACACACAGCTTAACGTCATGGCTGTGTTGTTGAACACACACACAGCTTAACGTCACACAGCTTAACGTCATGGCTGTGTTGTTGAACACATGCACAGCTTAACGTCATGGCTGTGTTGTTGAACACATACACAGCTTAACGTCATGGCTGTGTTGTTGAACACATACACAGCTTAACGTCATGGCTGTGTTGTTGAACACACACACAGCTTAACGTCATGGCTGTGTTGTTGAACACACACAGCTTAACGTCCAGAAAGTTACACGACTGACCCACCCAGGTGATGCAATAATACTAATTGACTGTAGTCTGACCGTGCAACATGAAAACTCCCATCAGACGGTCGTTAAAGTTGATTGTTGGATACTGTTTCTCTTCCTCGTATTTCTAGTTTCCTGAAATAATATCATACACATGTGTCCAGTGCATAGTCTACTGCAGGCCTGGTTGACTAGATTTAGAAGACATATCCAGTGCATAGCCTAGTGCAGGCCTGGTCGACTAGATTTAGAAGACATGTATCCAGTGCATATCCTACTGCAGGCCTGGTAGACTAGATTTAGAAGACATGTGTCCAGTGCATAGCCTACTGCAGGCCTGGTTGACTAGATTTAGAAGACATATCCAGTGCATAGCCTAGTGCAGGCCTGGTCGACTAGATTTAGAAGACATGTATCCAGGTCATATCCTACTGCAGGCCTGGTAGACTAGATTTAGAAGACATGTGTCCAGTGCATAGCCTACTGCAGGCCTGGTAGACTAGATTTAGAAGACATGTGTCCAGTGCATAGCCTACTGCAGGCCTGGTTGACTAGATTTAGAAGACATGTATCCAGTGCATAGCCTAGTGCAGGCCTGGTCGACTAGATTTAGAAGACATGTATCCAGTGCATATCCTACTGCAGGCCTGGTAGACTAGATTTAGAAGACATGTGTCCAGTGCATAGCCTACTGCAGGCCTGGTAGACTAGATTTAGAAGACATGTGTCCAGTGCATAGTCTACTGCAGGCCTGGTCCACTAGAGTTAGAAGACATGTGTCCAGTGCATAGTCTACTGCAGGCCTTGTAGACTAGATTTAGAAGACATGTGTCCAGTGCATAGTCTACTGAAGGCCTGGTAGACTAGATGTAGAAGACAGGTGTCGAGTGCATAGCCTACTGCAGGCCTGGTAGACTAGATTTAGAAGACATGTGTCCAGTGCATAGTCTACTGCAGGCCTGGTTGACTAGATTTAGAAGACATGTATCCAGTGCATAGCCTAGTGCAGGCCTGGTCGACTAGATTTAGAAGACATGTATCCAGTGCATATCCTACTGCAGGCCTGGTAGACTAGATTTAGAAGACATGTGTCCAGTGCATAGCCTACTGCAGGCCTGGTACACTAGATTTAGAAGACATGTGTCCAGTGCATAGTCTACTGCAGGCCTGGTCCACTAGATTTAGAAGACATGTTTCCAGTGCATAGCCTACTGCAGGCCTGGTAGACTAGATTGAGAAGACATGTGTCCAGTGCATAGTCTACTGCAGGCCTGGTCCACTAGATTTAGAAGACATGTGTCCAGTGCATAGTCTACTGCAGGCCTGGTCCACTAGATGTAGAAGACATGTGTCCAGTGCATAGCCTACTGCAGGCATGGTATACTAGATTTAGAAGACATGTCTCCAGTGCATAGTCTACTGCAGGCCTGGTCCACTAGATTTAGAAGACATGTGTCCAGTGCATAGCCTACTGCAGGCCTGGTAGACTAGATTTAGAAGAAATGTGTCCAGTGCATAACCTACTGCAGGCCTGGTTGACTAGATTTAGAAGACATATCCAGTGCATAGCCTAGTGCAGGCCTGGTCGACTAGATTTAGAAGACATGTATCCAGGTCATATCCTACTGCAGGCCTGGTAGACTAGATTTAGAAGACATGTGTCCAGTGCATAGCCTAGTGCAGGCCTGGTCGACTAGATTTAGAAGACATGTATCCAGTGCATATCCTACTGCAGGCCTGGTAGACTAGATTGAGAAGACATGTGTCCAGTGCATAGTCTACTGCAGGCCTGGTCCACTAGATTTAGAAGACATGTGTCCAGTGCATAGTCTACTGCAGGCCTGGTCCACTAGATTTAGAAGACATGTGTCCAGTGCATAGCCTACGTCAGGCCTGGTAGACTAGATTTAGAAGACATGTGTCCAGTGCATAGTCTACTGCAGGCCTGGTCCACTAGATTTAGAAGACATGTGTCCAGTGCATAGTCTACTGCAGGCCTGGTCCACTAGATTTAGAAGACATGTGTCCAGTGCATAACCTACTGCAGGCCTGGTTGACTAGATTTAGAAGACATGTGTCCAGTGCATAGCCTACTGCAGGCCTGGTAGACTAGATTTAGAAGACATGTGTCCAGTGCATAGTCTACTGCAGGCCTGGTCCACTAGATTTAGAAGACATGTGTCCAGTGCATAGCCTACTGCAAGCCTGGTTGACTAAATTTAGAAGACATGTGTCCAGTGCATAGCCTACTGCAGGCCTGGTTGACTAGATTTAGAAGACATGTATCCAGTGCATAGCCTAGTGCAGGCCTGGTTGACTAGATTTAGAAGACATGTGTCCAGTGCAAAGACTAGTGCAGTCCTGGTTGACTAGATTTAGAAGACATGTGTCCAGTGCATAGTCTACTGCAGGCCTGGTCCACTAGATTTAGAAGACATGTGTCCAGTGCATAGCCTACTGCAGGCCTGGTAGACTAGATTTAGAAGACATGTGTCCAGTGCATATCCTACTGCAGGCCTGGTAGACTAGATTTAGAAGACATGTGTCCAGTGCATAGCCTACTGCAGGCCTGGTAGACTGGATTTAGAAGACATGTGTCCAGTGCATAGCCTACTGCAGGCCTGGTTGACTAGATTTAGAAGACAGGTGTCCAGTGCATAGCCTACTGCAGGCCTGGTAGACTAGATTTAGAAGACATGTATCCAGTGCATATCCTACTGCAGGCCTGGTAGACTAGATTTAGAAGACATGTGTCCAGTGCATAGCCTACTGCAGGCCTGGTAGACTAGATTTAGAAGACAGGTGTCGAGTGCCTAGCCTACTGCAGGCCTGATAGAACTAGATTTAGAAGACATGTGTCCAGTGCATAGCCTACTGCAGGCCTGGTAGACTAGATTTAGAAGACATGTGTCCAGTGCATATCCTACTGCAGGCCTGGTAGACTAGATTTAGAAGACATGTGTCCAGTGCATAGCCTACTGCAGGCCTGGTAGACTAGATTTAGAAGACATGTGTCCAGTGCATAGCCTACTGCAGGCCTGGTAGACTAGATTTAGAAGACATGTGTCCAGTGCATAGCCTACTGCAGGCCTGGTAGACTAGATTTAGAAGACATGTGTCCAGTGCATATCCTACTGCAGGCCTGGTCCACTAGATTTAGAAGACATGTGTCCAGTGCATAGCCTACTGCAAGCCTGGTAGACTAGATTTAGAAGACATGTGTCCAGTGCATAGCCTAGTGCAGGCCTGGTTGACTAGATTTAGAAGACATGTGTCCAGTGCATAGCCTAGTGCAGGCCTGGTTGACTAGATTTAGAAGACATGTCTCCAGTGCATAGCCTAGTGCAGGCCTGGTTGACTAGATTTAGAAGACATGTGTCCTATGTTATAGATCCTTAACTCATTTACTGCTGGAGTAAATACAGAAATAATCCATCCATCCTTTCTCCTTACTGTTTAACTAATTTACAAAAGGCTCCGTCCAGATTGTTTCATGACTCACCCTCGTTAACCTTCTTAGTCGAGTCTTGTGATGGAAGTTCAGCTCCTGCATAAGGAGAGGAGGATGAAGTGTGAGTGGACATGGTATAATGGTAACTGCTGCATTTATATAGCACCTTTAGGATTGTGCATTACATTCATCCATTCACACAGCGATGGTGGAGGAAACCATGCAAGGCACCAATCTGCTCATCGGGAGCAATTAGCCCTTTGCTAAACCCCACCCCAAAAGTGGTTGTCCAATGGCAATCCAAATAGTTTAGCAACTGTTGCTATGCAGGGCAAGCTTCCGTCACTTCATAGCTGTCAGTGTTATTTTTCATGGCTGTGTTGTTGAACACACACACAGCTTAACGTCATGGCTGTGTTGTTGATCACATACACAGCTTAACGTCATGGCTGTGTTGTTGAAAACACACACACACACACAGCTTAACGTCATGGCTGTGTTGTTGAACACACACAGCTTAACATCATGGCTGTGTTGTTGAACACACACACAGCTTAACGTCATGGCTGTGTTGTTGAACACACACACAGCTTAACGTCATGGCTGTGTTGTTGAACACACACACAGCTTAACGTCACACAGCTTAACATCATGGCTGTGTTGTTGAACACGTCATGGCTGTGTTGTTGAACACATGCACAGCTTAACGTCATGGCTGTGTTGTTGAACACATACACAGCTTAACGTCATGGCTGTGTTGTTGAACACATACACAGCTTAACGTCATGGCTGTGTTGTTAAACACACACACAGCTAAACGTCATGGCTGTGTTGTTGAACACACACACAGCTTAACGTCCAGAAAGTTACACGACTGACCCACCCAGGTGATGCAATAATACTAATTGACTGTAGTCTGACCGTGCAACATGAAAACTCCCATCAGACGGTCGTTAAAGTCGATTGTTGGATACTGTTTCTCTTCCTCGTATTTCTAGTTTCCTGAAATAATATCATACACATGTGTCCAGTGCATAGTCTACTGCAGGCCTGGTTGACTAGATTTAGAAGACATATCCAGTGCATAGCCTAGTGCAGGCCTGGTCGACTAGATTTAGAAGACATGTATCCAGTGCATATCCTACTGCAGGCCTGGTAGACTAGATTTAGAAGACATGTGTCCAGTGCATAGCCTACTGCAGGCCTGGTTGACTAGATTTAGAAGACATATCCAGTGCATAGCCTAGTGCAGGCCTGGTCGACTAGATTTAGAAGACATGTATCCAGGTCATATCCTACTGCAGGACTGGTAGACTAGATTTAGAAGACATGTGTCCAGTGCATAGCCTACTGCAGGCCTGGTAGAATAGATTTAGAAGACATGTGTCCAGTGCATAGCCTACTGCAGGCCTGGTTGACTAGATTTAGAAGACATGTATCCAGTGCATAGCCTAGTGCAGGCCTGGTCGACTAGATTTAGAAGACATGTATCCAGTGCATATCCTACTGCAGGCCTGGTAGACTAGATTTAGAAGACATGTGTCCAGTGCATAGCCTACTGCAGGCCTGGTAGACTAGATTTAGAAGACATGTGTCCAGTGCATAGTCTACTGCAGGCCTGGTCCACTAGAGTTAGAAGACATGTGTCCAGTGCATAGCCTACTGCAGGCCTTGTAGACTAGATTTAGAAGACATGTGTCCAGTGCATAGTCTACTGAAGGCCTGGTAGACTAGATGTAGAAGACAGGTGTCGAGTGCATAGCCTACTGCAGGCCTGGTAGACTAGATTTAGAAGACATGTGTCCAGTGCATAGCCTACTGCAGGCCTGGTTGACTAGATTTAGAAGACATGTATCCAGTGCATAGCCTAGTGCAGGCCTGGTCGACTAGATTTAGAAGACATGTATCCAGTGCATATCCTACTGCAAACCTGGTAGACTAGATTTAGAAGACATGTGTCCAGTGCATAGCCTACTGCAGGCCTGGTTGACTAGATTTAGAAGACATGTATCCAGTGCATAGCCTAGTGCAGGCCTGGTCGACTAGATTTAGAAGACATGTATCCAGTGCATATCCTACTGCAGGCCTGGTAGACTAGATTTAGAAGACATGTGTCCAGTGCATAGCCTACTGCAGGCCTGGTACACTAGATTTAGAAGACATGTGTCCAGTGCATAGTCTACTGCAGGCCTGGTCCACTAGATTTAGAAGACATGTTTCCAGTGCATAGCCTACTGCAGGCCTGGTAGACTAGATTGAGAAGACATGTGTCCAGTGCATAGTCTACTGCAGGCCTGGTCCACTAGATTTAGAAGACATGTGTCCAGTGCATAGTCTACTGCAGGCCTGGTCCACTAGATGTAGAAGACATGTGTCCAGTGCATAGCCTACTGCAGGCATGGTAGACTAGATTTAGAAGACATGTCTCCAGTGCATAGTCTACTGCAGGCCTGGTCCACTAGATTTAGAAGACATGTGTCCAGTGCATAGCCTACTGCAGGCCTGGTAGACTAGATTTAGAAGAAATGTGTCCAGTGCATAACCTACTGTAGGCCTGGTTGACTATATTTAGAAGACATGTGTCCAGTGCATAGCCTACTGCAGGCCTGGTAGACTAGATTTAGAAGACATGTGTCCAGTGCATAGTCTACTGCAGGCCTGGTCCACTAGATTTAGAAGACATGTGTCCAGTGCATAGCCTACTGCAAGCCTGGTTGACTAGATTTAGAAGACATGTGTCCAGTGCATAGCCTACTGCAGGCCTGGTTGACTAGATTTAGAAGACATGTATCCAGTGCATAGCCTAGTGCAGGCCTGGTTGACTAGATTTAGAAGACATGTGTCCAGTGCATAGACTAGTGCAGGCCTGGTTGACAAGATTTAGAAGACATGTGTCCAGTGCATAGCCTACTGCAGGCCTGGTTGACTAGATTTAGAAGACATGTGTCCAGTGCATAGCCTAGTGCAGGCCTGGTTGACTAGATTTAGAAGACATGTGTCCAGTGCATAGCCTAGTGCAGGCCTGGTTGACTAGATTTAGAAGACATGTGTCCTTTATGTTATAGATCCTTAACTCATTTACTGCTGGAGTAAATACAGAAATAATCCATCCATCCTTTCTCCTTACTGTTTAACTAATTTACAAAAGGCTCCGTCCAGATTGTTTCATGACTCACCCTCGTTAACCTTCTTAGTCGAGTCTTGTGATGGAAGTTCAGCTCCTGCATAAGGAGAGGAGGATGAAGTGTGAGTGGACATGGTAGAATGGTAACTGCTGCATTTATATAGCACCTTTAGGATTGTGCATTACATTCATCCATTCACTCAGCGATGGTGGAGGAAACCATGCAAGGCACCAACCTGCTCATCGGGAGCAATTAGCCCTTTGCTAAACCCCACCCCAAAAGTGGTTGTCCAATGGCAATCCAAATAGTTTAGCAACTGTTGCTATACAGGGCAAGCTTCCGTCACTTCATAGCTGTCAGTGTTATTTTTCATGGCTGTGTTGTTGAACACACACACAGCTTAACGTCATGGCTGTGTTGTTGAACACATACACAGCTTAACGTCATGGCTGTGTTGTTGAACACACACACAGCTTAACGTCATGGCTGTGTTGTTGAACACACACACAGCTTAACATCATGGCTGTGTTGTTGAACACACACAGCTTAACGTCATGGCTGTGTTGTTGAACACACACACAGCTTAACGTCATGGCTGTGTTGTTGAACACACACACAGCTTAACGTCACACAGCTTAACGTCATGGCTGTGTTGTTGAACACATACACAGCTTAACGTCATGGCTGTGTTGTTGAACACATACACAGCTTAACGTCATGGCTGTGTTGTTGAACACATACACAGCTTAACGTCATGGCTGTGTTGTTGAACACATACACAGCTTAATGTCATGGCTGTGTTGTTGAACACACACACAGCTTAACGTCATGGCTGTGTTGTTGAACACACACACAGCTTAACGTCCAGAAAGTTACACGACTGACCCACCCAGGTGATGCAATAATACTAATTGACTGTAGTCTGACCGTGCAACATGACAACTCCCATCAGACGGTCGTTAAAGTCGATTGTTGGATACTGTTTATCTTCCTCGTATTTCTAGTTTCCTGAAATAATATCATACACATGTGTCCAGTGCATAGTCTACTGCAGGCCTGGTTGACTAGATTTAGACGACATATCCAGTGCATAGCCTAGTGCAGGCCTGGTCGACTAGATTTAGAAGACATGTATCCAGTGCATATCCTACTGCAGGCCTGGTAGAATAGATTTAGAAGACATGTGTCCAGTGCATAGTCTACTGCAGGCCTGGTCCACTAGATTTAGAAGACATGTGTCCAGTGCATAGTCTACTGCAGGCCTGGTCCACTAGATTTAGAAGACATGTGTCCAGTGCATAGCCTACGTCAGGCCTGGTAGACTAGATTTAGAAGACATGTGTCCAGTGCATAGTCTACTGCAGGCCTGGTCCACTAGATTTAGAAGACATGTGTCCAGTGCATAACCTACTGCAGGCCTGGTTGACTAGATTTAGAAGACATGTGTCCAGTGCATAGCCTACTGCAGGCCTGGTAGACTAGATTTAGAAGACATGTGTCCAGTGCATAGTCTACTGCAGGCCTGGTCCACTAGATTTAGAAGACATGTGTCCAGTGCATAGCCTACTGCAAGCCTGGTTGACTAAATTTAGAAGACATGTGTCCAGTGCATAGCCTACTGCAGGCCTGGTTGACTAGATTTAGAAGACATGTATCCAGTGCATAGCCTAGTGCAGGCCTGGTTGACTAGATTTAGAAGACATGTGTCCAGTGCAAAGACTAGTGCAGTCCTGGTTGACTAGATTTAGAAGACATGTGTCCAGTGCATAGTCTACTGCAGGCCTGGTCCACTAGATTTAGAAGACATGTGTCCAGTGCATAGCCTACTGCAGGCCTGGTAGACTAGATTTAGAAGACATGTGTCCAGTGCATAGTCTACTGCAGGCCTGGTCCACTAGATTTAGAAGACATGTGTCCAGTGCATAGCCTACTGCAGGCCTGGTAGACTAGATTTAGAAGACATGTGTCCAGTGCATATCCTACTGCAGGCCTGGTAGACTAGATTTAGAAGACATGTGTCCAGTGCATAGCCTACTGCAGGCCTGGTAGACTGGATTTAGAAGACATGTGTCCAGTGCAAAGCCTACTGCAGGCCTGGTTGACTAGATTTAGAAGACAGGTGTCCAGTGCATAGCCTACTGCAGGCCTGGTAGACTAGATTTAGAAGACATGTATCCAGTGCATATCCTACTGCAGGCCTGGTAGACTAGATTTAGAAGACATGTGTCCAGTGCATAGCCTACTGCAGGCCTGGTAGACTAGATTTAGAAGACAGGTGTCGAGTGCCTAGCCTACTGCAGGCCTGATAGACTAGATTTAGAAGACATGTGTCCAGTGCATAGCCTACTGCAGGCCTGGTAGACTAGATTTAGAAGACATGTGTCCAGTGCATATCCTACTGCAGGCCTGGTAGACTAGATTTAGAAGACATGTGTCCAGTGCATAGCCTACTGCAGGCCTGGTAGACTAGATTTAGAAGACATGTGTCCAGTGCATAGTCTACTGCAGGCCTGGTCCACTAGATTTAGAAGACATGTGTCCAGTGCATAGCCTACTGCAAGCCTGGTTGACTAGATTTAGAAGACATGTGTCCAGTGCATAGCCTAGTGCAGGCCTGGTTGACTAGATTTAGAAGACATGTGTCCAGTGCATAGCCTAGTGCAGGCCTGGTTGACTAGATTTAGAAGACATGTGTCCTATGTTATAGATCCTTAACTCATTTACTGCTGGAGTAAATACAGAAATAATCCATCCATCCTTTCTCCTTACTGTTTAACTAATTTACAAAAGGCTCCGTCCAGATTGTTTCATGACTCACCCTCGTTAACCTTCTTAGTCGAGTCTTGTGATGGAAGTTCAGCTCCTGCATAAGGAGAGGAGGATGAAGTGTGAGTGGACATGGTATAATGGTAACTGCTGCATTTATATAGCACCTTTAGGATTGTGCATTACATTCATCCATTCACTCAGCGATGGTGGAGGAAACCATGCAAGGCACCAATCTGCTCATCGGGAGCAATTAGCCCTTTGCTAAACCCCACCCCAAAAGTGGTTGTCCAATGGCAATCCAAATAGTTTAGCAACTTTTGCTATGCATGGCAAGCTTCCGTCACTTCATAGCTGTCAGTGTTATTTTTCATGGCTGTGTTGTTGAACACACACACAGCTTAACGTCATGGCTGTGTTGTTGATCACATACACAGCTTAACGTCATGGCTGTGTTGTTGAAAACACACAGCTTAACGTCATGGATGTGTTGTTGAACACACACAGCTTAACATCATGGCTGTGTTGTTGAACACACACACAGCTTAACGTCATGGCTGTGTTGTTGAACACACACAGCTTAACATCATGGCTGTGTTGTTGAACACACACACAGCTTAACGTCATGGCTGTGTTGTTGAACACACACACAGCTTAACGTCATGGCTGTGTTGTTGAACACACACACAGCTTAACGTCACACAGCTTAACATCATGGCTGTGTTGTTGAACACGTCATGGCTGTGTTGTTGAACACATGCACAGCTTAACGTCATGGCTGTGTTGTTGAACACATACACAGCTTAACGTCATGGCTGTGTTGTTGAACACATACACAGCTTAACGTCATGGCTGTGTTGTTAAACACACACACAGCTAAACGTCATGGCTGTGTTGTTGAACACACACACAGCTTAACGTCCAGAAAGTTACACGACTGACCCACCCAGGTGATGCAATAATACTAATTGACTGTAGTCTGACCGTGCAACATGAAAACTCCCATCAGACGGTCGTTAAAGTCGATTGTTGGATACTGTTTCTCTTCCTCGTATTTCTAGTTTCCTGAAATAATATCATACACATGTGTCCAGTGCATAGTCTACTGCAGGCCTGGTTGACTAGATTTAGAAGACATATCCAGTGCATAGCCTAGTGCAGGCCTGGTCGACTAGATTTAGAAGACATGTATCCAGTGCATATCCTACTGCAGGCCTGGTAGACTAGATTTAGAAGACATGTGTCCAGTGCATAGCCTACTGCAGGCCTGGCAGACTAGATTTAGAAGACATGTGTCCAGTGCATAGCCTACTGCAGGCCTGGTTGACTAGATTTAGAAGACAGGTGTCGAGTGCATAGCCTACTGCAGGCCTGGTAGACTAGATTTAGAATACATGTATCCAGTGCATAGCCTACTGCAGGCCTGGTTGACTAGATTTAGACGACATGTATCCAGTGCATAGCCTACTGCAGGCCTGGTCGACTAGATTTAGAAGACATGTGTCCAGTGCATAGCCTAGTGCAGGCCTGGTTGACTAGATTTAGAAGACATGTATCCAGTGCATAGCCTAGTGCAGGCCTGGTTGACTAGATTTAGAAGACATGTGTCCAGTGCATAGCCTAGTGCAGGCCTGGTTGACTAGATTTAGAAGACATGTGTCCTTTATGTTATAGATCCTTAACTCATTTACTGCTGGAGTAAATACAGAAATAATCCATCCATCCTTTCTCCTTACTGTTTAACTAATTTACAAAAGGCTCCGTCCAGATTGTTTCATGACTCACCCTCGTTAACCTTCTTAGTCGAGTCTTGTGATGGAAGTTCAGCTCCTGCATAAGGAGAGGAGGATGAAGTGTGAGTGGACATGGTAGAATGGTAACTGCTGCATTTATATAGCACCTTTAGGATTGTGCATTACATTCATCCATTCACTCAGCGATGGTGGAGGAAACCATGCAAGGCACCAACCTGCTCATCGGGAGCAATTAGCCCTTTGCTAAACCCCACCCCAAAAGTGGTTGTCCAATGGCAATCCAAATAGTTTAGCAACTGTTGCTATGCAGGGAAACTTCCGTCACTTCATAGCTGTCAGTGTTATTTTTCATGGCTGTGTTGTTGAACACACACACAGCTTAACGTCATGGCTGTGTTGTTGAACACATACACAGCTTAACGTCATGGCTGTGTTGTTGAACACACACACAGCTTAACGTCATGGCTGTGTTGTTGAACACACACACACACAGCTTAACATCATGGCTGTGTTTTTGAACACACACACACAGCTTAACGTCATGGCTGTGTTGTTGAACACACACACAGCTTAACGTCATGGCTGTGTTGTTGAACACACACACAGCTTAACGTCACACAGCTTAACGTCATGGCTGTGTTGTTGAACACATGCACAGCTTAACGTCATGGCTGTGTTGTTGAACACATACACAGCTTAACGTCATGGCTGTGTTGTTGAACACATACACAGCTTAACGTCATGGCTGTGTTGTTGAACACACACACAGCTTAACGTCATGGCTGTGTTGTTGAACACACACAGCTTAACGTCCAGAAAGTTACACGACTGACCCACCCAGGTGATGCAATAATACTAATTGACTGTAGTCTGACCGTGCAACATGAAAACTCCCATCAGACGGTCGTTAAAGTTGATTGTTGGATACTGTTTCTCTTCCTCGTATTTCTAGTTTCCTGAAATAATATCATACACATGTGTCCAGTGCATAGTCTACTGCAGGCCTGGTTGACTAGATTTAGAAGACATATCCAGTGCATAGCCTAGTGCAGGCCTGGTCGACTAGATTTAGAAGACATGTATCCAGTGCATATCCTACTGCAGGCCTGGTAGACTAGATTTAGAAGACATGTGTCCAGTGCATAGCCTACTGCAGGCCTGGTTGACTAGATTTAGAAGACATATCCAGTGCATAGCCTAGTGCAGGCCTGGTCGACTAGATTTAGAAGACATGTATCCAGGTCATATCCTACTGCAGGCCTGGTAGACTAGATTTAGAAGACATGTGTCCAGTGCATAGCCTACTGCAGGCCTGGTAGACTAGATTTAGAAGACATGTGTCCAGTGCATAGCCTACTGCAGGCCTGGTTGACTAGATTTAGAAGACATGTATCCAGTGCATAGCCTAGTGCAGGCCTGGTCGACTAGATTTAGAAGACATGTATCCAGTGGATATCCTACTGCAGGCCTGGTAGACTAGATTTAGAAGACATGTGTCCAGTGCATAGCCTACTGCAGGCCTGGTAGACTAGATTTAGAAGACATGTGTCCAGTGCATAGTCTACTGCAGGCCTGGTCCACTAGAGTTAGAAGACATGTGTCCAGTGCATAGTCTACTGCAGGCCTTGTAGACTAGATTTAGAAGACATGTGTCCAGTGCATAGTCTACTGAAGGCCTGGTAGACTAGATGTAGAAGACAGGTGTCGAGTGCATAGCCTACTGCAGGCCTGGTAGACTAGATTTAGAAGACATGTGTCCAGTGCATAGTCTACTGCAGGCCTGGTTGACTAGATTTAGAAGACATGTATCCAGTGCATAGCCTAGTGCAGGCCTGGTCGACTAGATTTAGAAGACATGTATCCAGTGCATATCCTACTGCAGGCCTGGTAGACTAGATTTAGAAGACATGTGTCCAGTGCATAGCCTACTGCAGGCCTGGTACACTAGATTTAGAAGACATGTGTCCAGTGCATAGTCTACTGCAGGCCTGGTCCACTAGATTTAGAAGACATGTTTCCAGTGCATAGCCTACTGCAGGCCTGGTAGACTAGATTGAGAAGACATGTGTCCAGTGCATAGTCTACTGCAGGCCTGGTCCACTAGATTTAGAAGACATGTGTCCAGTGCATAGTCTACTGCAGGCCTGGTCCACTAGATGTAGAAGACATGTGTCCAGTGCATAGCCTACTGCAGGCATGGTATACTAGATTTAGAAGACATGTCTCCAGTGCATAGTCTACTGCAGGCCTGGTCCACTAGATTTAGAAGACATGTGTCCAGTGCATAGCCTACTGCAGGCCTGGTAGACTAGATTTAGAAGAAATGTGTCCAGTGCATAACCTACTGCAGGCCTGGTTGACTAGATTTAGAAGACATATCCAGTGCATAGCCTAGTGCAGGCCTGGTCGACTAGATTTAGAAGACATGTATCCAGGTCATATCCTACTGCAGGCCTGGTAGACTAGATTTAGAAGACATGTGTCCAGTGCATAGCCTAGTGCAGGCCTGGTCGACTAGATTTAGAAGACATGTATCCAGTGCATATCCTACTGCAGGCCTGGTAGACTAGATTGAGAAGACATGTGTCCAGTGCATAGTCTACTGCAGGCCTGGTCCACTAGATTTAGAAGACATGTGTCCAGTGCATAGTCTACTGCAGGCCTGGTCCACTAGATGTAGAAGACATGTGTCCAGTGCATAGCCTACTGCAGGCATGGTAGACTAGATTTAGAAGACATGTCTCCAGTGCATAGTCTACTGCAGGCCTGGTCCACTAGATTTAGAAGACATGTGTCCAGTGCATAGCCTACTGCAGGCCTGGTAGACTAGATTTAGAAGAAATGTGTCCAGTGCATAACCTACTGTAGGCCTGGTTGACTAGATTTAGAAGACATGTGTCCAGTGCATAGCCTACTGCAGGCCTGGTAGACTAGATTTAGAAGACATGTGTCCAGTGCATAGTCTACTGCAGGCCTGGTCCACTAGATTTAGAAGACATGTGTCCAGTGCATAGCCTACTGCAAGCCTGGTTGACTAGATTTAGAAGACATGTGTCCAGTGCATAGCCTACTGCAGGCCTGGTTGACTAGATTTAGAAGACATGTATCCAGTGCATAGCCTAGTGCAGGCCTGGTTGACTAGATTTAGAAGACATGTGTCCAGTGCATAGACTAGTGCAGGCCTGGTTGACTAGATTTAGAAGACATGTGTCCAGTGCATAGCCTACTGCAGGCCTGGTTGACTAGATTTAGAAGACATGTGTCCAGTGCATAGCCTAGTGCAGGCCTGGTTGACTAGATTTAGAAGACATGTGTCCAGTGCATAGCCTAGTGCAGGCCTGGTTGACTAGATTTAGAAGACATGTGTCCTTTATGTTATAGATCCTTAACTCATTTACTGCTGGAGTAAATACAGAAATAATCCATCCATCCTTTCTCCTTACTGTTTAACTAATTTACAAAAGGCTCCGTCCAGATTGTTTCATGACTCACCCTCGTTAACCTTCTTAGTCGAGTCTTGTGATGGAAGTTCAGCTCCTGCATAAGGAGAGGAGGATGAAGTGTGAGTGGACATGGTAGAATGGTAACTGCTGCATTTATATAGCACCTTTAGGATTGTGCATTACATTCATCCATTCACTCAGCGATGGTGGAGGAAACCATGCAAGGCACCAACCTGCTCATCGGGAGCAATTAGCCCTTTGCTAAACCCCACCCCAAAAGTGGTTGTCCAATGGCAATCCAAATAGTTTAGCAACTGTTGCTATACAGGGCAAGCTTCCGTCACTTCATAGCTGTCAGTGTTATTTTTCATGGCTGTGTTGTTGAACACACACACAGCTTAACGTCATGGCTGTGTTGTTGAACACATACACAGCTTAACGTCATGGCTGTGTTGTTGAACACACACACAGCTTAACGTCATGGCTGTGTTGTTGAACACACACACAGCTTAACATCATGGCTGTGTTGTTGAACACACACAGCTTAACGTCATGGCTGTGTTGTTGAACACACACACAGCTTAACGTCATGGCTGTGTTGTTGAACACACACACAGCTTAACGTCACACAGCTTAACGTCATGGCTGTGTTGTTGAACACGTCATGGCTGTGTTGTTGAACACATGCACAGCTTAACGTCATGGCTGTGTTGTTGAACACATACACAGCTTAACGTCATGGCTGTGTTGTTGAACACATACACAGCTTAACGTCATGGCTGTGTTGTTGAACACATACACAGCTTAACGTCATGGCTGTGTTGTTGAACACATACACAGCTTAACGTCATGGCTGTCTTGTTGAACACACACACAGCTTAATGTCATGGCTGTGTTGTTGAACACACACACAGCTTAACGTCATGGCTGTGTTGTTGAACACACACACAGCTTAACGTCCAGAAAGTTACACGACTGACCCACCCAGGTGATGCAATAATACTAATTGACTGTAGTCTGACCGTGCAACATGACAACTCCCATCAGACGGTCGTTAAAGTCGATTGTTGGATACTGTTTATCTTCCTCGTATTTCTAGTTTCCTGAAATAATATCATACACATGTGTCCAGTGCATAGTCTACTGCAGGCCTGGTTGACTAGATTTAGACGACATATCCAGTGCATAGCCTAGTGCAGGCCTGGTCGACTAGATTTAGAAGACATGTATCCAGTGCATATCCTACTGCAGGCCTGGTAGAATAGATTTAGAAGACATGTGTCCAGTGCATAGTCTACTGCAGGCCTGGTCCACTAGATTTAGAAGACATGTGTCCAGTGCATAGTCTACTGCAGGCCTGGTCCACTAGATTTAGAAGACATGTGTCCAGTGCATAGCCTACGTCAGGCCTGGTAGACTAGATTTAGAAGACATGTGTCCAGTGCATAGTCTACTGCAGGCCTGGTCCACTAGATTTAGAAGACATGTGTCCAGTGCATAGTCTACTGCAGGCCTGGTCCACTAGATTTAGAAGACATGTGTCCAGTGCATAACCTACTGCAGGCCTGGTTGACTAGATTTAGAAGACATGTGTCCAGTGCATAGCCTACTGCAGGCCTGGTAGACTAGATTTAGAAGACATGTGTCCAGTGCATAGTCTACTGCAGGCCTGGTCCACTAGATTTAGAAGACATGTGTCCAGTGCATAGCCTACTGCAAGCCTGGTTGACTAAATTTAGAAGACATGTGTCCAGTGCATAGCCTACTGCAGGCCTGGTTGACTAGATTTAGAAGACATGTATCCAGTGCATAGCCTAGTGCAGGCCTGGTTGACTAGATTTAGAAGACATGTGTCCAGTGCAAAGACTAGTGCAGTCCTGGTTGACTAGATTTAGAAGACATGTGTCCAGTGCATAGTCTACTGCAGGCCTGGTCCACTAGATTTAGAAGACATGTGTCCAGTGCATAGCCTACTGCAGGCCTGGTAGACTAGATTTAGAAGACATGTGTCCAGTGCATATCCTACTGCAGGCCTGGTAGACTAGATTTAGAAGACATGTGTCCAGTGCATAGCCTACTGCAGGCCTGGTAGACTGGATTTAGAAGACATGTGTCCAGTGCATAGCCTACTGCAGGCCTGGTTGACTAGATTTAGAAGACAGGTGTTCAGTGCATAGCCTACTGCAGGCCTGGTAGACTAGATTTAGAAGACATGTATCCAGTGCATATCCTACTGCAGGCCTGGTAGACTAGATTTAGAAGACATGTGTCCAGTGCATAGCCTACTGCAGGCCTGGTAGACTAGATTTAGAAGACAGGTGTCGAGTGCCTAGCCTACTGCAGGCCTGATAGAACTAGATTTAGAAGACATGTGTCCAGTGCATAGCCTACTGCAGGCCTGGTAGACTAGATTTAGAAGACATGTGTCCAGTGCATATCCTACTGCAGGCCTGGTAGACTAGATTTAGAAGACATGTGTCCAGTGCATAGCCTACTGCAGGCCTGGTAGACTAGATTTAGAAGACATGTGTCCAGTGCATAGTCTACTGCAGGCCTGGTCCACTAGATTTAGAAGACATGTGTCCAGTGCATAGCCTACTGCAAGCCTGGTTGACTAGATTTAGAAGACATGTGTCCAGTGCATAGCCTAGTGCAGGCCTGGTTGACTAGATTTAGAAGACATGTGTCCAGTGCATAGCCTAGTGCAGGCCTGGTTGACTAGATTTAGAAGACATGTGTCCTATGTTATAGATCCTTAACTCATTTACTGCTGGAGTAAATACAGAAATAATCCATCCATCCTTTCTCCTTACTGTTTAACTAATTTACAAAAGGCTCCGTCCAGATTGTTTCATGACTCACCCTCGTTAACCTTCTTAGTCGAGTCTTGTGATGGAAGTTCAGCTCCTGCATAAGGAGAGGAGGATGAAGTGTGAGTGGACATGGTATAATGGTAACTGCTGCATTTATATAGCACCTTTAGGATTGTGCATTACATTCATCCATTCACACAGCGATGGTGGAGGAAACCATGCAAGGCACCAATCTGCTCATCGGGAGCAATTAGCCCTTTGCTAAACCCCACCCCAAAAGTGGTTGTCCAATGGCAATCCAAATAGTTTAGCAACTGTTGCTATGCAGGGCAAGCTTCCGTCACTTCATAGCTGTCAGTGTTATTTTTCATGGCTGTGTTGTTGAACACACACACAGCTTAACGTCATGGCTGTGTTGTTGATCACATACACAGCTTAACGTCATGGCTGTGTTGTTGAAAACACACACACACAGCTTAACGTCATGGCTGTGTTGTTGAACACACACAGCTTAACGTCATGGCTGTGTTGTTGATCACATACACAGCTTAACGTCATGGCTGTGTTGTTGAACACACACAGCTTAACATCATGGCTGTGTTGTTGAACACACACACAGCTTAACGTCATGGCTGTGTTGTTGAACACACACACAGCTTAACGTCATGGCTGTGTTGTTGAACACACACACAGCTTAACGTCACACAGCTTAACATCATGGCTGTGTTGTTGAACACGTCATGGCTGTGTTGTTGAACACATGCACAGCTTAACATCATGGCTGTGTTGTTGAACACATACACAGCTTAACGTCATGGCTGTGTTGTTGAACACATACACAGCTTAACGTCATGGCTGTGTTGTTGAACACACACACAGCTAAACGTCATGGCTGTGTTGTTGAACACACACACAGCTTAACGTCCAGAAAGTTACACGACTGACCCACCCAGGTGATGCAATAATACTAATTGACTGTAGTCTGACCGTGCAACATGAAAACTCCCATCAGACGGTCGTTAAAGTCGATTGTTGGATACTGTTTCTCTTCCTCGTATTTCTAGTTTCCTGAAATAATATCATACACATGTGTCCAGTGCATAGTCTACTGCAGGCCTGGTTGACTAGATTTAGAAGACATATCCAGTGCATAGCCTAGTGCAGGCCTGGTCGACTAGATTTAGAAGACATGTATCCAGTGCATATCCTACTGCAGGCCTGGTAGACTAGATTTAGAAGACATGTGTCCAGTGCATAGCCTACTGCAGGCCTGGCAGACTAGATTTAGAAGACATGTGTCCAGTGCATAGCCTACTGCAGGCCTGGTTGACTAGATTTAGAAGACAGGTGTCCAGTGCATAGCCTACTGCAGGCCTGGTAGACTATATTTAGAAGACAGGTATCCAGTGCATAGCCTACTGCAGGCCTGGTAGACTAGATTTAGAAGACATGTGTCCAGTGCATAGCCTACTGCAGGCCTGGTAGACTAGATTTAGAAGACATGTATCCAGTGCATAGCCTAGTGCAGGCCTGGTCGACTAGATTTAGAAGACATGTATCCAGTGCATATCCTACTGCAAACCTGGTAGACTAGATTTAGAAGACATGTGTCCAGTGCATAGCCTACTGCAGGCCTGGTTGACTAGATTTAGAAGACATGTGTCCAGTGCATAGTCTACTGCAGGCCTGGTCCTAGAGTTAGAAGACATGTGTCCAGTGCATAGCCTACTTCAGGCCTGGTAGACTAGATTTAGAAGACATGTGTCCAGTGCATAGTCTACTGAAGGCCTGGTAGACTAGATGTAGAAGACAGGTGTCGAGTGCATAGCCTACTGCAGGCCTGGTAGACTAGATTTAGAATACATGTATCCAGTGCATAGCCTACTGCAGGCCTGGTTGACTAGATTTAGACGACATGTATCCAGTGCATAGCCTACTGCAGGCCTGGTCGACTAGATTTAGAAGACATGTGTCCAGTGCATAGCCTAGTGCAGGCCTGGTTGACTAGATTTAGAAGACATGTATCCAGTGCATAGCCTAGTGCAGGCCTGGTTGACTAGATTTAGAAGACATGTGTCCAGTGCATAGCCTAGTGCAGGCCTGGTTGACTAGATTTAGAAGACATGTGTCCTTTATGTTATAGATCCTTAACTCATTTACTGCTGGAGTAAATACAGAAATAATCCATCCATCCTTTCTCCTTACTGTTTAACTAATTTACAAAAGGCTCCGTCCAGATTGTTTCATGACTCACCCTCGTTAACCTTCTTAGTCGAGTCTTGTGATGGAAGTTCAGCTCCTGCATAAGGAGAGGAGGATGAAGTGTGAGTGGACATGGTAGAATGGTAACTGCTGCATTTATATAGCACCTTTAGGATTGTGCATTACATTCATCCATTCACTCAGCGATGGTGGAGGAAACCATGCAAGGCACCAACCTGCTCATCGGGAGCAATTAGCCCTTTGCTAAACCCCACCCCAAAAGTGGTTGTCCAATGGCAATCCAAATAGTTTAGCAACTGTTGCTATGCAGGGAAACTTCCGTCACTTCATAGCTGTCAGTGTTATTTTTCATGGCTGTGTTGTTGAACACACACACAGCTTAACGTCATGGCTGTGTTGTTGAACACATACACAGCTTAACGTCATGGCTGTGTTGTTGAACACACACAGCTTAACGTCATGGCTGTGTTGTTGAACACACACACAGCTTAACATCATGGCTGTGTTTTTGAACACACACACAGCTTAACGTCATGGCTGTGTTGTTGAACACACACACAGCTTAACGTCATGGCTGTGTTGTTGAACACACACACAGCTTAACGTCACACAGCTTAACGTCATGGCTGTGTTGTTGAACACATGCACAGCTTAACGTCATGGCTGTGTTGTTGAACACATACACAGCTTAACGTCATGGCTGTGTTGTTGAACACACACACACAGCTTAACGTCATGGCTGTGTTGTTGAACACACACAGCTTAACGTCCAGAAAGTTACACGACTGACCCACCCAGGTGATGCAATAATACTAATTGACTGTAGTCTGACCGTGCAACATGAAAACTCCCATCAGACGGTCGTTAAAGTCGATTGTTGGATACTGTTTCTCTTCCTCGTATTTCTAGTTTCCTGAAATAATATCATACAAATGTGTCCAGTGCATAGTCTACTGCAGGCCTGGTTGACTAGATTTAGAAGACATATCCAGTGCATAGCCTAGTGCAGGCCTGGTCGACTAGATTTAGAAGACATGTATCCAGTGCATATCCTACTGCAGGCCTGGTAGACTAGATTTAGAAGACATGTGTCCAGTGCATAGCCTACTGCAGGCCTGGTTGACTAGATTTAGAAGACATATCCAGTGCATAGCCTAGTGCAGGCCTGGTCGACTAGATTTAGAAGACATGTATCCAGGTCATATCCTACTGCAGGCCTGGTAGACTAGATTTAGAAGACATGTGTCCAGTGCATAGCCTACTGCAGGCCTGGTAGACTAGATTTAGAAGACATGTGTCCAGTGCATAGCCTACTGCAGGCCTGGTTGACTAGATTTAGAAGCCATGTATCCAGTGCATAGCCTAGTGCAGGCCTGGTCGACTAGATTTAGAAGACATGTATCCAGTGCATATCCTACTGCAGGCCTGGTAGACTAGATTTAGAAGACATGTGTCCAGTGCATAGCCTACTGCAGGCCTGGTAGACTAGATTTAGAAGACATGTGTCCAGTGCATAGTCTACTGCAGGCCTGGTCCACTAGAGTTAGAAGACATGTGTCCAGTGCATAGTCTACTGCAGGCCTTGTAGACTAGATTTAGAAGACATGTGTCCAGTGCATAGTCTACTGAAGGCCTGGTAGACTAGATGTAGAAGACAGGTGTCGAGTGCATAGCCTACTGCAGGCCTGGTAGACTAGATTTAGAAGACATGCGTCCAGTGCATAGTCTACTGCAGGCCTGGTTGACTAGATTTAGAAGACATGTATCCAGTGCATAGCCTAGTGCAGGCCTGGTCGACTAGATTTAGAAGACATGTATCCAGTGCATATCCTACTGCAGGCCTGGTAGACTAGATTTAGAAGACATGTGTCCAGTGCATAGCCTACTGCAGGCCTGGTACACTAGATTTAGAAGACATGTGTCCAGTGCATAGTCTACTGCAGGCCTGGTCCACTAGATTTAGAAGACATGTTTCCAGTGCATAGCCTACTGCAGGCCTGGTAGACTAGATTGAGAAGACATGTGTCCAGTGCATAGTCTACTGCAGGCCTGGTCCACTAGATTTAGAAGACATGTGTCCAGTGCATAGTATACTGCAGGCCTGGTCCACTAGATGTAGAAGACATGTGTCCAGTGCATAGCCTACTGCAGGCATGGTAGACTAGATTTAGAAGACATGTCTCCAGTGCATAGTCTACTGCAGGCCTGGTCCACTAGATTTAGAAGACATGTGTCCAGTGCATAGCCTACTGCAGGCCTGGTAGACTAGATTTAGAAGAAATGTGTCCAGTGCATAACCTACTGTAGGCCTGGTTAACTAGATTTAGAAGACATGTGTCCAGTGCATAGTCTACTGCAGGCCTGGTCCACTAGATTTAGAAGACATGTGTCCAGTGCATAGCCTACTGCAAGCCTGGTTGACTAGATTTAGAAGACATGTGTCCAGTGCATAGCCTACTGCAGGCCTGGTTGACTAGATTTAGAAGACATGTATCCAGTGCATAGCCTAGTGCAGGCCTGGTTGACTAGATTTAGAAGACATGTGTCCAGTGCATAGACTAGTGCAGGCCTGGTTGACTAGATTTAGAAGACGTGTGGCCTTTATGTTATAGATCCTTAACTCATTTACTGCTGGAGTAAATACAGAAATAATCCATCCATCCTTTCTCCTTACTGTTTAACTAATTTACAAAAGGCTCCGTCCAGATTGTTTCATGACTCACCCTCGTTAACCTTCTTAGTCGAGTCTTGTGATGGAAGTTCAGCTCCTGCATAAGGAGAGGAGGATGAAGTGTGAGTGGACATGGTATAATGGTAACTGCTGCATTTATATAGCACCTTTAGGATTGTGCATTACATTCATCCATTCACACAGCGATGGTGGAGGAAACCATGCAAGGCACCAACCTGCTCATCGGGAGCAATTAGCCCCTTGCTAAACCCCACCCCAAAAGTGGTTGTCCAATGGCAATCCAAATAGTTTAGCAACTGTTGCTATGCAGGGCAAGCTTCCGTCACTTCATAGCTGTCAGTGTTATTTGTCATGGCTGTGTTGTTGAACACACACACAGCTTAACGTCATGGCTGTGTTGTTGAACACATGCACAGCTTAACGTCATGGCTGTGTTGTTGAACACACACACACAGCTTAACGTCATGGCTGTGTTGTTGAACACACACACAACTTAACGTCCAGAAAGTTACACGACTGACCCACCCAGGTGATGCAATAATACTAATTGACTGTAGTCTGACCGTGCAACATGAAAACTCCCATCAGACGGTCGTTAAAGTCGATTGTTGGATACTGTTTCTCTTCTTCGTATTTCTAGTTTCCTGAAATAATATCATACACATGTGTCCAGTGCATAGTCTACTGCAGGCCTGGTTGACTAGATTTAGAAGACATATCCAGTGCATAGCCTAGTGCAGGCCTGGTCGACTAGATTTAGAAGACATGTATCCAGTGCATATCCTACTGCAGGCCTGGTAGACTAGATTTAGAAGACATGTGTCCAGTGCATAGCCTACTTCAGGCCTGGTAGACTAGATTTAGAAGACAGGTGTCGAGTGCATAGTCTACTGCAGGCCTGGTTGACTAGATTTAGAAGACAGGTGTCCAGTGCTTAGCTTACTGCAGGCCTGGTAGACTAGATTTAGAAGACATGTATCCAGTGCATATCCTACTGCAGGCCTGGTAGACTAGATTTAGAAGACATGTGTCCAGTGCATAGCCTACTGCAGGCCTGGTAGACTAGATTTAGAAGACAGGTGTCGAGTGCATAGCCTACTGCAGGCCTGGTAGACTAGATTTAGAAGACATGTGTCCAGTGCATAGCCTACTGCAGGCCTGGTTGACTAGATTTAGAAGACATGTATCCAGTGCATAGCCTAGTGCAGGCCTGGTCGACTAGATTTAGAAGACATGTATCCAGTGCATATCCTACTGCAAACCTGGTAGACTAGATTTAGAAGACATGTGTCCAGTGCATAGCCTACTGCAGGCCTGGTTGACTAGATTTAGAAGACATGTGTCCAGTGCATAGCCTACTGCAGGCCTGGTCCACTAGAGTTAGAAGACATGTGTCCAGTGCATAGCCTACTTCAGGCCTGGTAGACTAGATTTAGAAGACATGTGTCCAGTGCATAGTCTACTGAAGGCCTGGTCCACTAGAGTTAGAAGACATGTGTCCAGTGCATAGCCTACTTCAGGCCTGGTAGACTAGATTTAGAAGACATGTGTCCAGTGCATAGTCTACTGAAGGCCTGGTAGACTAGATGTAGAAGACAGGTGTCGAGTGCATAGCCTACTGCAGGCCTGGTAGACTAGATTTAGAATACATGTATCCAGTGCATAGCCTACTGCAGGCCTGGTTGACTAGATTTAGACGACATGTATCCAGTGCATAGCCTAGTGCAGGCCTGGTCGACTAGATTTAGAAGACATGTGTCCAGTGCATAGCCTAGTGAAGGCCTGGTTGACTAGATTTAGAAGACATGTATCCAGTGCATAGCCTAGTGCAGGCCTGGTTGACTAGATTTAGAAGACATGTATCCAGTGCATAGCCTAGTGCAGGCCTGGTTGACTAGATTTAGAAGACATGTATCCAGTGCATAGCCTAGTGCAGGCCTGGTTGACTAGATTTAGAAGACATGTATCCAGTGCATAGCCTAGTGCAGGCCTGGTTGACTAGATTTAGAAGACATGTATCCAGTGCATAGCCTAGTGCAGGCCTGGTTGACTAGATTTAGAAGACATGTGTCCTTTATGTTATAGATCCTTAACTCATTTACTGCTGGAGTAAATACAGAAATAATCCATCCATCCTTTCTCCTTACTGTTTAACTAATTTACAAAAGGCTCCGTCCAGATTGTTTCATGACTCACCCTCGTTAACCTTCTTAGTCGAGTCTTGTGATGGAAGTTCAGCTCCTGCATAAGGAGAGGAGGATGAAGTGTGAGTGGACATGGTAGAATGGTAACTGCTGCATTTATATAGCACCTTTAGGATTGTGCATTACATTCATCCATTCACTCAGCGATGGTGGAGGAAACCATGCAAGGCACCAACCTGCTCATAGGGAGCAATTAGCCCTTTGCTAAACCCCACCCCAAAAGTGGTTGTCCAATGGCAATCCAAATAGTTTAGCAACTGTTGCTATGCAGGGAAACTTCCGTCACTTCATAGCTGTCAGTGTTATTTTTCATGGCTGTGTTGTTGAACACACACACAGCTTAACGTCATGGCTGTGTTGTTGAACACATACACAGCTTAACGTCATGGCTGTGTTGTTGAACACACACACAGCTTAACGTCATGGCTGTGTTGTTGAACACACACACAGCTTAACATCATGGCTGTGTTTTTGAACACACACACAGCTTAACGTCATGGCTGTGTTGTTGAACACACACACAGCTTAACGTCATGGCTGTGTTGTTGAACACACACACAGCTTAACGTCACACAGCTTAACGTCATGGCTGTGTTGTTGAACACATGCACAGCTTAACGTCATGGCTGTGTTGTTGAACACATACACAGCTTAACGTCATGGCTGTGTTGTTGAACACACACACAGCTTAACGTCATGGCTGTGTTGTTGAACACACACAGCTTAACGTCCAGAAAGTTACACGACTGACCCACCCAGGTGATGCAATAATACTAATTGACTGTAGTCTGACCGTGCAACATGAAAACTCCCATCAGACGGTCGTTAAAGTCGATTGTTGGATACTGTTTCTCTTCCTCGTATTTCTAGTTTCCTGAAATAATATCATACACATGTGTCCAGTGCATAGTCTACTGCAGGCCTGGTTGACTAGATTTAGAAGACATATCCAGTGCATAGCCTAGTGCAGGCCTGGTCGACTAGATTTAGAAGACATGTATCCAGTGCATATCCTACTGCAGGCCTGGTAGACTAGATTTAGAAGACATGTGTCCAGTGCATAGCCTACTGCAGGCCTGGTTGACTAGATTTAGAAGACATATCCAGTGCATAGCCTAGTGCAGGCCTGGTCGACTAGATTTAGAAGACATGTATCCAGGTCATATCCTACTGCAGGACTGGTAGACTAGATTTAGAAGACATGTGTCCAGTGCATAGCCTACTGCAGGCCTGGTAGACTAGATTTAGAAGACATGTGTCCAGTGCATATCCTACTGCAGGCCTGGTAGACTAGATTTAGAAGACATGTGTCCAGTGCATAGCCTACTGCAGGCCTGGTTGACTAGATTTAGAAGACATATCCAGTGCATAGCCTACTGCAGGACTGGTAGACTAGATTTAGAAGACATGTGTCCAGTGCATAGCCTACTGCAGGCCTGGTAGACTAGATTTAGAAGACATGTGTCCAGTGCATATCCTACTGCAGGCCTGGTAGACTAGATTTAGAAGACATGTGTCCAGTGCATAGCCTACTGCAGGCCTGGTAGACTGGATTTAGAAGACATGTGTCCAGTGCATAGCCTACTGCAGGCCTGGTTGACTAGATTTAGAAGACAGGTGTCCAGTGCATAGCCTACTGCAGGCCTGGTAGACTAGATTTAGAAGACATGTATCCAGTGCATATCCTACTGCAGGCCTGGTAGACTAGATTTAGAAGACATGTGTCCAGTGCATAGCCTACTGCAGGCCTG
Organism: Electrona antarctica; assembly: GCF_951216825.1. Classification (NCBI taxonomy): domain Eukaryota; kingdom Metazoa; phylum Chordata; class Actinopteri; order Myctophiformes; family Myctophidae; genus Electrona; species Electrona antarctica. The sequence goes on from NW_027638174.1 coordinate 287,343, forward strand.
GTAGACTAGATTTAGAAGACAGGTGTCGAGTGCCTAGCCTACTGCAGGCCTGATAGACTAGATTTAGAAGACATGTGTCCAGTGCATAGCCTACTGCAGGCCTGGTATACTAGATTTAGAAGACATGTGTCCAGTGCATATCCTACTGCAGGCCTGGTAGACTAGATTTAGAAGACATGTGTCCAGTGCATAGTCTACTGCAGGCCTGGTCCACTAGATTTAGAAGACATGTGTCCAGTGCATAGCCTACTGCAAGCCTGGTTGACTAGATTTAGAAGACATGTGTCCAGTGCATAGCCTATTGCAGGCCTGGTTGACTAGATTTAGAAGACATGTGTCCAGTGCATAGCCTAGTGCAGGCCTGGTTGACTAGATTTAGAAGACATGTGTCCAGTGCATAGCCTAGTGCAGGCCTGGTTGACTAGATTTAGAAGACATGTGTCCAGTGCACAGACTAGTGCAGGCCTGGTTGACTAGATTTAGAAGACATGTGTCCTTTATGTTATAGATCCTTAACTCATTTACTGCTGGAGTAAATACAGAAATAATCCATCCATCCTTTCTCCTTACTGTTTAACTAATTTACAAAAGGCTCCGTCCAGATTGTTTCATGACTCACCCTCGTTAACCTTCTTAGTCGAGTCTTGTGATGGAAGTTCAGCTCCTGCATAAGGAGAGGAGGATGAAGTGTGAGTGGACATGGTATAATGGTAACTGCTGCATTTATATAGCACCTTTAGGATTGTGCATTACATTCATCCATTCACACAGCGATGGTGGAGGAAACCATGCAAGGCACCAATCTGCTCATCGGGAGCAATTAGCCCTTTGCTAAACCCCACCCCAAAAGTGGTTGTCCAATGGCAATCCAAATAGTTTAGCAACTGTTGCTATGCAGGGCAAGCTTCCGTCACTTCATAGCTGTCAGTGTTATTTTTCATGGCTGTGTTGTTGAACACACACACAGCTTAACGTCATGGCTGTGTTGTTGATCACATACACAGCTTAACGTCATGGCTGTGTTGTTGAAAACACACACACACAGCTTAACGTCATGGCTGTGTTGTTGAACACACACAGCTTAACATCATGGCTGTGTTGTTGAACACACACACAGCTTAACGTCATGGCTGTGTTGTTGAACACACACACAGCTTAACGTCATGGCTGTGTTGTTGAACACACACACAGCTTAACGTCACACAGCTTAACATCATGGCTGTGTTGTTGAACACGTCATGGCTGTGTTGTTGAACACATGCACAGCTTAACGTCATGGCTGTGTTGTTGAACACATACACAGCTTAACGTCATGGCTGTGTTGTTGAACACACACACAGCTTAACGTCATGGCTGTGTTGTTGAACACACACACAGCTTAACATCATGGCTGTGTTTTTGAACACACACACAGCTTAACGTCATGGCTGTGTTGTTGAACACACACACAGCTTAACGTCATGGCTGTGTTGTTGAACACACACACAGCTTAACGTCACACAGCTTAACGTCATGGCTGTGTTGTTGAACACATGCACAGCTTAACGTCATGGCTGTGTTGTTGAACACATACACAGCTTAACGTCATGGCTGTGTTGTTGAACACACACACAGCTTAACGTCATGGCTGTGTTGTTGAACACACACAGCTTAACGTCCAGAAAGTTACACGACTGACCCACCCAGGTGATGCAATAATACTAATTGACTGTAGTCTGACCGTGCAACATGAAAACTCCCATCAGACGGTCGTTAAAGTCGATTGTTGGATACTGTTTCTCTTCCTCGTATTTCTAGTTTCCTGAAATAATATCATACACATGTGTCCAGTGCATAGTCTACTGCAGGCCTGGTTGACTAGATTTAGAAGACATATCCAGTGCATAGCCTAGTGCAGGCCTGGTCGACTAGATTTAGAAGACATGTATCCAGTGCATATCCTACTGCAGGCCTGGTAGACTAGATTTAGAAGACATGTGTCCAGTGCATAGCCTACTGCAGGCCTGGTTGACTAGATTTAGAAGACATATCCAGTGCATAGCCTAGTGCAGGCCTGGTCGACTAGATTTAGAAGACATGTATCCAGGTCATATCCTACTGCAGGACTGGTAGACTAGATTTAGAAGACATGTGTCCAGTGCATAGCCTACTGCAGGCCTGGTAGACTAGATTTAGAAGACATGTGTCCAGTGCATATCCTACTGCAGGCCTGGTAGACTAGATTTAGAAGACATGTGTCCAGTGCATAGCCTACTGCAGGCCTGGTTGACTAGATTTAGAAGACATATCCAGTGCATAGCCTACTGCAGGACTGGTAGACTAGATTTAGAAGACATGTGTCCAGTGCATAGCCTACTGCAGGCCTGGTAGACTAGATTTAGAAGACATGTGTCCAGTGCATATCCTACTGCAGGCCTGGTAGACTAGATTTAGAAGACATGTGTCCAGTGCATAGCCTACTGCAGGCCTGGTAGACTGGATTTAGAAGACATGTGTCCAGTGCATAGCCTACTGCAGGCCTGGTTGACTAGATTTAGAAGACAGGTGTCCAGTGCATAGCCTACTGCAGGCCTGGTAGACTAGATTTAGAAGACATGTATCCAGTGCATATCCTACTGCAGGCCTGGTAGACTAGATTTAGAAGACATGTGTCCAGTGCATAGCCTACTGCAGGCCTGGTAGACTAGATTTAGAAGACAGGTGTCGAGTGCCTAGCCTACTGCAGGCCTGATAGACTAGATTTAGAAGACATGTGTCCAGTGCATAGCCTACTGCAGGCCTGGTATACTAGATTTAGAAGACATGTGTCCAGTGCATATCCTACTGCAGGCCTGGTAGACTAGATTTAGAAGACATGTGTCCAGTGCATAGTCTACTGCAGGCCTGGTCCACTAGATTTAGAAGACATGTGTCCAGTGCATAGCCTACTGCAAGCCTGGTTGACTAGATTTAGAAGACATGTGTCCAGTGCATAGCCTAGTGCAGGCCTGGTTGACTAGATTTAGAAGACATGTGTCCAGTGCATAGCCTAGTGCAGGCCTGGTTGACTAGATTTAGAAGACATGTGTCCAGTGCATAGCCTAGTGCAGGCCTGGTTGACTAGATTTAGAAGACATGTGTCCAGTGCACAGACTAGTGCAGGCCTGGTTGACTAGATTTAGAAGACATGTGTCCTTTATGTTATAGATCCTTAACTCATTTACTGCTGGAGTAAATACAGAAATAATCCATCCATCCTTTCTCCTTACTGTTTAACTAATTTACAAAAGGCTCCGTCCAGATTGTTTCATGACTCACCCTCGTTAACCTTCTTAGTCGAGTCTTGTGATGGAAGTTCAGCTCCTGCATAAGGAGAGGAGGATGAAGTGTGAGTGGACATGGTATAATGGTAACTGCTGCATTTATATAGCACCTTTAGGATTGTGCATTACATTCATCCATTCACACAGCGATGGTGGAGGAAACCATGCAAGGCACCAATCTGCTCATCGGGAGCAATTAGCCCTTTGCTAAACCCCACCCCAAAAGTGGTTGTCCAATGGCAATCCAAATAGTTTAGCAACTGTTGCTATGCAGGGCAAGCTTCCGTCACTTCATAGCTGTCAGTGTTATTTTTCATGGCTGTGTTGTTGAACACACACACAGCTTAACGTCATGGCTGTGTTGTTGATCACATACACAGCTTAACGTCATGGCTGTGTTGTTGAAAACACACACACACAGCTTAACGTCATGGCTGTGTTGTTGAACACACACAGCTTAACATCATGGCTGTGTTGTTGAACACACACACACAGCTTAACGTCATGGCTGTGTTGTTGAACACACACACACAGCTTAACGTCATGGCTGTGTTGTTGAACACACACACAGCTTAACGTCACACAGCTTAACATCATGGCTGTGTTGTTGAACACGTCATGGCTGTGTTGTTGAACACATGCACAGCTTAACGTCATGGCTGTGTTGTTGAACACATACACAGCTTAACGTCATGGCTGTGTTGTTAAACACACACACAGCTAAACGTCATGGCTGTGTTGTTGAACACACACACAGCTTAACGTCCAGAAAGTTACACGACTGACCCACCCAGGTGATGCAATAATACTAATTGACTGTAGTCTGACCGTGCAACATGAAAACTCCCATCAGACGGTCGTTAAAGTCGATTGTTGGATACTGTTTCTCTTCCTCGTATTTCTAGTTTCCTGAAATAATATCATACACATGTGTCCAGTGCCTGGTTGACTAGATTTAGAAGACATATCCAGTGCATAGCCTAGTGCAGGCCTGGTCGACTAGATTTAGAAGACATGTATCCAGTGCATATCCTACTGCAGGCCTGGTAGACTAGATTTAGAAGACATGTGTCCAGTGCATAGCCTACTGCAGGCCTGGCAGACTAGATTTAGAAGACATGTGTCCAGTGCATAGCCTACTGCAGGCCTGGTTGACTAGATTTAGAAGACAGGTGTCCAGTGCATAGCCTACTGCAGGCCTGGTAGACTATATTTAGAAGACATGTGTCCAGTGCATAGTCTACTGCAGGCCTGGTAGACTAGATTTAGAAGACATGTGTCCAGTGCATAGCCTACTGCAGGCCTGGTTGACTAGATTTAGAAGACATGTGTCAAGTGCATAGCCTACTGCAGTCCATTCACACAGCGATGGTGGAGGAAACCATGCAAGGCACCAATCTGCTCATCGGGAGCAATTAGCCCTTTGCTAAACCCCACCCCAAAAGTGGTTGTCCAATGGCAATCCAAATAGTTTAGCAACTGTTGCTATGCAGGGCAAGCTTCCGTCACTTCATAGCTGTCAGTGTTATTTTTCATGGCTGTGTTGTTGAACACACACACAGCTTAACGTCATGGCTGTGTTGTTGATCACATACACAGCTTAACGTCATGGCTGTGTTGTTGAACACACACACAGCTTAACGTCATGGCTGTGTTGTTGAACACACACACACACAGCTTAACGTCATGGCTGTGTTGTTGAACACACACACAGCTTAACATCATGGCTGTGTTGTTGAACACACACACAGCTTAACGTCATGGCTGTGTTGTTGAACACACACACAGCTTAACGTCATGGCTGTGTTGTTGAACACACACACAGCTTAACGTCACACAGCTTAACATCATGGCTGTGTTGTTGAACACGTCATGGCTGTGTTGTTGAACACATGCACAGCTTAACGTCATGGCTGTGTTGTTGAACACATGCACAGCTTAACGTCATGGCTGTGTTGTTGAACACATACACAGCTTAACGTCATGGCTGTGTTGTTGAACACATACACAGCTTAATGTCATGGCTGTGTTGTTGAACACACACACAGCTAAACGTCATGGCTGTGTTGTTGAACACACACACAGCTTAACGTCCAGAAAGTTGCACGACTGACCCACCCAGGTGATGCAATAATACTAATTGACTGTAGTCTGACCGTGCAACATGAAAACTCCCATCAGACGGTCGTTAAAGTCGATTGTTGGATACTGTTTCTCTTCCTCGTATTTCTAGTTTCCTGAAATAATATCATACACATGTGTCCAGTGCATAGTCTACTGCAGGCCTGGTTGACTAGATTTAGAAGACATATCCAGTGCATAGCCTAGTGCAGGCCTGGTCGACTAGATTTAGAAGACATGTATCCAGTGCATATCCTACTGCAGGCCTGGTAGACTAGATTTAGAAGACATGTGTCCAGTGCATAGCCTACTGCAGGCCTGGTAGACTAGATTTAGAAGACATGTGTCCAGTGCATAGCCTACTGCAGGCCTGGTAGACTAGATTTAGAAGACATGCGTCCAGTGCATAGTCTACTGCAGGCCTGGTCCACTAGATTTAGAAGACATGTGTCCAGTGCATAGCCTACTGCAGGCCTGGTAGACTAGATTTAGAAGACATGTGTCCAGTGCATAGTCTACTGCAGGCCTGGTCCACTAGATTTAGAAGACATGTGTCCAGTGCATAGTCTACTGCAGGCCTGGTCCACTAGATTTAGAAGACATGTGTCCAGTGCATAGCCTACGTCAGGCCTGGTAGACTAGATTTAGAAGACATGTGTCCAGTGCATAGTCTACTGCAGGCCTGGTCCACTAGATTTAGAAGACATGTGTCCAGTTAATAGCCTAGTGCAGGCCTGGTAGACTAGATTTAGAAGACATGTGTCCAGTGCATAGTCTACTGCAGGCCTGGTCCACTAGATTTAGAAGACATGTATCCAGTGCATAGCCTACTGCAGGCCTGTTTGACTAGATTTAGAAGACATGTATCCAGTGCATAGCCTAGTGCAGGCCTGGTTGACTAGATTTAGAAGACATGTGTCCAGTGCAAAGACTAGTGCAGTCCTGGTTGACTAGATTTAGAAGACATGTGTCCAGTGCATAGTCTACTGCAGGCCTGGTCCACTAGATTTAGAAGACATGTGTCCAGTGCATAGCCTACTGCAGGCCTGGTAGACTAGATTTAGAAGACATGTGTCCAGTGCATAGTCTACTGCAGGCCTGGTCCACTAGATTTAGAAGACATGTGTCCAGTGCATAGCCTACTGCAGGCCTGGTTGACTAGATTTAGAAGACATGTGTCCAGTGCATAGCCTACTGCAGGCCTGGTAGACTAGATTTAGAAGACATGTGTCCAGTGCATAACCTACTGCAGCCCTGGTTGACTAGATTTAGAAGACATGTGTCCAGTGCATAGCCTACTGCAGGCCTGGTAGACTAGATTTAGAAGACATGTGTCCAGTGCATATCCTACTGCAGGCCTGGTAGACTAGATTTAGAAGACATGTGTCCAGTGCATAGCCTACTGCAGGCCTGGTAGACTGGATTTAGAAGACATGTGTCCAGTGCATAGCCTACTGCAGGCCTGGTCGACTAGATTTAGAAGACATGTATCCAGGTCATATCCTACTGCAGGACTGGTAGACTAGATTTAGAAGACATGTGTCCAGTGCATAGCCTACTGCAGGCCTGGTAGACTAGATTTAGAAGACATGTGTCCAGTGCATATCCTACTGCAGGCCTGGTAGACTAGATTTAGAAGACATGTGTCCAGTGCATAGCCTACTGCAGGCCTGGTTGACTAGATTTAGAAGACATATCCAGTGCATAGCCTAGTGCAGGCCTGGTCGACTAGATTTAGAAGACATGTATCCAGGTCATATCCTACTGCAGGACTGGTAGACTAGATTTAGAAGACATGTGTCCAGTGCATAGCCTACTGCAGGCCTGGTAGACTAGATTTAGAAGACATGTGTCCAGTGCATAGCCTACTGCAGGCCTGGTTGACTAGATTTAGAAGACATGTATCCAGTGCATAGCCTAGTGCAGGCCTGGTCGACTAGATTTAGAAGACATGTATCCAGTGCATATCCTACTGCAGGCCTGGTAGACTAGATTTAGAAGACATGTGTCCAGTGCATAGCCTACTGCAGGCCTGGTAGACTAGATTTAGAAGACATGTGTCCAGTGCATAGCCTACTGCAGGCCTGGTTGACTAGATTTAGAAGACATGTGTCCAGTGCATAGCCTACTGCAGGCCTGGTAGACTAGATTTAGAAGACATGTGTCCAGTGCATAGCCTACTGCAGGCCTGGTTGACTAGATTTAGAAGACATGTGTCCAGTGCATAGTCTACTGCAGGCCTGGTAGACTAGATTTAGAAGACATGTATCCAGTGCATAGCCTACTGCAGGCCTGGTAGACTAGATTTAGAAGACATGTGTCCAGTGCATAGCCTAGTGCAGGCCTGGTCGACTAGATTTAGAAGACATGTATCCAGTGCATATCCTACTGCAAACCTGGTAGACTAGATTTAGAAGACATGTGTCCAGTGCATAGCCTACTGCAGGCCTGGTTGACTAGATTTAGAAGACATGTGTCCAGTGCATAGTCTACTGCAGGCCTGGTCCACTAGAGTTAGAAGACATGTGTCCAGTGCATAGCCTACTGCAGGCCTGGTAGACTAGATTTAGAAGACATGTGTCCAGTGCATAGTCTACTGAAGGCCTGGTAGACTAGATGTAGAAGACAGGTGTCGAGTGCATAGCCTACTGCAGGCCTGGTAGACTAGATTTAGAAGACATGTGTCCAGTGCATAGCCTACTGCAGGCCTGGTTGACTAGATTTAGACGACATGTATCCAGTGCATAGCCTAGTGCAGGCCTGGTCGACTAGATTTAGAAGACATGTGTCCAGTGCATAGCCTAGTGCAGGCCTGGTTGACTAGATTTAGAAGACATGTATCCAGTGCATAGCCTAGTGCAGGCCTGGTTGACTAGATTTAGAAGACATGTGTCCAGTGCATAGCCTAGTGCAGGCCTGGTTGACTAGATTTAGAAGACATGTGTCCTTTATGTTATAGATCCTTAACTCATTTACTGCTGGAGTAAATACAGAAATAATCCATCCATCCTTTCTCCTTACTGTTTAACTAATTTACAAAAGGCTCCGTCCAGATTGTTTCATGACTCACCCTCGTTAACCTTCTTAGTCGAGTCTTGTGATGGAAGTTCAGCTCCTGCATAAGGAGAGGAGGATGAAGTGTGAGTGGACATGGTAGAATGGTAACTGCTGCATTTATATAGCACCTTTAGGATTGTGCATTACATTCATCCATTCACTCAGCGATGGTGGAGGAAACCATGCAAGGCACCAACCTGCTCATCGGGAGCAATTAGCCCTTTGCTAAACCCCACCCCAAAAGTGGTTGTCCAATGGCAATCCAAATAGTTTAGCAACTGTTGCTATGCAGGGCAAGCTTCCGTCACTTCATAGCTGTCAGTGTTATTTTTCATGGCTGTGTTGTTGAACACACACACAGCTTAACGTCATGGCTGTGTTGTTGAACACATACACAGCTTAACGTCATGGCTGTGTTGTTGAACACACACACAGCTTAACGTCATGGCTGTGTTGTTGAACACACACACAGCTTAACATCATGGCTGTGTTGTTGAACACACACACAGCTTAACGTCATGGCTGTGTTGTTGAACACACACACAGCTTAACGTCATGGCTGTGTTGTTGAACACACACACAGATTAACGTCACACAGTTTAATGTCATGGCTGTGTTGTTGAACACGTCATGGCTGTGTTGTTGAACACATTAACGTCATGGCTGTGTTGTTGAACACATACACAGCTTAACGTCATGGCTGTGTTGTTGAACACATACACAGCTTAACGTCATGGCTGTGTTGTTGAACACACACACACAGCTTAACGTCATGGCTGTGTTGTTGAACACACACACAGCTTAACGTCCAGAAAGTTACACGACTGACCCACCCAGGTGATGCAATAATACTAATTGACTGTAGTCTGACCGTGCAACATGAAAACTCCCATCAGACGGTCGTTAAAGTAGATTGTTGGATACCGTTTCTCTTCCTCGTATTTCTAGTTTCCTGAAATAATATCATACACATGTGTCCAGTGCATAGTCTACTGCAGGCCTGGTTGACTAGATTTAGAAGACAGGTGTCCAGTGCTTAGCTTACTGCAGGCCTGGTAGACTAGATTTAGAAGACATGTATCCAGTGCATATCCTACTGTAGGCCTGGTTGACTAGATTTAGAAGACAGGTGTCCAGTGCTTAGCTTACTGCAGGCCTGGTAGACTAGATTTAGAAGACAGGTGTCGAGTGCATAGCCTACTGCAGGCCTGGTTGACTAGATTTAGAAGACAGGTGTCCAGTGCTTAGCTTACTGCAGGCCTGGTAGACTAGATTTAGAAGACATGTATCCAGTGCATATCCTACTGCAGGCCTGGTAGACTAGATTTAGAAGACATGTGTCCAGTGCATAGCCTACTGCAGGCCTGGTAGACTAGATTTAGAAGACAGGTGTCGAGTGCATAGCCTACTGCAGGCCTGGTAGACTAGATTTAGAAGACATGTGTCCAGTGCATAGCCTACTGCAGGCCTGGTTGACTAGATTTAGAAGACATGTATCCAGTGCATAGCCTAGTGCAGGCCTGGTCGACTAGATTTAGAAGACATGTATCCAGTGCATATCCTACTGCAAACCTGGTAGACTAGATTTAGAAGACATGTGTCCAGTGCATAGCCTACTGCAGGCCTGGTTGACTAGATTTAGAAGACATGTGTCCAGTGCATAGTCTACTGCAGGCCTGGTCCACTAGAGTTAGAAGACATGTGTCCAGTGCATAGCCTACTGCAGGCCTGGTAGACTAGATTTAGAAGACATGTGTCCAGTGCATAGCCTACTGCAGGCCTGGTTGACTAGATTTAGACGACATGTGTCCAGTGCATAGCCTAGTGCAGGCCTGGTTGACTAGATTTAGAAGACATGTATCCAGTGCATAGCCTAGTGCAGGCCTGGTTGACTAGATTTAGAAGACATGTGTCCAGTGCATAGCCTAGTGCAGGCCTGGTTGACTAGATTTAGAAGACATGTGTCCTTTATGTTATAGATCCTTAACTCATTTACTGCTGGAGTAAATACAGAAATAATCCATCCATCCTTTCTCCTTACTGTTTAACTAATTTACAAAAGGCTCCGTCCAGATTGTTTCATGACTCACCCTCGTTAACCTTCTTAGTCGAGTCTTGTGATGGAAGTTCAGCTCCTGCATAAGGAGAGGAGGATGAAGTGTGAGTGGACATGGTAGAATGGTAACTGCTGCATTTATATAGCACCTTTAGGATTGTGCATTACATTCATCCATTCACTCAGCGATGGTGGAGGAAACCATGCAAGGCACCAACCTGCTCATCGGGAGCAATTAGCCCTTTGCTAAACGCCACCCCAAAAGTGGTTGTCCAATGGCAATCCAAATAGTTTAGCAACTGTTGCTATGCAGGGCAAGCTTCCGTCACTTCATAGCTGTCAGTGTTATTTTTCATGGCTGTGTTGTTGAACACACACACAGCTTAACGTCATGGCTGTGTTGTTGAACACATACACAGCTTAACGTCATGGCTGTGTTGTTGAACACACACACAGCTTAACGTCATGGCTGTGTTGTTGAACACACACACAGCTTAACATCATGGCTGTGTTGTTGAACACACACACAGCTTAACGTCATGGCTGTGTTGTTGAACACACACACAGCTTAACGTCATGGCTGTGTTGTTGAACACACACACAGCTTAACGTCACACAGCTTAACGTCATGGCTGTGTTGTTGAACACATGCACAGCTTAACGTCATGGCTGTGTTGTTGAACACATACACAGCTTAACGTCATGGCTGTGTTGTTGAACACATACACAGCTTAACGTCATGGCTGTGTTGTTGAACACACACACACAGCTTAACGTCATGGCTGTGTTGTTGAACACACACACAGCTTAACGTCCAGAAAGTTACACGACTGACCCACCCAGGTGATGCAATAATACTAATTGACTGTAGTCTGACCGTGCAACATGAAAACTCCCATCAGACGGTCGTTAAAGTAGATTGTTGGATACCGTTTCTCTTCCTCGTATTTCTAGTTTCCTGAAATAATATCATACACATGTGTCCAGTGCATAGTCTACTGCAGGCCTGGTTGACTAGATTTAGAAGACAGGTGTCCAGTGCTTAGCTTACTGCAGGCCTGGTAGACTAGATTTAGAAGACATGTATCCAGTGCATATCCTACTGTAGGCCTGGTTGACTAGATTTAGAAGACAGGTGTCCAGTGCTTAGCTTACTGCAGGCCTGGTAGACTAGATTTAGAAGACAGGTGTCGAGTGCATAGCCTACTGCAGGCCTGGTTGACTAGATTTAGAAGACAGGTGTCCAGTGCTTAGCTTACTGCAGGCCTGGTAGACTAGATTTAGAAGACATGTATCCAGTGCATGTCCTACTGCAGGCCTGGTAGACTAGATTTAGAAGACATGTGTCCAGTGCATAGCCTACTGCAGGCCTGGTAGACTAGATTTAGAAGACAGGTGTCGAGTGCATAGCCTACTGCAGGCCTGGTAGACTAGATTTAGAAGACATGTGTCCAGTGCATAGCCTACTGCAGGCCTGGTTGACTAGATTTAGAAGACATGTATCCAGTGCATAGCCTAGTGCAGGCCTGGTCGACTAGATTTAGAAGACATGTATCCAGTGCATATCCTACTGCAAACCTGGTAGACTAGATTTAGAAGACATGTGTCCAGTGCATAGCCTACTGCAGGCCTGGTTGACTAGATTTAGAAGACATGTGTCCAGTGCATAGTCTACTGCAGGCCTGGTCCACTAGAGTTAGAAGACATGTGTCCAGTGCATAGCCTACTGCAGGCCTGGTAGACTAGATTTAGAAGACATGTGTCCAGTGCATAGTCTACTGAAGGCCTGGTAGACTAGATGTAGAAGACAGGTGTCGAGTGCATAGCCTACTGCAGGCCTGGTAGACTAGATTTAGAAGACATGTGTCCAGTGCATAGCCTACTGCAGGCCTGGTTGACTAGATTTAGACGACATGTGTCCAGTGCATAGCCTAGTGCAGGCCTGGTTGACTAGATTTAGAAGACATGTATCCAGTGCATAGCCTAGTGCAGGCCTGGTTGACTAGATTTAGAAGACATGTGTCCAGTGCATAGCCTAGTGCAGGCCTGGTTGACTAGATTTAGAAGACATGTGTCCTTTATGTTATAGATCCTTAACTCATTTACTGCTGGAGTAAATACAGAAATAATCCATCCATCCTTTCTCCTTACTGTTTAACTAATTTACAAAAGGCTCCGTCCAGATTGTTTCATGACTCACCCTCGTTAACCTTCTTAGTCGAGTCTTGTGATGGAAGTTCAGCTCCTGCATAAGGAGAGGAGGATGAAGTGTGAGTGGACATGGTAGAATGGTAACTGCTGCATTTATATAGCACCTTTAGGATTGTGCATTACATTCATCCATTCACTCAGCGATGGTGGAGGAAACCATGCAAGGCACCAACCTGCTCATCGGGAGCAATTAGCCCTTTGCTAAACGCCACCCCAAAAGTGGTTGTCCAATGGCAATCCAAATAGTTTAGCAACTGTTGCTATGCAGGGCAAGCTTCCGTCACTTCATAGCTGTCAGTGTTATTTTTCATGGCTGTGTTGTTGAACACACACACAGCTTAACGTCATGGCTGTGTTGTTGAACACACACACAGCTTAACGTCATGGCTGTGTTGTTGAACACACACACAGCTTAACATCATGGCTGTGTTGTTGAACACACACACAGCTTAACGTCATGGCTGTGTTGTTGAACACACACACAGCTTAACGTCATGGCTGTGTTGTTGAACACACACACAGATTAACGTCACACAGCTTAATGTCATGGCTGTGTTGTTGAACACGTCATGGCTGTGTTGTTGAACACATTAACGTCATGGCTGTGTTGTTGAACACATACACAGCTTAACGTCATGGCTGTGTTGTTGAACACATACACAGCTTAACGTCATGGCTGTGTTGTTGAACACACACACACAGCTTAACGTCATGGCTGTGTTGTTGAACACACACACAGCTTAACGTCCAGAAAGTTACACGACTGACCCACCCAGGTGATGCAATAATACTAATTGACTGTAGTCTGACCGTGCAACATGAAAACTCCCATCAGACGGTCGTTAAAGTAGATTGTTGGATACCGTTTCTCTTCCTCGTATTTCTAGTTTCCTGAAATAATATCATACACATGTGTCCAGTGCATAGTCTACTGCAGGCCTGGTTGACTAGATTTAGAAGACAGGTGTCCAGTGCTTAGCTTACTGCAGGCCTGGTAGACTAGATTTAGAAGACATGTATCCAGTGCATATCCTACTGTAGGCCTGGTTGACTAGATTTAGAAGACAGGTGTCCAGTGCTTAGCCTACTGCAGGCCTGGTTGACTAGATTTAGAAGACAGGTGTCCAGTGCTTAGCTTACTGCAGGCCTGGTTGACTAGATTTAGAAGACATGTGTCCAGTGCATAGCCTAGTGCAGGCCTGGTCGACTAGATTTAGAAGACATGTATCCAGTGCATATCCTACTGCAAACCTGGTAGACTAGATTTAGAAGACATGTGTCCAGTGCATAGCCTACTGCAGGCCTGGTTGACTAGATTTAGAAGACATATCCAGTGCATAGCCTAGTGCAGGCCTGGTCGACTAGATTTAGAAGACATGTATCCAGGTCATATCCTACTGCAGGACTGGTAGACTAGATTTAGAAGACATGTGTCCAGTGCATAGCCTACTGCAGGCCTGGTAGACTAGATTTAGAAGACATGTGTCCAGTGCATAGCCTACTGCAGGCCTGGTTGACTAGATTTAGAAGACATGTATCCAGTGCATAGCCTAGTGCAGGCCTGGTCGACTAGATTTAGAAGACATGTATCCAGTGCATATCCTACTGCAGGCCTGGTAGACTAGATTTAGAAGACATGTGTCCAGTGCATAGCCTACTGCAGGCCTGGTAGACTAGATTTAGAAGACATGTGTCCAGTGCATAGCCTACTGCAGGCCTGGTTGACTAGATTTAGAAGACATGTGTCCAGTGCATAGCCTACTGCAGGCCTGGTAGACTAGATTTAGAAGACATGTGTCCAGTGCATAGCCTACTGCAGGCCTGGTTGACTAGATTTAGAAGACATGTGTCCAGTGCATAGTCTACTGCAGGCCTGGTAGACTAGATTTAGAAGACATGTATCCAGTGCATAGCCTACTGCAGGCCTGGTAGACTAGATTTAGAAGACATGTGTCCAGTGCATAGCCTACTGCAGGCCTGGTAGACTAGATTTAGAAGACAGGTGTCGAGTGCATAGCCTACTGCAGGCCTGGTAGACTAGATTTAGAAGACATGTGTCCAGTGCATAGCCTACTGCAGGCCTGGTTGACTAGATTTAGAAGACATGTATCCAGTGCATAGCCTAGTGCAGGCCTGGTCGACTAGATTTAGAAGACATGTATCCAGTGCATATCCTACTGCAAACCTGGTAGACTAGATTTAGAAGACATGTGTCCAGTGCATAGCCTACTGCAGGCCTGGTTGACTAGATTTAGAAGACATGTGTCCAGTGCATAGTCTACTGCAGGCCTGGTCCACTAGAGTTAGAAGACATGTGTCCAGTGCATAGCCTACTGCAGGCCTGGTAGACTAGATTTAGAAGAAATGTGTCCAGTGCATAGTCTACTGAAGGCCTGGTAGACTAGATGTAGAAGACAGGTGTCGAGTGCATAGCCTACTGCAGGCCTGGTAGACTAGATTTAGAAGACATGTGTCCAGTGCATAGCCTACTGCAGGCCTGGTTGACTAGATTTAGACGACATGTATCCAGTGCATAGCCTAGTGCAGGCCTGGTCGACTAGATTTAGAAGACATGTGTCCAGTGCATAGCCTAGTGCAGGCCTGGTTGACTAGATTTAGAAGACATGTATCCAGTGCATAGCCTAGTGCAGGCCTGGTTGACTAGATTTAGAAGACATGTGTCCAGTGCATAGCCTAGTGCAGGCCTGGTTGACTAGATTTAGAAGACATGTGTCCTTTATGTTATAGATCCTTAACTCATTTACTGCTGGAGTAAATACAGAAATAATCCATCCATCCTTTCTCCTTACTGTTTAACTAATTTACAAAAGGCTCCGTCCAGATTGTTTCATGACTCACCCTCGTTAACCTTCTTAGTCGAGTCTTGTGATGGAAGTTCAGCTCCTGCATAAGGAGAGGAGGATGAAGTGTGAGTGGACATGGTAGAATGGTAACTGCTGCATTTATATAGCACCTTTAGGATTGTGCATTACATTCATCCATTCACTCAGCGATGGTGGAGGAAACCATGCAAGGCACCAACCTGCTCATCGGGAGCAATTAGCCCTTTGCTAAACCCCACCCCAAAAGTGGTTGTCCAATGGCAATCCAAATAGTTTAGCAACTGTTGCTATGCAGGGCAAGCTTCCGTCACTTCATAGCTGTCAGTGTTATTTTTCATGGCTGTGTTGTTGAACACACACACAGCTTAACGTCATGGCTGTGTTGTTGAACACATACACAGCTTAACGTCATGGCTGTGTTGTTGAACACACACACAGCTTAACGTCATGGCTGTGTTGTTGAACACACACACAGCTTAACATCATGGCTGTGTTGTTGAACACACACACAGCTTAACGTCATGGCTGTGTTGTTGAACACACACACAGCTTAACGTCATGGCTGTGTTGTTGAACACACACACAGATTAACGTCACACAGTTTAATGTCATGGCTGTGTTGTTGAACACGTCATGGCTGTGTTGTTGAACACATTAACGTCATGGCTGTGTTGTTGAACACATACACAGCTTAACGTCATGGCTGTGTTGTTGAACACATACACAGCTTAACGTCATGGCTGTGTTGTTGAACACACACACACAGCTTAACGTCATGGCTGTGTTGTTGAACACACACACAGCTTAACGTCCAGAAAGTTACACGACTGACCCACCCAGGTGATGCAATAATACTAATTGACTGTAGTCTGACCGTGCAACATGAAAACTCCCATCAGACGGTCGTTAAAGTAGATTGTTGGATACCGTTTCTCTTCCTCGTATTTCTAGTTTCCTGAAATAATATCATACACATGTGTCCAGTGCATAGTCTACTGCAGGCCTGGTTGACTAGATTTAGAAGACAGGTGTCCAGTGCTTAGCTTACTGCAGGCCTGGTAGACTAGATTTAGAAGACATGTATCCAGTGCATATCCTACTGTAGGCCTGGTTGACTAGATTTAGAAGACAGGTGTCCAGTGCTTAGCTTACTGCAGGCCTGGTAGACTAGATTTAGAAGACAGGTGTCGAGTGCATAGCCTACTGCAGGCCTGGTTGACTAGATTTAGAAGACAGGTGTCCAGTGCTTAGCTTACTGCAGGCCTGGTAGACTAGATTTAGAAGACATGTATCCAGTGCATATCCTACTGCAGGCCTGGTAGACTAGATTTAGAAGACATGTGTCCAGTGCATAGCCTACTGCAGGCCTGGTAGACTAGATTTAGAAGACAGGTGTCGAGTGCATAGCCTACTGCAGGCCTGGTAGACTAGATTTAGAAGACATGTGTCCAGTGCATAGCCTACTGCAGGCCTGGTTGACTAGATTTAGAAGACATGTATCCAGTGCATAGCCTAGTGCAGGCCTGGTCGACTAGATTTAGAAGACATGTATCCAGTGCATATCCTACTGCAAACCTGGTAGACTAGATTTAGAAGACATGTGTCCAGTGCATAGCCTACTGCAGGCCTGGTTGACTAGATTTAGAAGACATGTGTCCAGTGCATAGTCTACTGCAGGCCTGGTCCACTAGAGTTAGAAGACATGTGTCCAGTGCATAGCCTACTGCAGGCCTGGTAGACTAGATTTAGAAGACATGTGTCCAGTGCATAGTCTACTGAAGGCCTGGTAGACTAGATGTAGAAGACAGGTGTCGAGTGCATAGCCTACTGCAGGCCTGGTAGACTAGATTTAGAAGACATGTGTCCAGTGCATAGCCTACTGCAGGCCTGGTTGACTAGATTTAGACGACATGTGTCCAGTGCATAGCCTAGTGCAGGCCTGGTTGACTAGATTTAGAAGACATGTATCCAGTGCATAGCCTAGTGCAGGCCTGGTTGACTAGATTTAGAAGACATGTGTCCAGTGCATAGCCTAGTGCAGGCCTGGTTGACTAGATTTAGAAGACATGTGTCCTTTATGTTATAGATCCTTAACTCATTTACTGCTGGAGTAAATACAGAAATAATCCATCCATCCTTTCTCCTTACTGTTTAACTAATTTACAAAAGGCTCCGTCCAGATTGTTTCATGACTCACCCTCGTTAACCTTCTTAGTCGAGTCTTGTGATGGAAGTTCAGCTCCTGCATAAGGAGAGGAGGATGAAGTGTGAGTGGACATGGTAGAATGGTAACTGCTGCATTTATATAGCACCTTTAGGATTGTGCATTACATTCATCCATTCACTCAGCGATGGTGGAGGAAACCATGCAAGGCACCAACCTGCTCATCGGGAGCAATTAGCCCTTTGCTAAACGCCACCCCAAAAGTGGTTGTCCAATGGCAATCCAAATAGTTTAGCAACTGTTGCTATGCAGGGCAAGCTTCCGTCACTTCATAGCTGTCAGTGTTATTTTTCATGGCTGTGTTGTTGAACACACACACAGCTTAACGTCATGGCTGTGTTGTTGAACACATACACAGCTTAACGTCATGGCTGTGTTGTTGAACACACACACAGCTTAACGTCATGGCTGTGTTGTTGAACACACACACAGCTTAACATCATGGCTGTGTTGTTGAACACACACACAGCTTAACGTCATGGCTGTGTTGTTGAACACACACACAGCTTAACGTCATGGCTGTGTTGTTGAACACACACACAGATTAACGTCATGGCTGTGTTGTTGAACACACACACACACAGCTTAACGTCATGGCTGTGTTGTTGAACACACACACAGCTTAACGTCCAGAAAGTTACACGACTGACCCACCCAGGTGATGCAATAATACTAATTGACTGTAGTCTGACCGTGCAACATGAAAACTCCCATCAGACGGTCGTTAAAGTAGATTGTTGGATACCGTTTCTCTTCCTCGTATTTCTAGTTTCCTGAAATAATATCATACACATGTGTCCAGTGCATAGTCTACTGCAGGCCTGGTTGACTAGATTTAGAAGACAGGTGTCCAGTGCTTAGCTTACTGCAGGCCTGGTAGACTAGATTTAGAAGACATGTATCCAGTGCATATCCTACTGTAGGCCTGGTTGACTAGATTTAGAAGACAGGTGTCCAGTGCTTAGCCTACTGCAGGCCTGGTTGACTAGATTTAGAAGACAGGTGTCCAGTGCTTAGCTTACTGCAGGCCTGGTTGACTAGATTTAGAAGACATGTGTCCAGTGCATAGCCTAGTGCAGGCCTGGTCGACTAGATTTAGAAGACATGTATCCAGTGCATATCCTACTGCAAACCTGGTAGACTAGATTTAGAAGACATGTGTCCAGTGCATAGCCTACTGCAGGCCTGGTTGACTAGATTTAGAAGACATGTATCCAGTGCATAGCCTAGTGCAGGCCTGGTCGACTAGATTTAGAAGACATGTATCCAGTGCATATCCTACTGCAGGCCTGTGTTGTGTAAAGGGTTAACACTAGGAGCCAATGAGAACGCTCGATATACAGAACACCAGAGTTTATCATGTCACGTCATTGTCATGCTGGCTACTGAAGTAAACTGAACTACCTCACCCTCTGCCTCGTTATTATTAGACTAGGATAATAACATAACATGGTGTCAGAATAAAGTAGGCATTAAGGAAAGTGTCTGAAAGTCTTCTGCCTCCGAGTGAGAAGTGGAACGCTACCGCAAGTCTGCAAGAGGAACGGACGGAGCGTGTGGCAAGTGTCAACATAGGCTAATGTTGTGGGCTAACTGGGGCTAAGCTAACAGTGCATAGTCTACAGAGGAGAGCCATAACAAGTCAGTGAGTGAACAGATCGGGACGTCGGAACCGAACGAAAACGACGGCCGGGAGGTTTTGACAGAAAAACGGACATTAAAAAAAAAAAAAAAAAAGTTTTTGAAAAATAAAAACAAAAACTGAAAGATGCTAAACGGAGATGACCAAGTGGTGGCGCCAGCAGCACATGCAGCTCCAGCTGCAATGCCTCCAGTAAGCAGTGTCCAACTGACTCCTCCAGGCAAGTTTGACTTTAATGATGCAAATGAATGGCCTAAATGGATAAGGCGTTTTGAAAGGTTCAGAATAACATCCAGCCTGGACAAACATTCCCAAGAATATCAAGTAAACACTTTGATGTATACTCTAGGGGATGAAGCGGAAGATATACTGCATGTCCTGCCATTAAGTGAGGATCAGAAAAAGTCTTATGATGACGTCAAGAGAGCTTTTGAGAGACACTGTGTGAGCAAGAAGAATGTTATTTTTGAGCGTGCACGGTTCAACAGGCGCTACCAGGAGCCTGGAGAAGGTGCTGAACCATTTATAACTGCTGTCCATAGCCTAGCTGAGCACTGTGCATTTAGAGATCTCAGAGAATAACTCATTAGGGACAGGATTGTCGTTGGTGTCAGAGACGCAAAACTGTCTGAGTCATTACAGATGGACCCTGAACTGACACTACAGAAGACGGTCACAAGGGTGCGCCAGAGTGAAGAAATAAAGAAGCAGCAGCCGTTGCTGCGTGGCAGCGTAAATGACAGACAGTCAGACAACCACAACCTGGATGCTATAGGTGCAAGGCGACAGACACAGAGGGGCCAAAAGGGTCAAAGATACAGCTCACAAGCCAAGCCGGAATATAAAAAGCCGGAGTATAAAAGGCCGGAATATAACAGCAGAGACACAGGGTGTGGACGATGCGGACATGCTGTAAAGCACCCCTGGAAGGATTGCCCTGCAAAAGAGGCGGAATGTCGCAAATGCAAGCGCAAAGGACATTATGCCCGCAAATGTCGTTCAGCCGGTGGCATCAATGACATCACAGAGGAGTCTACAGACTATGGAGAAGAGATTGCCTTTCTAGGAGAGGTGATAATTGACATGGACAATGTTGAACATGAGTGGAGAGAAGCTCTGGAACTGAATGGAGAGACAGTGGAATTCAAAATAGACACTGGAGCTGGAGTTACAGCTATTCCGAGCCACCAATACTCCAAGAAGAAGCATGGGGCATTACAGCCGCCAAAAATACCCCTGTATGGTCCGGGCAGGCAGCGCCTGGATGTGCAAGGACACTTCAGAGGAAGACTGAAGATACGAAACAAGACAACAGAACAGGATGTCTACGTGGTGGCCAGACTGATGACACCACTGCTGGGGCTTCCAGCCATTGAGGCTTTGACACTTGTGAAACGAGTGCACACAGTTCAAGTGGGTGAAGACATCTTAAAGACTTACCCCATGGTGTTCAAAGGGCTTGGGAAGTTGAAAGACCCATACAAGATTGAACTGGAACCGGGGGCCACACCCCATGCTCTGTCTGCCCCACGTCGAGTCCCCCTGCCACTGCGGGATAGAGTGAGGTCAGAATTGGAACGCATGGAAGCGATGGGTGTGATATCTAAGGTCACTCAACCCATTCCATGGTGTGCAGGCCTAGTGGTTGTACCCAAAGGAAGATTGAAGGACAAACTGAGGCTGTGTGTGGATTTGACACCCCTAAATCAGTGGGTCAAGCGGGAGAGACATATCCTGCCAGCGGTGGACCACACACTAGCCATGCTCACAGGAGCAAAAGTATTCACCAAATTGGATGCCACATCGGGGTTTTGGCAAATTCCCCTGACTGAAGACAGTGCCCTCCTGACCACTTTCATAACCCCATTCGGCCGCTATTGCTTCAACAGGCTGCCGTTTGGGATCTCCTCAGCTCCAGAACACTTCCAGCGACGTATGACTCAGATGCTGGAGGGCTGCGAGGGAACAGTATGCCACGCCGATGACATATTGGTGTTTGGTCAGGATCAGGCTGAGCATGATGGCAGGCTGCACCAAGTTCTCAAGAGACTGAGAACTGAAGGACTAACGCTAAATAAGGACAAATGTGAGTTCAACAGGAGCAACATAATGTTCCTCGGACATCGCATCACCACGGAGGGAGTCAATCCGGACCCAAGCAAGGTTAAAGCCATTCTGGAAATGCCAGAACCGACCTGTGTTGCCGACATCAGAAGAGTGATGGGCATGGCTAATTACCTGGGCAAGTTCCTCCCTCACCTCTCATCATTCACACAACCTCTGAAAGACCTTCTGTCGGAAAAGACAGAATGGTGTTGGGGAGCACCGCAGCGAGAGGCTTTTCAGAAGCTGAAGACAGAGATCAGCTCAGTCCTTGCTGTCTACTCACCCAGTGCAGAGACGTGCGTGTCAGCCGACGCGTCGTCCTTCGGTCTTGGAGCCGTTATGGTCCAGAAACAGCCAGAGAGCGGCGACTGGAAGCCAATTATGTTCATATCCAGAGGTCTGTCTGATGCAGAGAAACATTATGCTCAGATCGAGAAGGAAGCACTAGCAGTAACCTGGGCATGTGAGCGCCTGCAACCCTACCTTCTTGGCATGAGGTTCACCCTAGAAACGGATCACAAACCTCTGCTGCCGTTACTAAGTACTAAGGCGCTCGACGCGCTTCCTCCTCGAGTCCTGAGATTCCGCCTGAGACTGTTAAAGTTCACCTACGACATCGTACATGTGCCTGGAAAGCAGCTCATTACTGCAGACACGTTGTCACGAGCACCGGTGGAGCACACAGCCACTCAGGCAGAGAAAGAGCTGGAAGAAGATGTCCAGATCTTTGTGGATGCAGTCATACAGTCTCTTCCTGCTACTGAAGCTAGACTGAAGCAGCTTGCAGAAAAGCAGAAGGAGGACAGCATCTGCAGTACACTAATCCGCTACTGTCAAACACAGTGGCCTGACAAAGCCCACCTACCACATGAAATGGGACCCTACTGGAAGGAGAGACAAAATCTGTCCCTGGCTGGAGATCTTCTCCTGAAAGGTCAAAGGATCGTCATCCCCAGCTCATTGAGGACAGAAATGCTCGACATCCTCCATCAGGGCCACCAAGGCATAGTCAAGTGCCGTGCCAGAGCTCGTCAATCGCTCTGGTGGCCAGGGCTTTCAATTGACATTAGCCAGAAAGTTGGAAAATGTCTCTTATGCACCCAACACAGGACAACACAGAGAGAGCCCCTGCTGACGACTCCAGTACCTGAGAGACCATGGCAACGTATAGGGACAGACTTGTTCATCTGGGACAAGAAAACATACCTTGTGGCAATTGACTATTTTTCCCGTTACATTGAAGTTGCCCACCTCAACGTTGCAACAGCCAACACAGTCATAGCAGCTCTAAAGAACGTCTTTGGCAGGCATGGCGTGCCAGAATTTCTGATGTCAGATAACGGCGCGCAGTATGCCTGTGCTCTCTTCAAGAACTTTGCCAGTGAGTATGGCTTCACTCACATAACGAGCAGCCCAAAGTACCCCCAAGCCAATGGAGAAGCGGAGCGGGCTGTAGCCACTGTCAAGGGCTTGTGGAAAGAAGGAGGAGATCAGGCTAAAGCTCTGCTCAGTTATCGAGCCACCCCGCTGGAGAATGGCTATTCTCCATCACAGCTCCTAATGGGGAGACAACTGAGGACCACTCTACCTCAAGTGCCCAAAGCCTTGTTTCCAAAATGGCCCGACATCAAGCTGTTCCGCAGCATGGAGATGCAGGCGAAGAGGAAACAAGAGAGACTCTACAACAACCGTCACAGAGCACACAACCAACCGGAACTGCACCCAGGCCAGAGTGTGTGGATTACTACGGAGAACACCCATGGGACAGTCATACAACCGACAGCAGCCCCAAGGTCTTACCTCGTCAGGACGGAGAATGGACTGTTGAGAAGAACCAGTGCGCACCTGCGTGCAACTCACCAGCCACTCTCTGATGCACACACACACACTCCAGTTGTCACAGACTCTGGTAGTGCTGGCAACACTGCAGGTGACACACGCACCACACCACACTATGTCACAGGCTCAGGGAGACACTCACGTCCACCCAAGAGACTGGACTTATAAATATACGGTGCAGTGTATTTAAGAAGAAAAAAGAAGAGGAATGTAGAAGGAAGAGATGTTGATGTTGATTTGAAATGTTGATGTTGATTTATTGTAAGAAGCACAAAGAACAAAAGTACAGTTATTTCCATGTGTGAATTCATGTGAAGTTACTTAGATTTCCATGTTCAGGATATATTGAAAAGAAGAAGTATTTTGTTGAATGTTTATTGCTGAAATAACAAAGGAATGTTTCTTACTTAAAAGGGGGAGATGTTGTGTAAAGGGTTAACACTAGGAGCCAATGAGAACGCTCGATATACAGAACACCAGAGTGTATCATGTCACGTCATTGTCATGCTGGCTACTGAAGTAAACTGAACTACCTCACCCTCTGCCTCGTTATTATTAGACTAGGATAATAACATAACAGCCTGGTAGACTAGATTTAGAAGACATGTGTCCAGTGCATAGCCTACTGCAGGCCTGGTAGACTAGATTTAGAAGACATGTGTCCAGTGCATAGTCTACTGCAGCCCTGGTCCACTAGATTTAGAAGACATGTGTCAAGTGCATAGCCTACTGCAGGCCTGGTAGGCTAGATTTAGAAGACATGTGTCCAGTGCATAGTCTACTGCAGGCCTGGTCCACTAGATTTAGAAGACATGTGTCCAGTGCATAGTCTACTGCAGGCCTGGTCCACTAGATTTAGAAGACATGTGTCCAGTGCATAGCCTACTGCAGGCATGGTAGACTAGATTTAGAAGACATGTGTCCAGTGCATAGTCTACTGCAGGCCTGGTCCACTAGATTTAGAAGACATGTGTCCAGTGCATAGTCTACTGCAGGCCTGATCCACTAGATTTAGAAGACATGTGTCCAGTGCATAGCCTACGTCAGGCCTGGTAGACTAGATTTAGAAGACATGTGTCCAGTGCATAGTCTACTGCAGGCCTGGTCCACTAGATTTAGAAGACATGTGTCCAGTGCATAGCCTACTGCAGGCCTGGTAGACTAGATTTAGAAGACATGTGTCCAGTGCATAACCTACTGCAGGCCTGGTTGACTAGATTTAGAAGACATGTGTCCAGTGCATAGCCTACTGCAGGCCTGGTAGACTAGATTTAGAAGACATGTGTCCAGTGCATAGTCTACTGCAGGCCTGGTCCACTAGATTTAGAAGACATGTGTCCAGTGCATAGCCTACTGCAAGCCTGGTTGACTAGATTTAGAAGACATGTGTCCAGTGCATAGCCTACTGCAGGCCTGGTTGACTAGATTTAGAAGACATGTATCCAGTGCATAGCCTAGTGCAGGCCTGGTTGACTAGATTTAGAAGACATGTGTCCAGTGCATAGCCTACTGCAGGCCTGGTTGACTAGATTTAGAAGACATGTGTCCAGTGCATAGCCTACTGCAGGCCTGGTTGACTAGATTTAGAAGACATGTGTCCAGTGCATAGCCTACTGCAGGCCTGGTTGGCTAGATTTAGAAGACATGTGTCCAGTGCATAGCCTACTGCAGGCCTGGTAGACTAGATTTAGAAGACATGTGTCCAGTGCATAGCCTACTGCAGGCCTGGTTGACTAGATTTAGAAGACATGTGTCCAGTGCATAGTCTACTGCAGGCCTGGTAGACTAGATTTAGAAGACATGTGTCCAGTGCATAGCCTACTGCAGGCCTGGTTGACTAGATTTAGAAGACATGTGTCAAGTGCATAGCCTACTGCAGTCCATTCACACAGCGATGGTGGAGGAAACCATGCAAGGCACCAATCTGCTCATCGGGAGCAATTAGCCCTTTGCTAAACCCCACCCCAAAAGTGGTTGTCCAATGGCAATCCAAATAGTTTAGCAACTGTTGCTATGCAGGGCAAGCTTCCGTCACTTCATAGCTGTCAGTGTTATTTTTCATGGCTGTGTTGTTGAACACACACACAGCTTAACGTCATGGCTGTGTTGTTGAACACATACACAGCTTAACGTCATGGCTGTGTTGTTGAACACACACACACAGCTTAACGTCATGGCTGTGTTGTTGAACACACACACAAACACACACAGCTTAACATCATGGCTGTGTTGTTGAACACACACACAGCTTAACGTCATGGCTGTGTTGTTGAACACACACACAGCTTAACGTCATGGCTGTGTTGTTGAACACACACACAGCTTAACGTCACACAGCTTAACATCATGGTTGTGTTGTTGAACACGTCATGGCTGTGTTGTTGAACACATGCACAGCTTAACGTCATGGCTGTGTTGTTGAACACATACACAGCTTAACGTCATGGCTGTGTTGTTGAACACATACACAGCTTAACGTCATGGCTGTGTTGTTGAACACACACACACAGCTTAACGTCATGGCTGTGTTGTTGAACACGCACACAGCTTAACGTCCAGATAGTTACACGACTGACCCACCCAGGTGATGCAATAATACTAAGTCTACTGCAGGCCTGGTCCACTAGATTTAGAAGACATGTGTCCAGTGCATAGCCTACTGCAAGCCTGGTTGACTAGATTTAGAAGACATGTGTCCAGTGCATAGCCTAGTGCAGGCCTGGTTGACTAGATTTAGAAGACATGTCTCCAGTGCATAGCCTAGTGCAGGCCTGGTTGACTAGATTTAGAAGACATGTGTCCTTTATGTTATAGATCCTTAACTCATTTACTGCTGGAGTAAATACAGAAATAATCCATCCATCCTTTCTCCTTACTGTTTAACTAATTTACAAAAGGCTCCGTCCAGATTGTTTCATGACTCACCCTCGTTAACCTTCTTAGTCGAGTCTTGTGATGGAAGTTCAGCTCCTGCATAAGGAGAGGAGGATGAAGTGTGAGTGGACATGGTATAATGGTAACTGCTGCATTTATATAGCACCTTTAGGATTGTGCATTACATTCATCCATTCACACAGCGATGGTGGAGGAAACCATGCAAGGCACCAATCTGCTCATCGGGAGCAATTAGCCCTTTGCTAAACCCCACCCCAAAAGTGGTTGTCCAATGGCAATCCAAATAGTTTAGCAACTGTTGCTATGCAGGGCAAGCTTCCGTCACTTCATAGCTGTCAGTGTTATTTTTCATGGCTGTGTTGTTGAACACACACACAGCTTAACGTCATGGCTGTGTTGTTGAACACACACACACAGCTTAACGTCATGGCTGTGTTGTTGAACACACACACAGCTTAACGTCATGGCTGTGTTGTTGAACACACACACACAGCTTAACGTCATGGCTGTGTTGTTGAACACACACACAGCTTAACGTCATGGCTGTGTTGTTGAACACACACACACAGCTTAACGTCATGGCTGTGTTGTTGAACACACACACAGCTTAACGTCATGGCTGTGTTGTTGAACACACACACAGCTTAACATCATGGCTGTGTTGTTGAACACACACACAGCTTAACGTCATGGCTGTGTTGTTGAACACACACACAGCTTAACGTCATGGCTGTGTTGTTGAACACACACACAGCTTAACGTCACACAGCTTAACATCATGGCTGTGTTGTTGAACACGTCATGGCTGTGTTGTTGAACACATGCACAGCTTAACGTCATGGCTGTGTTGTTGAACACATACACAGCTTAACGTCATGGCTGTGTTGTTGAACACATACACAGCTTAACGTCATGGCTGTGTTGTTGAACACACACACAGCTTAACGTCATGGCTGTGTTGTTGAACACGCACACAGCTTAACGTCCAGAAAGTTACACGACTGACCCACCCAGGTGATGCAATAATACTAATTGACTGTAGTCTGACCGTGGAACATGAAAACTCCCATCAGACGGTCGTTAAAGTCGATTGTTGGATACTGTTTCTCTTCCTCGTATTTCTAGTTTCCTGAAATAATATCATACACATGTGTCCAGTGCATAGTCTACTGCAGGCCTGGTTGACTAGATTTAGAAGACATATCCAGTGCATAGCCTAGTGCAGGCCTGGTCGACTAGATTTAGAAGACATGTATCCAGTGCATATCCTACTGCAGGCCTGGTAGACTAGATTTAGAAGACATGTGTCCAGTGCATAGCCTACTGCAGGCCTGGTAGACTAGATTTAGAAGACATGTGTCCAGTGCATAGCCTACTGCAGGCCTGGTTGACTAGATTTAGAAGACAGGTGTCCAGTGCATAGCCTACTGCAGGCCTGGTAGACTAGATTTAGAAGACATGTATCCAGTGCATAGCCTACTGCAGGCCTGGTAGACTAGATTTAGAAGACATGTGTCCAGTGCATAGGCTACTGCAGGCCTGGTAGACTAGATTTATCAGACAGGTGTCGAGTGCATAGCCTACTGCAGGCCTGGTAGACTAGATTTAGAAGACATGTGTCCAGTGCATAGCCTACTGCAGGCCTGGTTGACTAGATTTAGAAGACATGTATCCAGTGCATAGCCTAGTGCAGGCCTGGTCGACTAGATTTAGAAGACATGTATCCAGTGCATATCCTACTGCAAACCTGGTAGACTAGATTTAGAAGACATGTGTCCAGTGCATAGCCTACTGCAGGCCTGGTTGACTAGATTTAGAAGACATGTGTCCAGTGCATAGTCTACTGCAGGCCTGGTCCACTAGAGTTAGAAGACATGTGTCCAGTGCATAGCCTACTGCAAGCCTGGTTGACTAGATTTAGAAGACATGTGTCCAGTGCATAGCCTAGTGCAGGCCTGGTTGACTAGATTTAGAAGACATGTATCCAGTGCATAGCCTAGTGCAGGCCTGGTTGACTAGATTTAGAAGACATGTGTCCAGTGCACAGACTAGTGCAGGCCTGGTTGACTAGATTTAGAAGACATGTGTCCAGTGCATAGCCTAGTGCAGGCCTGGTTGACTAGATTTAGAAGACATGTGTCCAGTGCAAAGACTAGTGCAGTCCTGGTTGACTAGATTTAGAAGACATGTGTCCAGTGCAAAGACTAGTGCAGTCCTGGTTGACTAGATTTAGAAGACATGTGTCCAGTGCATAGCCTAGTGCAGGCCTGGTTGACTAGATTTAGAAGACATGTGTCCAGTGCAAAGACTAGTGCAGTCCTGGTTGACTAGATTTAGAAGACATGTGTCCAGTGCATAGCCTAGTGCAGGCCTGGTCGACTAGATTTAGAAGACATGTGTCCAGTGCATAGCCTAGTGCAGGCCTGGTTGACTAGATTTAGAAGACATGTGTCCTTTATGTTATAGATCCTTAACTCATTTACTGCTGGAGTAAATACAGAAATAATCCATCCATCCTTTCTCCTTACTGTTTAACTCATTTACAAAAGGCTGCGTCCAGATTGTTTCATGACTCACCCTCGTTAACCTTCTTAGTCGAGTCTTGTGATGGAACTTCAGCTACTGCATAAGGAGAGGAGGATGAAGTGTGAGTGGACATGGTAGAATGGTAACTGCTGCATTTATATAGCGCCTTTATCCAAGGCCCTTTTTATAGACTGTGCATTACATTCAGCCATTCACACACACACACATCATCATATCATCATATCATCATCATATTATAATTCTGTCTGCCTGTCTGTCTGAAACACTGTCGTAGCTCCTCACTGCCTGCACCAATCGCTCTGACTTCTCACACAGACATTGACCATAATATTACGGAGGTCTTAACGAAGCCCCCTTTTCAATTTAACAAATTGTTGATTAATAAATAATGTATTAGTGAATTAAACATTCCCACCCACTTACTTGGGAAAATGCGAAAACTCACATCAAGTATTTTTCTCTCAAAAACAGCTGGAGCTACAGTTACAACACTTGGAGGATAATAATTATTAAAATGAATGTAAATAATTATTACATCAGTCGGGCTCATGGTGGCGCTATAACAGCCCACTTTACATTTCGCCTTATAAGTCTTGCACCGTAGGTCCTAATTTACAAAAGGCTCCGTCCAGATTGTTTCATGACTCACCCTCGTTACCCTTGTTAGTCGAGTCTTGTGATGGAAGTTCAGCTCCTGCATAAGGAGAGGAGGATGAAGTGTGAGTGGACATGGTAAAATGGTAACTGCTGCATTTATATAGCGCCTTTAGGATTGTGCATTACATTCATCTATTCACACAGCGATGGTGGAGGAAACCATGCAAGGACACACCTGCACATCGGGAGCAATTAGCCCTTCGCTAAACCCCACCCCAAAAGTGGTTGTCCAATGGCAATCCAAATAGTTTAGCAACTGTTGCTATGCAGGGCAAGCTTTCGTCACTTCATAGCTGTCTGTTATTTTTCATGGCTGTTGTTGAACACATACACAGCTTAACGTCATGGCTGTGTTGTTGAACACACACACAGCTTAACATCATGGCTGTGTTGTTGAACACACACACACACACACAGCTTAACATCATGGCTGTGTTGTTGAACACACACACACACAGCTTAACGTCATGGCTGTGTTGTTGAACACACACACAGCTTAACGTCACACAGCTTAACGTCATGGCTGTGTTGTTGAACACACACACAGCTTAACGTCATGGCTGTGTTGAACACATACACAGCTTAACGTCATGGCTGTGTTGTTGAACACATACACAGATTAACGTCATGGCTGTGTTGTTGAACACACACACAGCTTAACGTCACACAGCTTAACGTCATGGCTGTGTTGTTGAACACACATACACAGCTTAACGTCATGGCTGTGTTGTTGAACACACACACAGCTTAACGTCCAGAAAGTTACACGACTGACCCACCCAGGTGATGCAATAATACTAATTGACTGTAGTCTGACCGTGCAACATGAAAACTCCCATCAGACGGTCGTTAAAGTTGATTGTTGGATACTGTTTCTCTTCCTCGTATTTCTAGTTTCCTGAAATAATATCATACACATGTGTCCAGTGCATAGTCTACTGCAGGCCTGGTTGACTAGATTTAGAAGACATGTGTCCAGTGCATAGCCTACTGCAGGCCTGGCAGACTAGATTTAGAAGACATGTGTCCAGTGCATAGCCTACTGCAGGCCTGGCAGACTAGATTTAGAAGACATGTGTCCAGTGCATAGCCTACTGCAGGCCTGGTAGACTAGATTTAGAAGACATGTGTCCAGTGCATAGCCTACTGCAGGCCTGGTAGACTAGATTTAGAAGACATGTGTCCAGTGCATAGCCTACTGCAGGCCTGGTTGACTAGATTTAGAAGACGTGTCCAGTGCATAGCCTACTGCAGGCCTGGTTGACTAGATTTAGAAGACATGTGTCTAGTGCATAGCCTACTGCAGGCCTGGTTGACTAGATTTAGAAGACATGTGTCCAGTGCATAGCCTACTGCAGGCCTGGTAGACTAGATTTAGAAGACATGTGTCCAGTGCATAGCCTACTGCAGGCCTGGTTGACTAGATTTAGAAGACATGTGTCCAGTGCATAGCCTACTGCAGGCCTGGTTGACTAGATTTAGAAGACAGGTGTCCAGTGCATAGCCTACTGCAGGCCTGGTTGACTAGATTTAGAAGACAGGTGTCCAGTGCATAGCCTACTGCAGGCCTGGTTGACTAGATTTAGAAGACAGGTGTCCAGTGCATAGCCTACTGCAGGCCTGGTTGACTTGATTTAGAAGACATGTGTCCAGTGCATAGCCTACTGAGAAGGACAGCTTGACCTGTCTCCTCGCTGCTAACGTGCCTATTGGACAAGGACGGGATGGGGAGGGACTTCAAGAACGGCTAATCAGGGGTTCAGAGTCTTGCTCAAGGACACCTCAACACTAACTCTGGGGGAGCCAACAGGGATCGAACTCTACCCCTGAGCCACTGCCACCCCTTCAATGAATGAATGAATGAATGAATGAATGAATGAATGAATGAATGAATGAATGAATGATCTTACCAAGGTCCGCCAGCAGGCGGGGTTGGTGTTCCATGAGGGCATCATAAAATGCTGCCCGGGCGTTGGTTCCTCCTGGAACTACTGTTGATGTGTACAGAGTCTTCATTTGTTTCATGCTTGTCTTCTTAGCATTAATCTCGCTGTAGGTCTCAGGGTTGACCCAGCTCTCTCCTAGACTGTCTACTACAGCCATGACTGCGGACACCCTTTGGGTCAACTGTGGCCTGTGCTGCATCACAAATTGTGCTGTTTAAGAGAGAAAAAGAGTGGATGAAATTAGAGAATCCTATGAATGAAAAACAAAGCTCTCTGCATCTCCATATGCCCCACATACAAAGTAATGTAACATCTTGTACAATTATAGTTTTGTAATCAGATATTGTGGAAGTACAGTAGAGGATTACAGTAGGGATGTACAGTAGAGGATTACAGTAGGGATGTACAGTAGGGATGTCCCGTTCACGTTTGTTTTGCTCCCCATCCGATTCCGATTATTTGAAAATGACCAGATTTTCGATCGCGTGATCGGATCGAGACAACCCTACTGTACAGCCCTGGTAAACAGGAGGTAGCACCAGCTACCAACTTACTGTACAGCCCTGGTGAACAGGAGGTAGCACCAACCTACTGTACAGCCCTGGTGAACAGGAGGTAGCACCAGCTACCAACCTACTGTACAGCCCTGGTGAACAGGAGGTAGCACCAGCTACCAACCTACTGTACAGCCCTGGTGAACAGAAGGTAGCACCAGCTACCAACCTACTGTACAGCCCTGGTGAACAGGAGGTAGCACCAGCTACCAACCTACTGTACAGCCCTGGTGAACAGGAGGTAGCACCAGCTACCAACCTACTGTACAGCCCTGGTGAACAGGAGGTAGCACCAGCTACCAACCTACTGTACAGCCCTGGTGAACAGAAGGTAGCACCAGCTACCAACCTACTGTACAGCCCTGGTGAACAGGAGGTAGCACCAGCTACCAACCTACTGTACAGCCCTGGTAAACAGGAGGTAGCACCAGCTACCAACCTACTGTACAGCCCTGGTGAACAGGAGGTAGCACCAACCTACTGTACAGCCCTGGTGAACAGGAGGTAGCACCAGCTACCAACCTACTGTACAGCCCTGGTAAACAGAAGGTAGCACCAGCTACCAACCTACTGTACAGCCCTGGTGAACAGAAGGTAGCACCAGCTACCAACCTACTGTACAGCCCTGGTGAACAGAAGGTAGCACCAGCTACCAACCTACTCACTGGTCACCTCGAACACTGAACTGAGGACAGATATAAAACACTCACCTTTTCTGGATTTTCTGGATTTGTCTGCATCCATTGCTTCTGAAGTCAAGTCGTTATCAGCATCCTGTTGGATACAGTCATGTTATTTAAATCCTAACCAGTCTGAGTGATATTGATCACATACTTTCTCACATGATACAGAGTGATGATCGTAATATGGTAATAATAAATATCAGTCAATGTGGAAACAATTAGTAGGATAATATATATTTATAATCCTAACCCTACTACAAAGCACGGGGAGAACATCACATCTAATTCATTGCGTTGCCATAAAGACTAATACCACCGAGACAAACGTTGAATAAGACTGGAATAAGTTAAAGCTGTGAGTGCATTAGTAACCAACAGTACCGTGGTCCACCATGTTCAATTCATCATAACATTTAGAGACGCACAAATAAACTGTGTAAAGCTGTGAGTGCATTAGTAACCAACAGTACCGTGGTCCACCATGTTCAATTCATCATAACATTTAGAGACGCACAAATAAACTGTGTAAAGCTGTGAGTGCATTAGTAACCAACAGTACCATGGTCCACCATGTTCAATTCATCATAACATTTAGAGACGCACAAATAAACTATGTAAAGCTGTGAGTGCATTAGTAACCAACAGTACCATGGTCCACCATGTTCAATTCATCATAACATTTAGAGACGCACAAATAAACTGTGTAAAGCTGTGAGTGCATTAGTAACCAACAGTACCGTGGTCCACCATGTTCAATTCATCATAACATTTAGAGACGCACAAATAAACTGTGTAAAGCTGTGAGTGCATTAGTAACCAACAGTACCGTGGTCCACCATGTTCAATTCATCATAACATTTAGAGACGCACAAATAAACTGTGTAAAGCTGTGAGTGCATTAGTAACCAACAGTACCGTGGTCCACCATGTTCAATTCATCAAAACATTTAGAGACGCACAAATAAACTGTGTAAAGCTGTGAGTGCATTAGTAACCAACAGTACCGTGGTCCACCATGTTCAATTCATCATAACATTTAGAGACGCACAAATAAACTGTGTAAAGCTGTGAGTGCATTAGTAACCAACAGTACCGTGGTCCACCATGTTCAATTCATCATAACATTTAGAGACGCACAAATAAACTGTGTAAAGCTGTGAGTGCATTAGTAACCAACAGTACCGTGGTCCACCATGTTCAATTCATCATAACATTTAGAGACGCACAAATAAACTGTGTAAAGCTGTGAGTGCATTAGTAACCAACAGTACCGTGGTCCACCATGTTCAATTCATCATAACATTTAGAGACGCACAAATAAACTGTGTAAAGCTGTGAGTGCATTAGTAACCAACAGTACCGTGGTCCACCATGTTCAATTCATCATAACATTTAGAGACGCACAAATAAACTGTGTAAAGCTGTGAGTGCATTAGTAACCAACAGTACCGTGGTCCACCATGTTCAATTCATCAAAACATTTAGAGACGCACAAATAAACTGTGTAAAGCTGTGAGTGCATTAGTAACCAACAGTACCGTGGTCCACCATGTTCAATTCATCATAACATTTAGAGACGCACAAATAAACTGTGTAAAGCTGTGAGTGCATTAGTAACCAACAGTACCGTGGTCCACCATGTTCAATTCATCATAACATTTAGAGACGCACAAATAAACTGTGTAAAGCTGTGAGTGCATTAGTAACCAACAGTACCGTGGTCCACCATGTTCAATTCATCATAACATTTAGAGACGCACAAATAAACTGTGTAAAGCTGTGAGTGCATTAGTAACCAACAGTACCGTGGTCCACCATGTTCAATTCATCATAACATTTAGAGACGCACAAATAAACTGTGTAAAGCTGTGAGTGCATTAGTAACCAACAGTACCGTGGTCCACCATGTTCAATTCATCATAACATTTAGAGACGCACAAATAAACTGTGTAAAGCTGTGAGTGCATTAGTAACCAACAGTACCGTGGTCCACCATGTTCAATTCATCAAAACATTTAGAGACGCACAAATAAACTGTGTAAAGCTGTGAGTGCATTAGTAACCAACAGTACCGTGGTCCACCATGTTCAATTCATCAAAACATTTAGAGACGCACAAA
The DNA here is from genome assembly GCF_951216825.1 of Electrona antarctica. Classification (NCBI taxonomy): domain Eukaryota; kingdom Metazoa; phylum Chordata; class Actinopteri; order Myctophiformes; family Myctophidae; genus Electrona; species Electrona antarctica. Next base: position 322,145 of record NW_027638174.1, read on the forward strand.
TAAACTGTGTAAAGCTGTGAGTGCATTAGTAACCAACAGTACCGTGGTCCACCATGTTCAATTCATCATAACATTTAGAGACGCACAAATAAACTGTGTAAAGCTGTGAGTGCATTAGTAACCAACAGTACCGTGGTCCACCATGTTCAATTCATCATAACATTTAGAGACGCACAAATAAACTGTGTAAAGCTGTGAGTGCATTAGTAACCAACAGTACCGTGGTCTGTGGACCCGATGCTGAGGCTGATGCTGATTGGTCCATGGTCTGTGGACCTGATGCTGAGGCTGATGCTGATTGGTCCATGGTCTGTGGACCTGATGCT